>NW_026783542.1:634000-951000 GCF_949774975.1 Lagenorhynchus albirostris
CCCTAACCCTAGCCCGAACCCTAACCCTAACCCTTCCCTAAGCCTGACGCTCACCCGTCCCCTAATCCTAACCCGTAGGCTCACACTAAGCCGCGCCCTCACACGCACGCTCCCCCTAAAGCGTTGTCGGACCCTCACCTGGACGCTAAACCGTCCCCATCCCCTAAACCTAACCCTAGCCCGAACCCTAACCCTAACCCTTCCCCGAAGCCTGACCCTCACCCGTCCCCTAATCCTAACCCGTACGCTAACACTAACCCGTGCCCTCACACGCACGCTCTCCCTAAAGCGTTGTCGTACCCTCACCTGGACTCTAAACCGTCCCCGTCCCCTAACCCTAACCCTAGCCCGAACCCTAACCCTAACACTTCCCCGAAGCCTGACCCTCACCCGTCCCCAAATCCTAACCCGTAGGCTCACACTAACCCGCGCCCTCACACGCACGCTCCCCCTAAAGCGTTGTCGGACCCTCACCTGGACCCTAAAGCGTCCCCGTCCCCTAATCCTAACCCTAGCCCGAACCCTAACCCTAAACCTTCCCCGAAGCCTGACCCTCACCCGTCCCCTAAACCTAACCCGTAGGCTCACACTAAGCCGCGCCCTCACAGGCACGCTCCCCCTAAAGCGTTGTCGGACCCTCACTTGGACCCTAAACCGTCCCCGTCCCCTAACCCTAACCCTAGCCCGAACCCTAACCTTAACCCTTCCCCAAAGCCTGACCCTCACCCGTCCCCTAATCGTAACCCGTAGGCTCACACTAACCCGTGCCCTCACACGCACGCTACCCCTAAAGCGTTGTCGGACCCTCACCTGGACCCTAAACCGTTCCCCTCCCCTAACCCTAACCCTAGCCCGAACCCTAACCCTAACCCTTCCCCGAAGCCTGACCCTCACCTGTCCCCTAATCCTAAACCGTAGGCTCACACTAACCCGCGCCCTCACATGCACGCTCCCCCTAAAGCGTTGTCGGACCCTCACCTGCACCCTAAACAGTCCCCGTCCACTAACCCTAACCCTAGCCCGAACCCTAACCCTAACCCTTCCCCGAAGCCTGACCCTCACCCGTCCCCTAATCCTAAGCGTACGCTAACACTAACCCGCGCCCTCACACGCATGCTCCCCCTAAAGCGTTGTCGGACCCTCACCTGGACCCTAAACCGTCCCCGTTCCCTAACTCTAACCCTAGCCCGAACCCTAATCCTAACCCTTCCCCGAAGCCTGACCCTCACCCGTCCCCTAATCCTAATCCGTAGGCTCACACTAACCCGCGCCCTCACACGAACGTTCCCCCTAAAGCGTTGTCGGACCCTCACCTGGACCCTAAACCGTCCCCGTCCCCTAACCCTAACCCTAGCCCGAACCCTAACCCTAACCCTTCCCCGAAGCCTGACCCTCACCCGTCCCCTAATCCTAACACGTACGCTAACACTAACCCGCGCCGTCACACGCACGCTCCCCCTAAAGCGTTGTCGGACCCTCACCTGGATCCTAAACCGTCCCGTCCCCTAACCCTAACCCTAGCCCGAACCCTAACCCTAACCCTTCCCCGAAGCCTGACCCTCACCCGTCCCCTAATCCTAACCCGTAGGCTCACACTAAGCCGCGCCCTCACACGCACGCTCCCCCTAAAGCGTTGTCGGACCCTCACCTGGACCCTAAACCGTCCCCGTCCCCTAACCCTAACCCTAGCCCGAACCCTAACCCTAAACCTTCCCCGAAGCCTGACACTCACCCGTCCCCTAATCCTAACCCGTACGCTAACACTAAGCCGTGCCCTCACACGCACGCTCCCCCTAAAGCGTTGTCGCACCCTCACCTGGACCCTAAACCGTCCCCGTCCCCTAACCCTAACCCTAGCCCGAACCCTAACCCTAACCCTTCCCCGAAGCCTGACCCTCACCCGTCCCCTAATCCTAACCAGTAGGCTCACACTAACCCGCGCCCTCACAGGCACGCTCCCCCTAAAGCGTTGTCGGACCCTCACCTGGACCTAAAACCGTCCCCATCCCCTAACACTAACCCTAGCCGGAACCCTAACCCTAACACTTCCCTGAAGCTTGACCCTCACCCGTCCCCTAATCCTAACCCGTACGCTCACACTAACCCACTCCCTCACACGCACGCTCCCTCTAAAGCATTGTCGGACCCTTACCTGGACCCTAAACCGTCCCCGTCCCCTAACCCTAACCCTAGGCCGAACCCTAACCCTAAGCCTTCCCCGAAGCCTGACCCTCACCCGTCCCCTAATCCTAACCCGTACGCTAACACTAACCAGCGCTGTCACACGCACGCTCCCCCTAAAGCGTTGTCGGACCCTCACCTGGATCCTAAACCGTCCCGTCACCTAATCCTAACCCTAGCCCGAACCCTAACCCTAACGCTTCCCCGAAGCCTGACCCTCACCCGTCCCCTAATCCTAAACCGTAGGCTCACACTAACCCGCGCCCTCACACGCACGCTCCCCCTAAAGCGTTGTCGGACCCTCACCTGGACGCTAAACCATCCCCGTCCCCTAACCCTAACCCTAGCCCGAACCCTAACCCTAACACTTCCCCTAAGCCTGACCCTCACCCGTCCCCTAATCCTAACACGTGCGCTCACACTAACCCGCGCCTTCACACGCACGCTCCCCCTAAAGCGTTGTCGGACCCTCACCTGGACCCTAAACCGTCCCCGTCCCCTAACACTAACCCTAGCCCGAACCCTAACCCTAACCCTTCCCCGAAGCCTGACCCTCACCCGTCCCCTAATCCTAACCCGTACGCTAACTCTAACCCGCGCCCTCACACGCACGCTCCCCCTAAAGCGTTGTCGGACCCTCACCTGAACCCTAAACCGTACCCGTCCCCTAACCCTAACCCTAGCCCGAACCCTAACCCTAACCCTTCCCTGAAGCCTGACCCTCACCCGTCCCCTAATCCTAACCCGTACGCTAACACTAACCCGCGCCCTCACACGCACGCTCCCCCTAAAGCGTTGTCGGACCCTCACCTGGACCCTAAACCGTCCCCGTCCCCTAACCCTAACCCTAGCCCGAACCCTAAACCTAACGCTTCCCCGAAGACAGACCCTCACCCGTCCCCTAATCCTAACCCGTACGCTAACACTAACACGCGCCCTCACACGCACGCTCCCCCTAAAGCGTTGTCGGACCCTCACCTGGACCCTAAACCGTCCCCGTCCCCTAACCCTAACCCTAGCCCGAACCCTAACCCTAACCCTTCCCCGAACCCTGACACTCACCCATCCCCTAATCCTAATCCGTACGCTCACACTAACCCGCGCCCTCACACGCACGCTCCCCCTAAAGCGTTGTCGGACCCTCACCTGGATCCTAAACCGTCCCTGTCCCCTAATCCTAACCCTAGCCCGAACCCTAATCCTAACCCTTCCCCGAAGCCTGACCCTCACCCGTCCCCTAATCCTAATCCGTAGGCTCACACTAACCCGCGCCCTCACACGCACGCTCCCCCTAAAACGTTGTCGGACCCTCACCTGGACCCTAAACCGTCCCCGTACCCTAACCCTAACCCTAGTCCGAACCCTAACCCTAACACTTCCCCGAAGCCTGACCCTCACCCGTCCCCTAATCCTAACCCGTAGGCTCACACTAAGCCGCGCCCTCACACGCACGCTCCCCCTAAAGCGTTGTCGGACCCTCACCTGGACGCTAAACCGTCCCCGTCCCCTAACCCTAACCCTAGCCCGAACCCTAACCCTAACCCTTCACGGAAGTCTGACCCTCACCCGTCCCATAATCCTAACCCGTACGCTCACACTAACCCGCGCCCTCACACGCACGCTCTCCCTAAAGCGTTGTCGTACCCTCACCTGGACCCTAAACCGTCCCCGTCCCCTAACCCTAACCCTAGCCAGAACCCTAACACTAACACTTCCCCGAAGCCTGACCCTCACCCGTCCCCTAATCCTAACCCGTACGCTCACACTAAGCCGCGCCCTCACACGCACGCTCCCCCTAAAGCGTTGTCGGACCCTCACCTGGACCCTAAACCGTCCCCGTCCCCTAACCCTAACCCTAGCCCGAACCCTAACGCTAAACCTTCCCCGAAGCCTGACCCTCACCCGTCCCCTAATCCTAACACGTAGGCTCACACTAAGCCGCGCCCTCACACGCACGCTCCCCCTAAAGCGTTGTTCGACCCTCACCAGAACCCTAAACCGTCCCCGTCCCCTAACCCTAACCCTAGCCCGAACCCTAACCCAAACACTTCCCCGAAGCCTGACCCTCACCCGTCCCCTAATCCTAACCCGTAGGCTAACACTAAACCAAGCCCTCACACGCACGCTCCCCCTAAAGCGTTGTCGGACCCTCACCTCGATCCTAAACCGTCCCCATCCCCTAACACTAAACCTAGCCCGAACACTAACCCTAACCCTTCCCCGAAGCCTGACCCTCACCCGTCCCCTAATCCTAACACGTGCGCTCACACTAACCCGCGCCCTCACACGCACGCTCCCCCTAAAGCGTTGTCGGACCCTCACCTGGACCCTAAACCGTCCCCGTCCCCTAACCTTAACCCTAGCCTGAACCCTAAACCTAACGCTTCCCCGAAGCCTGACCCTCACCCGTCCCCTAATCCTAACCCGTACGCTAACACTTACCCGCGCCCTCACACGCATGCTCCCCCTAAAGCGTTGTCGGACCCTCACCTGGACCCTAAGCCGTCCCCGTCCCCTAACCCTAACCCTAGCCCGAACCCTAACCCTAACACTTCCCCGAAGCCTGACCCTCACCCGTCCCCTAATCCTAACCCGTACGCTAACACTAAGCCGCGCCCTCACACGCACGCTCCCCCTAAAGCGTTGTCAGACTCTCACCTGGACCCTAAACCGTCCCCGTCCCCTAACCCTAACCCTAGCCCGAACCCTAACCCTAACCCTTCCCCGAAGCCTGACCCTCACCCGTCCCCTAATCCTAACCAGTAGGCTCACACTAACCCGCGCCCTCACACGCACGCTCCCCCTAAAGCGTTGTCGGACCCTCACCTGGACCCAAAACCGTCCCCATCCCCTAACGCTAACCCTAGCCGGAACCCTAAACCTAACCCTTCCCCGAAGCCTGACCCTCACCCGTCCCCTAATCCTAACCCGTACGCTCACACTAACCCACGCCCTCACACGCACGCTCCCTCTAAATCGTTGTCGGACCCTTACCTGGACCCTAAACCGTCCCCGTCCCCTAACCCTAACCCTAGCCCGAACCCTAACCCTAAGCCTTCCCCGAAGCCTGACCCTCACCCGTCCCCTAATCCTAACCCGTAGGCTCACACTAAGCCGCGCCCTCACACGCACGCTCCCCCTAAAGCGTTGTCGGACCCTCACCTGGACGCTAAACCGTCCCCGTCCCCTAACCCTAACCCTAGCCCGAACCCTAACCCTAACCCTTCACGGAAGTCTGACCCTCACCCGTCCCATAATCCTAACCCGTACGCTCACACTAACCCGCGCCCTCACACGCACGCTCTCCCTAAAGCGTTGTCGTACCCTCACCTGGACCCTAAACCGTCCCCGTCCCCTAACCCTAACCCTAGCCAGAACCCTAACACTAACACTTCCCCGAAGCCTGACCCTCACCCGTCCCCTAATCCTAACCCGTACGCTCACACTAAGCCGCGCCCTCACACGCACGCTCCCCCTAAAGCGTTGTCGGACCCTCACCTGGACCCTAAACCGTCCCCGTCCCCTAACCCTAACCCTAGCCCGAACCCTAACGCTAAACCTTCCCCGAAGCCTGACCCTCACCCGTCCCCTAATCCTAACACGTAGGCTCACACTAAGCCGCGCCCTCACACGCACGCTCCCCCTAAAGCGTTGTTCGACCCTCACCTGAACCCTAAACCGTCCCCGTCCCCTAACCCTAACCCTAGCCCGAACCCTAACCCAAACACTTCCCCGAAGCCTGACCCTCACCCGTCCCCTAATCCTAACCCGTAGGCTAACACTAAACCAAGCCCTCACACGCACGCTCCCCCTAAAGCGTTGTCGGACCCTCACCTCGATCCTAAACCGTCCCCATCCCCTAACACTAAACCTAGCCCGAACACTAACCCTAACCCTTCCCCGAAGCCTGACCCTCACCCGTCCCCTAATCCTAACACGTGCGCTCACACTAACCAGCGCCCTCACACGCACGCTCCCCCTAAAGCGTTGTCGGACCCTCACCTGGACCCTAAACCGTCCCCGTCCCCTAACCTTAACCCTAGCCTGAACCCTAAACCTAACGCTTCCCCGAAGCCTGACCCTCACCCGTCCCCTAATCCTAACCCGTACGCTAACACTTACCCGCGCCCTCACACGCATGCTCCCCCTAAAGCGTTGTCGGACCCTCACCTGGACCCTAAGCCGTCCCCGTCCCCTAACCCTAACCCTAGCCCGAACCCTAACCCTAACACTTCCCCGAAGCCTGACCCTCACCCGTCCCCTAATCCTAACCCGTACGCTAACACTTACCCGCGCCCTCACACGCATGCTCCCCCTAAAGCGTTGTCGGACCCTCACCTGGACCCTAAGCCGTCCCCGTCTCCTAACCCTAACCCTAGCCCGAACCCTAACCCTAACGCTTCCCCGAAGCCTGACCCTCACCCGTCCCCTAATCCTAACCCGTACGCTAACACTAACCCGCGCCCTCACACGCACGCTCCCCCTAAAGCGTTGTCAGACTCTCACCTGGACCCTAAACCGTCCCCGTCCCCTAACCCTAACCCTAGCCCGAACCCTAACCCTAACCCTTCCCCGAAGCCTGACCCTCACCCGTCCCCTAATCCTAACCAGTAGGCTCACACTAACCCGCGCCCTCACACGCACGCTACCCCTAAAGCGTTGTCGGACCCTCACCTGGACCCAAAACCGTCCCCATCCCCTAACGCTAACCCTAGCCGGAACCCTAAACCTAACTCTTCCCCGAGCCTGACCCTCACCCGTCCCCTAATCCTAACCCGTACGCTCACACTAACCCACGCCCTCACACGCACGCTCCCTCTAAAGCGTTGTCGGACCCTTACCTGGACCCTAAACCGTCCCCGTCCCCTAACCCTAACCCTAGCCCGAACCCTAACCCTAAGCCTTCCCCGAAGCCTGACCCTCACCCGTCCCCTAATCCTAACCCGTACGCTAACACTAACCCGCGCCCTCACACGCACGCTCCCCCTAAAGCGTTGTCGGACCCTCACCTGGACCCTAAACCGTCCCCGTCCCCTAACCCTAACCCTAGCCCGAACCCTAACCCTAACCCTTCCCCAAAGCCTGACCCTCACCCGTCCCCTAATCCTAACCCGTACGCTAACACTAACCCACGCCCTCACAGGCACGCTCCCCCTAAAGCGTTGTCGGACCCTCACCTGGACCCTAAACCGTCCCCGTCCCCTAACCCTAACCCTAGCCCGAACCCTAACCCTAAGCCTTCCGCGAAGCCTGACCCTCACCCGTCCCCTAATCCTAAACCGAACGCTAACACTAACCCGCGCCCTCACACGCACGCTCTCCCTAAAGCGTTGTCGTACCCTCACCTGGACCCTAAACCGTTTCCGTCCCCTAACCCTAACCCTAGCCCGAACCCTAACCCTAACCCTTCCCCGAAGCCTGACCCTCACCCGTCCCCTAATCCTAACCCGTAGGCTCACACTAACCCGCGCCCTCACACGCACGCTCCCCCTAAAGCGTTGTCGGACCCACACCTGGACCCTAAACCGTCCCCGTCCCCTAACCTTAACCCTAGCCTGAACCCTAAACCTAACGCTTCCCCGAAGCCTGACCCTCACCCGTCCCCTAATCCTAACCCGTACGCTAACACTAACCCTCGCCCTCCCACGCACGCTCCCCCTAAAGCGTTGTCGGACCCTCACCTGGACCCTAAACAGTCCCCGTCCCCTAACCCTAACCCTAGCCCGAACCCTAACCCTAACACTTCCCCGAAGCCTGACCCTCACCCGTCCCCTAATCCTAACCTGAACGCTAACACTAAGCCGCGCCCTCACACGCACGCTCCCCCTAAAGCGTTGTCGGACCCTCACCTGGACCCTAAACCGTCCCCGTCCCCTAACCCTAACCCTAGCCCGAACCCTAACCCTAAGCCTTCCCCGAAGCCTGACCCTCACCCGTCCCCTAATCCTAACCCGTACGCTAACACTAACCCGCGTCGTCACACGCACGCTCCCCCTAAAGCGTTGTCGGACCCTCACCTGGATCCTAAACCGTCCCGTCCCCTAACACTAACCCTAGCCCGAACCCTAACCCTAACCCTTCCCCGAAGCCTGACCCTCACCCGTCCCCTAATCCTAACCCGTACGCTCACACTAAGCCGCGCCCTCACACGCACGCTCCCCCTAAAGCGTTGTCGGACCCTCACCTGGACACTAAACCGTCCCCGTCCCCTAAACCTAACCCTAGCCCGAACCCTAACCCTAACCCTTCCCCGAAGCCTGACCCTCACCCGTCCCCTAATCCTAACCCGTACGCTCACACTAACCCGCGCCCTCACACGCACGCTCTCCCTAAAGCGTTGTCGTACCCTCACCTGGACCCTAAACCGTCCCCGTCCCCTAACCCTAACCCTAGCCCGAACCCTAACCCTAACACTTCCCCGAAGCCTGACCCTCACCCGTCCCCTAATCCTAACCCGTAGGCTGACACTAACCCGCGCCCTCACACGCACGCTCCCCCTAAAGCGTTGTCGGACCCTCACCTGGACCCTAAACCGTCCCCGTCCCCTAATCCTAACCCTAGCCCGAACCCTAACCCTAACCCTTCCCCGAAGCCTGACCCTCACCTGTCCCCTAATCCTAACCCGTAGGCTCACACTAACCCGCGCCCTCACACGCACGCTCCCCCTAAAGCGTTGTCGGTCCCTCACTTGGACCCTAAACCGTCCCCGTCCCCTAACCCTAACCCTAGCCCGAACCCTAAACTTAATCCTTCCCCGAAGCCTGACCCTCACCCGTCCCCTAATCCTAACCCGTACGCTAACACTAACCCGCGCCCTCACACGCAGCTCCCCCTAAAGCGTTGTCGGACCCTCACCTGGACCCTAAACCGTCCCCGTACCGTAACCCTAACCCTAGCCCGAACCCTAACCCTAACCCTTCCCCGAAGCCTGACCCTCACCCGTCCCCTAATCCTAACCCGTACGCTCACACTAACTCGCGCCCTCACACGCATGCTCCCCCTAAAGCGTTGTCGGACCCTCACCTGGACCCTAAACCGTCCCCGTCCCCTAACCCTACGCCTAGCCCGAACCCTAACCCTAACCCTTCCCCGAAGCCTGACCCTCACCCGTCCCCTAATCCTTACCCGTAGGCTCACACTAAGCCGCGCCCTCACACGCACGCTCCCCCTAAAGCGTTGTCGGTCCCTCACCTGAACCCAAATCGTCCCCGTCCCCTAACCCTAACCCTAGCCCGAACCGTAACCCTAACACTTCCCCGAAGCCTGACCCTCACCCGTCCCCTAATCCTAACCCATAGGCTAACACTAACCCGAGCTCTCACACGCACGCTCCCCCTAAAGCGTTTTCGGACCCTCACCTCGATCCTAAACCGTCCCCATCCCCTAACCCTAAACCTAGCCCGAACCCTAACCCTAACCCTTCCCCGAAGCCTGACCCTCACCCGTCCCCTAATCCTAACCAGTAGGCTCACACTAACCCGCGCCCTCACACGCACGCTACCCCTAAAGCGTTGTCGGACCCTCACCTGGACCCTAAACCGTCCCCGTCCCCTAACCCTAACCCTAGCCCGAACGCTAACCCTAACCCTTCCCCGAAGCCTGACCCTCACCCGTCCCCTAATCCTAACCCGTACGCTAACACTAACCCGCGCCCTCACACGCACGCACCCCCTAAAGCGTTGTCGGACCCTCACCTGAACCCTAAACCGTCCCCGTACCCTAACCCTAACCCTAGCCCGAACCCTAACCCTAACACTTCAACGAAGCCTGACCCTCACCCATCCCCTAATCCTAACCCGTACGCTAACACTAACCCACGCCCTCACAGGCACGCTCCCCCTAAAGCGTTGTCGGACCCTCACCTGGACCCTAAACCGTCCCCGTCCCCTAACCCTAACCCTAGCCCGAACCCTAACCCTAACCCTTCCCCGAAGCCTGACCCTCACCCGTCCCCTAATCCTAAACCGTACGCTAACACTAACCCGCGCCCTCACACGCACGCTCCCCCTAAAGCGTTGTCGGACCCTCACCTGGACCCTAAACCGTCCCCATACCCTAACCCTAACCCTAGTCCGAACCCTAACCCTAACACTTCCCCGAAGCCTGACCCTCACCCGTCCCCTAATCCTAACCCGTAGGCTGACACTAACCCGCGCCCTCACACGCACGCTCCCCCTAAAGCGTTGTCGGACCCTCACCTGGACCCTAAACCGTCCCCGTCCCCTAACCCTAACCCTAGCCCGAACCCTAACCCTAACCCTTCACCGAAGCCTGACCCTCACCCGTCCCCTAATCCTAACCCGTACGCTAAAACTAACCCGCGCCCTCACACGCACGCTCCCCCTAAAGCGTTGTCGGACCCTCACCTGAACCCTAAACCGTCCCCGTCCCCTAACCCTAACCCTAGCCCGAACCCTAACCCTAAACCTTCCCCGAAGCCTGACCCTAACCCGTCCCCTAATCCTAACCCGTAGGCTCACACTAACCAGCGCCCTCACACGCACGCTCCCCCTAAAGCGTTGTCGGACCCTCACCTGGACCCTAAACCGTCCCCGTCCCCTAACCCTAACCCTAGCCCGAAACCTAACCCTAACCCTTCCCCGAAGCCTGACCCTCACCCGTCCCCTAATCCTAACCCGTAGGCCTACACTAACCCGCGCCGTAACACGCACGCTCCTCCTAAAGCGTTGTCGGACCCTCACCTGGATCCTAAACCGTCCCGTCCCCTAACCCTAACCCTAGCCCGAACCCTAACCCTAACCCTTCCCTAAGCCTGACGCTCACCCGTCCCCTAATCCTAACCCGTAGGCTCACACTAAGCCGCGCCCTCACACGCACGCTCCCCCTAAAGCGTTGTCGGACCCTCACCTGGACGCTAAACCGTCCCCATCCCCTAAACATAACCCTAGCCCGAACCCTAACCCTAACCCTTCCCCGAAGCCTGACCCTCACCCGTCCCCTAATCCTAACCCGTACGCTAACACTAACCCGTGCCCTCACACGCACGCTCTCCCTAAAGCGTTGTCGTACCCTCACCTGGACTCTAAACCGTCCCCGTCCCCTAACCCTAACCCTAGCCCGAACCCTAACCCTAACACTTCCCCGAAGCCTGACCCTCACCCGTCCCCAAATCCTAACCCGTAGGCTCACACTAACCCGCGCCCTCACACGCACGCTCCCCCTAAAGCGTTGTCGGACCCTCACCTGGACCCTAAACCGTCCCCGTCCCCTAATCCTAACCCTAGCCCGAACCCTAACCCTAAACCTTCCCCGAAGCCTGACCCTCACCCGTCCCCTAAACCTAACCCGTAGGCTCACACTAAGCCGCGCCCTCACAGGCACGCTCCCCCTAAAGCGTTGTCGGACCCTCACTTGGACCCTAAACCGTCCCCGTCCCCTAACCCTAACCCTAGCCCGAACCCTAACCTTAACCCTTCCCCAAAGCCTGACCCTCACCCGTCCCCTAATCGTAACCCGTAGGCTCACACTAACCCGTGCCCTCACACGCACGCTACCCCTAAAGCGTTGTCGGACCCTCACCTGGACCCTAAACCGTTCCCCTCCCCTAACCCTAACCCTAGCCCGAACCCTAACCCTAACCCTTCCCCGAAGCCTGACCCTCACCTGTCCCCTAATCCTAAACCGTAGGCTCACACTAACCCGCGCCCTCACATGCACGCTCCCCCTAAAGCGTTGTCGGACCCTCACCTGCACCCTAAACAGTCCCCGTCCACTAACCCTAACCCTAGCCCGAACCCTAACCCTAACCCTTCCCCGAAGCCTGACCCTCACCCGTCCCCTAATCCTAAGCGTACGCTAACACTAACCCGCGCCCTCACACGCATGCTCCCCCTAAAGCGTTGTCGGACCCTCACCTGGACCCTAAACCGTCCCCGTTCCCTAACTCTAACCCTAGCCCGAACCCTAATCCTAACCCTTCCCCGAAGCCTGACCCTCACCCGTCCCCTAATCCTAATCCGTAGGCTCACACTAACCCGCGCCCTCACACGAACGTTCCCCCTAAAGCGTTGTCGGACCCTCACCTGGACCCTAAACCGTCCCCGTCCCCTAACCCTAACCCTAGCCCGAACCCTAACCCTAACCCTTCCCCGAAGCCTGACCCTCACCCGTCCCCTAATCCTAACACGTACGCTAACACTAACCCGCGCCGTCACACGCACGCTCCCCCTAAAGCGTTGTCGGACCCTCACCTGGATCCTAAACCGTCCCGTCCCCTAACCCTAACCCTAGCCCGAACCCTAACCCTAACCCTTCCCCGAAGCCTGACCCTCACCCGTCCCCTAATCCTAACCCGTAGGCTCACACTAAGCCGCGCCCTCACACGCACGCTCCCCCTAAAGCGTTGTCGGACCCTCACCTGGACCCTAAACCGTCCCCGTCCCCTAACCCTAACCCTAGCCCGAACCCTAACCCTAAACCTTCCCCGAAGCCTGACACTCAACCGTCCCCTAATCCTAACCCGTACGCTAACACTAACCCGCGCCCTCACACGCACGCTCTCCCTAAAGCGTTGTCGTACCCTCACCTGGACCCTAAACCGTCCCCGTCCCCTAACCCTAACCCTCGCCCGAACCCTAACCCTAACACTTCCCCGAAGCCTGACCCTCACCCGTCCCTTAATCCTAAACCGTAGGCTCACACTAACCCGCGCCCTCACACGCACGCTCCCCCTAAAGCGTTGTCGGACCCTCACCTGCACCCTAAACCGTCCCCGACCCCTAACCCTAACCCTAGCCCGAACCCTAACCCTAACCCTTCCCCGAAGCCTGACCCTCACCCGTCCCCTAATCCTAACCCGTACGCTAACACTAACCCGCGCCCTCACACGCACGCTCCCCCTAAAGCGTTGTCGGACCCTCACCTGGACCCTAAACCGTCCCCGTCCCCTAACCCTAACCCTAGCCCGAAACCTAACCCTAAACCTTCCCCGAAGCCTGACCCTCACCCGTCCCCTAATCCTAACCCTTAGGCTCACACTAAGCCGCGCCCTCACACGCACGCTCCCCCTAAAGCGTTGTCGGACCCTCACTTGGACCCTAAACCGTCCCCGTCCCCTAACCCTAACCCTAGCCCAAACCCTAACCTTAACCGTTCCCCAAAGCCTGACCCTCACCCGTCCGCTAATCGAAACCCGAAGGCTCACACTAACCCGCGCCCTCACACGCACGCTCCCCCTAAAGCGTTGTCGGACCCTCACCTGGACCCTAAACCGTCCCCGTCCCCTAACCCTAACCCTAGCCCGAAACCTAACCCTAACCCTTCCCCGAAGCCTGACCCTCACCCGTCCCCTAATCCTAACCCGTAGGCCCACACTAACCCGCGCCGTAACACGCACGCTCCCCCTAAAGAGTTGTCGGACCCTCACCTGGACCCTAAACCGTCCCGTCCCCTAACCCTAACCCTAGCCCGAACCCTAACCCTAACCCTTTCCCGATGCCTGACCCTCACCCGTCCCCTAATCCTAAACCGCAGGCTCACACTAAGCCGCGCCCTCACACGCACGCTCCCCCTAAAGCGTTGTCGGACCCTCACCTGGACCCTAAACCGTCCCCGTCCCCTAACCCTAACCCTAGCCCGAACCCTAACCCTAAACCTTCCCCGAAGCCTGACCCTCACCCGTCCCCTAATCCTAACCCGTACGCTAACACTAACCCGCGCCCTCACACGCACGCTCTCCCTAAAGCGTTGTCGTACCCTCACCTGGACCCTAAACCGTCCCCGTCCCCTAACCCTAACCCTAGCCCGAACCCTAACCCTAACCCTTCCCCGAAGCCTGACCCTCACCCGTCCCCTAATCCTAACCCGTACGCTCACACTAACCCGCGCCCTCACACGCACGCTACCCCTAAAGCGTTGTCGGACTCTCACCTGGACCCTAAACCGTCCCCGTCCCCTAACCCTACCCCTAGCCTGAACCCTAACCCTAACACTTCCCCGAAGCCTGACCCTCACCCGTCCCTTAATCCTAACCCGTAGGCTCACACTAAGCCGCGCCCTCACACGCACGCTCCCCCTAAAGCGTTGTCGGACCCTCACCTGGACCCTAAACCGTCCCCGTCCCCTAACCCTAACCCTAGCCCGAACCCTAACCCTAACCCTTCCCCGAAGCCTGACCCTCACCCGTCCCCTAATCCTAACCCGTACGCTAACACTAACCCGCGCCCTCACATGCACGCTCCCCCTAAAGCGTTGTCGGACCCTCACCTGGATCCTAAACCGTCCCGTCCCCTAACCCTAACCCTAGCCCGAACCCTAACCCTAACCCTTCCCCGAAGCCTGACCCTCACCCGTCCCCTAACCCTTACCCGTAGGCTCACACTAAGCCGCGCCCACACTCGCACGCTTCCCCTAAAGCGTTGTCGGACCCTCACCTGGACCCTAAACCGTCCCCGTCCCCTAACCCTAACCCTAGCCCGAACCCTAACCCTAACCCTTCCCCGAAGCCTGACCCTCACCCGTCCCCTAATCCTAACCCGTACGCTAACACTAACCCGCGCCCTCACACGCACGCTCTCCCTAAAGCGTTGTCGTACCCTCACCTGGACCCAAAACCGTCCCCGTCCCCTAACCCTAACCCTAGCCGGAACCCTAACCCTAACACTTCCCCGAAGCCTGACCCTCACCCGTCCCCTAATCCTAACCCGTAGGCTCACACTAACCCGCGCCCTCACACGCACGCTCCCCCTAAAGCGTTGTCGGACCCTCACCTGGACCCTAAACCGTCCCCGTCCCCTAACCCTAACCCTAGCCCAAACCCTAACCATAACCCTTCCCCGAAGCCTGACCCTCACCCGTCCCCTAATCCTAACCCGTAGCCTCACACTAACCCGCGCCCTCACACGCACGCTCCCCCTAAAGCGTTGTCGGACCCTCACCTGGACCCTAAACCGTCCCCATCCCCTAACCCTAACCCTAGCCCGAACCCTAACCCTAACCCTTCCCCGAAGCCTGACCCTCACCCGTCCCCTAATCCTAACCCGTACGCTCATACTAACCCGCGCCCTCACACGAACGCTCCCCCTAAAGCGTTGTCGGACCCTCACCTGGACCCTAAACCGTCCCCGTCCCCTAACCCTAACCCTAGCCCAAACCCTAACCATAACCCTTCCCCGAAGCCTGACCCTCACACGTCCCCTAATCCTAACCCGTAGCCTCACACTAACCCACGCCCTCACACGCACGCTCCCCCTAAAGCGTTGTCGGACCCTCACCTGGACCCTAAACCGTCCCCATCCCCTAACCCTAACCCTAGCCCGAACCCTAACCCTAACCCTTCCCCGAAGCCTGACCCTCACCCGTCCCCTAATCCTAAACCGTAGGCTCACATTAACCCGCGCCCTCACACGCACGCTCCCCCTAAAGCGTTGTCGGACCCTCACCTGGACCCTAAACCGTCCCCGTCCCCTAACCCTAACCCTAGCCCGAACCCTAACCCTAACCCTTCCCCGAACCCTGACCCTCACCCGTCCCCTAATCCTAACCCGTACGCTAACACTAACCCGCGCCCTCACACGCACGCTCCCCCTAAAGCGTTGTCGGACCCTCACTTGGACCCTAAACCGTCCCCGTCCCCTAACCCTAACCCTAGCCCGAACCCTATACCTAACCCTTCCCCGAAGCCTGACCCTCACCCGTCCCCTAATCCTAACCCGTACGCTAACACTAACCCGCGCCCTCACACGCACGCTCCCCCTAAAGCGTTGTCGGACCCTCACCTGGACCCTAAACCGTCCCCGTCCCCTAACCCTAACCCTAGCCCGAACCCTAACCCTAACCCTTCCCCGAACCCTGACACTCACCCGTCCCCTAATCCTAACCCGTACGCTAACACTAACCAACGCCCTCACACGCCCGCTCCCCCTAAAGCGTTGTCGGACCCTCACTTGGACCCTAAACCGTCCCCGTCCCCTAACCCTAACCCTAGCCCGAACCCTAACCCTAACCCTTCCCCGAAGCCTGACCCTCACCCGTCCCCTAATCCTAACCCGTACGCTAACACTAACCCGCGCCCTCACACGCACGCTCCCCCTAAAGCGTTGTCGGACGCGCACCTGGACCCTAAACCGTCCCCGTCCCCTAACCCTAACCCTAGCCCGAACCCTAACCCTAACCCTTCCCCGAACCCTGACCCTCACCCGTCCCCTAATCCTAACCCGTACGCTCACACTAACCCGCGCCCTCACACGCACGCTCCCCCTAAAGCGTTGTCGGACCCTCACCTGGACCCTAAACTGTCCCCGTCCCCTAACCCTAACCCTCGCCCGAACCCTAACGCTAACCCTTCCCCGAAGCCTGACCCTCACCCGTCCCCTAATCCTAACACGTAGGCTCAAACTAAGCCGCGCCCTCACACGCACGCTTCCCCTAAAGCGTTGTCGGACCCTCACCTGAACCCTAAACCGTCCCCGTCCCCTAACCCTAACCCTAGCCCGAACCCTAACCCTAACACTTCTCCGAAGCCTGACCCTCACCCGTCCCCTAATCCTAACCCGTAGGCTAACATTAACCCGAGCCCTCACACGCACGCTCCCCCTAAAGCGTTGTCGGACCCTCACCTCGATCCTAAACCGTCCCCATCCCCTAACCCTAAACCTAGCCCGAACCCTAACCCTAACCCTTCCCCGAAGCCTGACCCTCACCCGTCCCTTAATCCTAACCCGTACGCTCACACTAACCCGCGCACTCACACGCACGCCCTCCCTAAAGCGTTGTCGTACCCTCATCTGGACCCTAAACCGTCCCCGTCCCCTAACCCTAACCCTAGCCCGAACCCTAAACCTAACCCTTCCCCGAAGCCTGACCCTCACCCGTCCCCTAATCCTAACCCGTAGGCCCACACTAACCCGCGCCCTCACACGCACGCTCCTCCTAAACCGTTGTCGGACCCTCACCTGGACCCTAAACCGTCCCCGTCCCCTAACCCTAACCCTAGCCCGAACCCTAACCCTAACCCTTCCCCGAAGCCTGACCCTCACCCGTCCCCTAATCCTAACCCGTACGCTAACACTAACCCGCGCCCTCACACGCACGCTCTCCCTAAAGCGTTGTCGTACCCTCACCTGGACCCTAAACCATCCCCGTCCCCTAACCGTAACCCTAGCCCGAACCCTAACCCTAACCCTTCCCCGAAGCCTGACCCTCACCCGTCCCCTAATCCTAATCCGTAGGCTCACACTAACCCGCGCCCTCACACGCACGCTCCCCCTAAAGCGTTGTCGGACCCTCACCTGGACCCTAAACCGTCCCCGTCCCCTAACCCTAACCCTAGCCCAAACCCTAACCATAACACTTCCCCGAAGCCTGACCCTCACCCGTCCCCTAATCCTAACCCATAGCATCACACTAACCCGCGCCCTCACACGCACGCTCCCCCTAAAGCGTTGTCGGACCCTCACTTGGACCCTAAACCGTTCCCGTCCCCTAACCCTAACCCTACCCCGAACCCTAACCTTAACCCTTCCCCAAAGCCTGACCCTCACCCGTCCCCTAATCGTAACCCGTAGGCTCACACTAACCCGCGCCCTCACACGCACGCTCCCCCTAAAGGGTTTTCGGACCCTCACCTGGACCCTAAACCGTCCCCATCCCCTAACCCTAACCCTAGCCCGAACCCTAACCCTAACCCTTCCCCGAAGCCTGACCCTCACCCGTCCCCTAATCCTAAACCGTAGGCTCACACTAACCCGCGCCCTCACACGCACGCTCCCCCTAAAGCGTTGTTGGACCCTCATCTGGACCCTAAACCGTCCCCGTCCCCTAACCCTAACCCTAGGCGAACCCTAACCCTAACCCTTCCCCGAACCCTGACACTCACCCGTCCCCTAATCCTAACCCGTACGCTAACACTAACCCGCGCCCTCACACGCACGCTCCCCCTAAAGCGTTGTCGGACCCTCACTTGGACCCTAAACCGTCCCCGTCCCCTAACCCTAACCCTAGCCCGAACCCTAAACCTAACCCTTCCCCGAAGCCTGACCCTCACCCGTCCCCTAATCCTAACCCGTACGCTAACACTAACCCGCGCCCTCACACGCACGCTCCCCCTAAAGCGTTGTCGGACACTCACCTGGACCCTAAACCGTCCCCGTCCCCTAACCCTAACCCTAGCCCGAACCCTAACCCTAACCCTTCCCCGAACCCTGACCCTCACCCGTACCATAATCCTAACCCGTACGCTCACACTAACCCACGCCCTCACACGCACGCTCCCCCTAAAGCGTTGTCGGACCCTCACCTGGACCCTAAACCGTCCCCGTCCCCTAACCCTAACCCTAGCCCGAACCCTAATCCTAACCCTTCCCCGAAGCCTGACCCTCACCCGTCCCCTAATCCTAATCCGTAGGCTCACACTAACCCGCGCCCTCACACGCACGCACCCCCTAAAGCGTTGTCGGACCCTCACCTGGACCCTAAACCGTCCCCGTACCCTAACCCTAACCCTAGCCCGAACCCTAACCCTAACACTTCCCCGAAGCCTGACCCTCTCCCGTCCCCTAATCCTAACCCGTACGCTAACACTAACCCGCGCCCTCACACGCACGCTCCCCCTAAAGCGTTGTCGGACCCTCACCTGGACCCTAAACCGTCCCCGTCCCCTAACCCTAACCCTAGCCCGAACCCTAACCCTAACACTTCCCCGAAGCCTGACCCTCACCCGTCCCCTAATCCTAACCCGTACACTAACACTAACTCGCGCCGTCACACGCACGCTCCCCCTAAAGCGTTGTCGGACCCTCACCTGGATCCTAAACAGTCCCGTCCCCTAACCCTAACCCTAGCCCGAACCCTAACCCTAACCCTTCCCCGAAGCCTGACCCTCACCCATCCCCTAATCCTAACCCGTACGCTCACACTAACCCGCGCCCTCACACGCACGCTCTCCCTAAAGCGTTGTCGTACCCTCACCTGGACCCTAAACCGTCCCCGTCCCCTAACCCTAACCCTAGCCCGAACCCTAACCCTAAACCTTCCCCGAAGCCTGACCCTCCCCCGTCCCCTAATCCTAACCCATAGGCTCACACTAAGCCGCGCCCTCACACGCACGCTCCCCCTAAAGCGTTGTCGGACCCTCACCAGGACGCTAAACCGTCCCCGTCCCCTAACCCTAACCCTAGCCCGAACCCTAACCCTAACACTTCCCCGAAGCCTGACCCTCACCCGTCCCCTAATCCTAACCCGTACGCTCACACTAACCCGCGCCCTCACACACACGCCCTCCCTAAAGCGTTGTCGTACCCTCACCTGGACCCTAAATCGTCCCCGTCGCCTAACCCTAACCCTAGCCCGAACCCTAAACCTAACGCTTCCCCGAAGCCTGACCCTCACCCGTCCCCTAATCCTAACCCGTACGCTAACACTAACCCGCGCCCTCACACGCACGCCCTCCCTAAAGCGTTGTCGGACCCTAAACTGGATCCAAAACCGTCCCCATCCCCTAACCCTAACCCTAGCCGGAAACCTAACCCTAACCCTTCCCCGAAGCCTGACCCTCACCCGTCCCCTAATCCTAACCCGTACGCTCACACGAACCCACGCCCTCACACGCACGCTCCCTCTAAAGCGTTGTCGGACCCTCACCTGGACCCTAAACCGTCCCCGTCCCCTAACCCTAACCCTAGCCCGAACCCTAACCCTAAGCCTTCCCCGAAGCCTGACCCTCACCCGTCCCCTAATCCTAACCCGTACGCTAACACTAAGCCGCGCCCTCACACGCACGCTCCCCCTAAAGCGTTGTCGGACCCTAACCTGAACCCTAAACCGTCCCCGTCCCCTAACCCTAACCCTAGCCCGAACCCTAACCCTAACCCTTCCCCGAAGCCTGACCCTCACCCGTCCCCTAATCCTAACCCGTACACTAACACTAACTCGCGCCGTCACACGCACGCTACCCCTAAAGCATTGTCGGACCCTCACCTGGATCCTAAACCGTCCCGTCCCCTAACCCTAACCCTAGCCCGAACCCTAACCCTAACCCTTCCCCGAAGCCTGACCCTCACCCGTCCCCTAATCCTAACCCGTAGGCTCACACTAAGCCGCGCCCTCACACGCACGCTCCCCCTAAAGCGTTGTCGGACCCTCACCTGCACCCTAAACCGTCCCCGTCCCCTAACCCTAACCCTAGCCCGAACCCTAACCCTAACCCTTCCCCGAAGCCTGACCCTCACCCGTCCCTTAATCCTAACCCGTACGCTAACACTAACCCGCGCCCTCACACGCACGCCCTCCCTAAAGCGTTGTCGGACCCTAACCTGGACCCAAAACCGTCCCCATCCCCTAACCCTAACCCTAGCCGGAAACCTAACCCTAACCCTTCCCCGAAGCCTGACACTCACCCGTCCCCTAATCCTAACCCGTACGCTCACACTAACCCACGCCCTCACACGCACGCTCCCTCTAAAGCGTTGTCGGACCCTCACCTGGACCCTAAACCGTCCCCGTCCCCTAACCCTAACCCTAGCCCGAACCCTAACCCTAAGCCTTCCCCGAAGCCTGACCCTCACCCGTCACCTAATCCTAACCCGTACGCTAACACTAACCCGCGCCCTCACACGCACGCTCCCCCTAAAGCGTTGTCGGACCCTCACCTGAACCCTAAACCGTCCCCGTCCCCTAACCCTAACCCTAGCCCGAACCCTAACCCTAACCCTTCCCCGAAGCCTGACCCTCACCCGTCCCCTAATCCTAACCCGTACGCTAACACTAACCCGCGCTGTCACACGCACGCTCCCCCTAAAGCGTTGTCGGACCCTCACCTGGATCCTAAACCGTCCCGTCCCCTAACCCTAACCCTAGCCCGAACCCTAACCCTAACACTTCCCCGAAGCCTGACCCTCACCCGTCCCCTAATCCTAACACGTGCGCTCACACTAACCCGCGCCTTCACACGCACGCTCCCCCTAAAGCGTTGTCGGACCCTCACCTGGACCCTAAACCGTCCCCGTCCCCTAACACTAACCCTAGCCCGAACCCTAACCCTAACCCTTCCCCGAAGCCTGACCCTCACCCGTCCCCTAATCCTAACCCGTACGCTAACTCTAACCCGCGCCCTCACACGCACGCTCCCCCTAAAGCGTTGTCGGAACCTCACCTGAACCCTAAACCGTACCCGTCCCCTAACCCTAACCCTAGCCCGAACCCTAACCCTAACCCTTCCCTGAAACCTGACCCTCACCCGTCCCCTAATCCTAACCCGTACACTAACACTAACCCACGCCCTCACACGCACGCTCCCCCTAAAGCGTTGTCGGACCCTCACCTGGACGCTAAACCGTCCCCGTCCCCTAACCCTAACCCTAGCCCGAACCCTAACCCTAACCCTTCCCCGAAGCCTGACCCTCACATGTCCCATAATCCTAACCCGTACGCTCACACTAACCCGCGCCCTCACACGCACGCTCTCCCTAAAGCGTTGTCGTACCCTCACCTGGACCCTAAACCGTCCCCGTCCCCTAACCCTAACCCTAGCCCGAACCCTAACCCTAACACTTCCCCGAAGCCTGACACTCACCCGTCCCCTAATCCTAACCCGTAGTCTCACACTAAGCCGCGCCCTCACACGCACGCTCCCCCTAAAGCGTTGTCGGACCCTCACCTGGACCCTAAACCGTCCCCGTCCCCTAACCCTAACCCTCGCCCGAACCCTAACGCTAACCCTTCCCCGAAGCCTGACCCTCACCCGTCCCCTAATCCTAACCAGTAGGCTCACACTAACCCGCGCCCTCACACGCACGCTCCCCCTAAAGCGTTGTCGGACCCTCACCTGAACCCTAAACCGTCCCCGTCCCCTAACCCTAACCCTAGCCCGAACCCTAACCCTAACACTTCCCCGAAGCCTGACCCTCACCCGTCCCCTAATCCTAACCCGTAGGCTAACACTAACCTGAGCCCTCACACGCACGCTCCCCCTAAAGCGTTGTCGGACCCTCACCTCGATCCTAAACCGTCCCCATCCCCTAACCCTAAACCTAGCCCGAACCCTAACCCTAACCCTTCCCCGAAGCCTGACCCTCACCCGTCCCCTAATAATAACCCGTAGGCTCACACTAAGCCACGCCCTCACACGCACGCTCCCCCTAAAGCGTTGTCGGACCCTCACCTGGACGCTAAAACGTCCCCGTCCCCTAACCCTAACCCTAGCCCGAACCCTAACCCTAACCCTTCCCCGAAGCCTGACCCTCACATGTCCCCTAATCCTAACCCGTACGCTAACACTAACCCGTGCCGTCACACGCAAGCTCTCCCTAAAGCGTTGTCGGACCCTCACCTGGATCCTAAACCGTCCCGTCCCCTAACCCTAACCCTAGCCCGAACCCTAACCCTAACCCTTCCCCGAAGCCTGACCCTCACCCGTCCCCTAATCCTAACCCGTAGGCTCACACTAACCCGCGCCCTCACACGCACGCTCCCCCTAAAGCGTTGTCGGACCCTCACCTGGACGCTAAACCGTCCCCGTCCCCTAACCCTAACCCTAGCCCGAACCCTAACCCTAACACTTCCCCGAAGCCTGACCCTCACCCGTCCCCTAATCCTAACGCGTACGCTAACACTAACCCACTCCCTCACACGCACGCTCCCCCTAAAGCGTTGTCGGACCCTCACCTGGACCCTAAACCGTCCCCATCCCCTAACCCTAACCCTAGCCCGAACACTAACCCTAACCCTTCCCCGAAGCCTGACCCTCACCCGTCCCCTAATCCTAACACGTGCGCTCACACTAACCCGCGCCCTCACACGCACGCTCCCCCTAAACCGTTGTCGGACCCTCACCTGGACCCTAAACCGTCCCCGTCTCCTAACCCTAACCCTAGCCCGAACCCTAAACCTAACGCTTCCCCGAAGTCTGACCCTCACCCGTCCCCGAAGCCTAACCCGTACGCTAACACTAACCCGCGCCCTCACACGCACGCTCCCACTAAAGCGTTGTCGGACCCTCACTTGGACCCTAAACCGTCCCCGTCCCCTAACCCTAACCCTAGCCCGAACCCTAACCCTAACACTTCCCCGAAGCCTGACCCTCACCCGTCCCTTAATCCTAACCCGTACGCTAACACTAAGCCGTGCCCTCACACGCACGCTCCCCCTAAAGCGTTGTCGGACCCTCACCTGGACCCTAAACCGTCCCCGTCCCCTAACCCTAACCCTAGCCCGAACCCTAACCCTAACCCTTCCCCGAAGCCTGACCCTCACCCGTCCCCTAATCCTAACCAGTAGGCTCACACTAACCCGCGCCCTCACAGGCACGCTCCCCCTAAAGCGTTGTCGGACCCTCACCTGGACCCAAAACCGTCCCCATCCCCTAACCCTAACCCTGGCCGGAACCCTAACCCTAACCCTTCCCCGAAGCTTGACCCTCACCCGTCCCCTAATCCTAACCCGTACGCTCACACTAACCCACGCCCTCACACGCACGCTCCCTCTAAAGCATTGTCGGACCCTCACCTGGACCCTAAACCGTCCCCTAACCCTAAACCTAACCCTAGCCCGAACCCTAAACCTAAGCCTTCCCCGAAGCCTGACCCTCACCCGTCCCCTAATCCTAACCCGTACGGTAACACTAACCTGCGCCCTCACACGCACGCTCCCCCTAAAGCGTTGTCGGACCCTCACCTGCACCCTAAACCGTCCCCGTCCCCTAACCCTAACCCTAGACCGAACCCTAACCCTAAACCTTCCCCGAAGCCTGACCCTCACCCGTCCCCGAATCCTAACCCGTACGCTAACACTAACCCACGCCCTCACAGGCACGCTCCCCCTAAAGCGTTGTCGGACCCTCACCTGGACGCTAAACCGTCCCCGTCCCCTAACCCTAACCCTAGCCCGAACCCTAACCCTAACACTTCCCCGAAGCCTGACCCTCACCCGTCCCCTAATCCTAAACCGTACGCTAACACTAAGCCGCGCCCTCACACGCACGCTCCCCCTAAAGCGTTGTCGGACCCTCACCTGGACCCTAAACCGTCCCCGTCCCCTAACCCTAACCCTAGCCCAAACCCTAACCCTAACCCTTCCCCGAAGCCTGACCCTCACCCGTCCCCTAATCCTAACCAGTAGGCTCACACTAACCCGCGCCCTCACACGCACGCTCCCCCTAAAGCGTTGTCGGACCCTTACCTGGACCCTAAACCGTCCCCGTCCCCTAACCCTAACCCTAGCCCGAACCCTAACCCTAAGCCTTCCCCGAAGCCTGACCCTCACCCGTCCCCTAATCCTAACCCGTACGCTAACACTAACCCGCGCCCTCACACGCACGCTCCCCCTAAAGCGTTGTCGGACCCTCACCTGGACCCTAAACCGTCCCCGTCCCCTAACCCTAACCCTAGCCCGAACCCTAACCCTAACACTTCCCCGAAGCCTGACCCTCACCCGTCCCCTAATCCTAACCCGTACGCTAACACTAAGCCGCGCCCTCACACGCACGCTCCCCCTAAAGCGTTGTCGTACCCTCACCTGGACCCTAAACCGTTTCCGTCCCCTAACCCTAACCCTAGCCCGAACCCTAACCCTAACTCTTCCCCGAAGCCTGACCCTCACCCGTCCCCTAAACCTAACCCGTACGCTAACACTAACCCGCGCTGTCACACGCACGCTCCCCCTAAAGCGTTGTCGGACCCTCACCTGGATCCTAAACCGTCCCGTCCCCTAACCCTAACCCTAGCCCGAACCCTAACCCTAACACTTCCCCGAAGGCTGACCCTCACCCGTCCCCTAATCCTAACACGTGCGCTCACACTAACCCGCGCTTTCACACGCACGCTCCCCCTAAAGCGTTGTCGGACCCTCACCTGGACCCTAAACCGTCCCCGTCCCCTAAAACTAACCCTAGCCCGAACCCTAACCCTAACACTTCCCCGAAGCCTGACCCTCACCCGTCCCCTAATCCTAACCCGTACGCTAACTCTAACCCGCGCCCTCACACGCACGCTCCCCCTAAAGCGTTGTCGGACCCTCACCTGAACCCTAAACCGTACCCGTCCCCTAACCCTAACCCTAGCCCGAACCCTAACCCTAACCCTTCCCTGAACCCTGACCCTCACCCGTCCCCTAATCCTAACCCGTACGCTAACACTAACCTACGCCCTCACACGCACGCTCCCCCTAAAGCGTTGTCGGACCCTCACCTGGACCCTAAACCGTCCCCGTACGCTAACCCTAACCCTAGCCCGAACCCTAAACCTAACGCTTCCCCGAAGCCTGACCCTCACCCGTCCCCTAATCCTAACCCGTACGCTAACACTAACACGCGCCCTCACACGCACGCTCCCCCTAAAGCGTTGTCGGACCCTCACCTGGACCCTAAACCGTCCCCGTCCCCTAACCCTAACCCTAGCCCGAACCCTAACCCTAAGCCTTCCCCGAAGCCTGACCCTCACCCGTCCCCTAATCCTAACCCGTACGCTAACACTAACCCGCGCCGTCACACGCACGCTCCCCCTAAAGCATTGTCGGACCCTCACCTGGACCCTAAACCGTCCCCGTCCCCTAACCCTAACCCTAGCCCGAACCCTAACCCTAACCCCTCCCCGAACCCTGACCCTCACCCGTCCCCTAATCCTAATCCGTACGCTCACACTAACCCGCACCCTCACACGCACGCTCCCCCTAAAGCGTTGTCGGACCCTCACCTGGACCCTAAACCGTCCCCGTCCCCTAACCCTAACCCTAGCCCGAACCCTAATCCTAACCCTTCCCCGAAGCCTGACCCTCACCCGTCCCCTAATCCTAATCCGTAGGCTCACACTAACCCGCGCCCTCACACGCACGCTCCCCCTAAAGCGTTGTCGGACCCTCACCTGACCCTAAACCGTCCCCGTCCCCTAACCCTAACCCTAGCCCGAACCCTAACGCTAAACCTTCCCCGAAGCCTGACCCTCACCCGTCCCCTAATCCTAACACGTAGGCTCACACTAAGCCGCGCCCTCACACGCACGCTCCCCCTAAAGCGTTGTCGGACCCTCACCTGAACCCTAAACCGTCCCCGTCCCCTAACCCTAACCCTAGCCCGAACCCTAACCCAAACACTTCCCCGAAGCCTGACCCTCACACGTCCCCTAATCCTAACCCATAGGCTAACACTAACCCAAGCCCTCACACGCACGCTCCCCCTAAAGCGTTGTCGGACCCTCACCGCGATCCTAAACCGTCCCCATCCCCTAACCCTAAACCTAGTCCGAACACTAACCCTAACCCTTCCCCGAAGCCTGACCCTCACCCGTCCCCTAATCCTAACACGTGCGCTCACACTAACCCGCGCCCTCACACGCACGCTCCCCCTAAAGCGTTGTCGGACCCTCACCTGGACCCTAAACCGTCCCCGTCCCCTAACCTTAACCCTAGCCTGAACCCTAAACCTAACGCTTCCCCGAAGCCTGACCCTCACCCGTCCCCTAATCCTAACCCGTACGCTAACACTAACCCGCGCCCTCACACGCACGCTCCCCCTAAAGCGTTGTCGGACACTCACCTGGACCCTAAACCGTCCCCGTCCCCTAACCCTAACCCTAGCCCGAACCCTAACCCTAACACTTCCCCGAAGCCTGACCCTCACCCGTCCCCTAATCCTAAACCGTACGCTAACACTAAGCCGCGCCCTCACACGCACGCTCCCCCTAAAGCGTTGTCGGACCCTCACCTGGACCCTAAACCGTCCCCGTCCCCTAACCCTAACCCTAGCCCGAACCCTAACCCTAACCCTTCCCCGAAGCCTGACCCTCACCCGTCCCCTAATCCTAACCAGTAGGATCACACTAACCCGCGCCCTCACACGCACGCTCCCCCTAAAGCGTTGTCGGACCCTCACCTGGACCCAAAACCGTCCCCATCCCCTAACCCTAACCCTAGCCGGAACCCTAACCCTAACCCTTCCCCGAAGCCTGACCCTCACCCGTCCCCTAATCCTAACCCGTACGCTCACACTAACCCACGCCCTCACACGCACGCTCCCTCTAAAGCGTTGTCGGACCCTTACCTGGACCCTAAACCGTCCCCGTCCCCTAACCCTAACCCTAGCCCGAAGCCTAACCCTAAGCCTTCCCCGAAGCCTGACCCTCACCCGTCCCCTAATCCTAACCCGTACGCTAACACTAACCCGCGCCCTCACACGCACGCTCCCCCTAAAGCGTTGTCGGACCCTCACCTGAACCCTAAACCGTCCCCGTCCCCTAACCCTAACCCTAGCCCGAACCCTAACCCTAACCCTTCCCCAAAGCCTGACCCTCACCCGTCCCCTAATCCTAACCCGTACGCTAACACTAACCCACGCCCTCACAGGCACGCTCCCCCTAAAGCGTTGTCGGACCCTCACCTGGACCCTAAACCGTCCCCGTCCCCTAACCCTAACCCTAGCCCGAACCCTAACCCTAAGCCTTCCACGAAGCCTGACCCTCACCCGTCCCCTAATCCTAAACCGAACGCTAACACTAACCCGCGCCCTCACACGCACGCTCTCCCTAAAGCGTTGTCGTACCCTCACTTGGACCCTAAACCGTTTCCGTCCCCTAACCCTAACCCTAGCCCGAACCCTAACCCTAACCCTTCCCCGAAGCCTGACCCTCACCCGTCCCCTAATCCTAACCCGTAGGCTCACACTAACCCGCGCCCTCACACGCACGCTCCCCCTAAAGCGTTGTCGGACCCACACCTGGACCCTAAACCGTCCCCGTCCCCTAACCCTAACCCTAGCCTGAACCCTAAACCTAACGCTTCCCCGAAGCCTGACCCTCACCCGTCCCCAATCCTAACCCGTACGCTAACACTAACCCGCGCCCTCACATGCACGCTCCCCCTAAAGCGTTGTCGGACCCTCACCTGGACCCTAAACCGTCCCCGTCCCCTAACCCTAACCCTAGCCCGAACCCTAACCCTAACACTTCCCCGAAGCCTGAACCTCACCCGTCCCCTAATCCTAACCCGTACGCTAACACTAAGCCGCGCCCTCACACGCACGCTCCCCCTAAAGCGTTGTCGGACCCTCACCTGGACCCTAAACCGTCCCCGTCCCCTAACCCTAACCCTAGCCCGAACCCTAACCCAAACACTTCCCCGAAGCCTGACCCTCACACGTCCCCTAATCCTAACCCATAGGCTAACACTAACCCAAGCCCTCACACGCACGCTCCCCCTAAAGCGTTGTCGGACCCTCACCGCGATCCTAAACCGTCCCCATCCCCTAACCCTAAACCTAGTCCGAACACTAACCCTAACCCTTCCCCGAAGCCTGACCCTCACCCGTCCCCTAATCCTAACACGTGCGCTCACACTAACCCGCGCCCTCACACGCACGCTCCCCCTAAAGCGTTGTCGGACCCTCACCTGGACCCTAAACCGTCCCCGTCCCCTAACCTTAACCCTAGCCTGAACCCTAAACCTAACGCTTCCCCGAAGCCTGACCCTCACCCGTCCCCTAATCCTAACCCGTACGCTAACACTAACCCGCGCCCTCACACGCACGCTCCCCCTAAAGCGTTGTCGGACACTCACCTGGACCCTAAACCGTCCCCGTCCCCTAACCCTAACCCTAGCCCGAACCCTAACCCTAACCCTTCCCCGAAGCCTGACCCTCACCCGTCCCCTAATCCTAACCCGTACGCTAACTCTAACCCGCGCCCTCACACGCACGCTCCCCCTAAAGCGTTGTCGGAACCTCACCTGAACCCTAAACCGTACCCGTCCCCTAACCCTAACCCTAGCCCGAACCCTAACCCTAACCCTTCCCTGAACCCTGACCCTCACCCGTCCCCTAATCCTAACCCGTACACTAACACTAACCCACGCCCTCACACGCACGCTCCCCCTAAAGCGTTGTCGGACCCTCACCTGGACGCTAAACCGTCCCCGTCCCCTAACCCTAACCCTAGCCCGAACCCTAACCCTAACCCTTCCCCGAAGCCTGACCCTCACATGTCCCATAATCCTAACCCGTACGCTCACACTAACCCGCGCCCTCACACGCACGCTCTCCCTAAAGCGTTGTCGTACCCTCACCTGGACCCTAAACCGTCCCCGTCCCCTAACCCTAACCCTAGCCCGAACCCTAACCCTAACACTTCCCCGAAGCCTGACACTCACCCGTCCCCTAATCCTAACCCGTAGTCTCACACTAAGCCGCGCCCTCACACGCACGCTCCCCCTAAAGCGTTGTCGGACCCTCACCTGGACCCTAAACCGTCCCCGTCCCCTAACCCTAACCCTCGCCCGAACCCTAACGCTAACCCTTCCCCGAAGCCTGACCCTCACCCGTCCCCTAATCCTAACCAGTAGGCTCACACTAACCCGCGCCCTCACACGCACGCTCCCCCTAAAGCGTTGTCGGACCCTCACCTGAACCCTAAACCGTCCCCGTCCCCTAACCCTAACCCTAGCCCGAACCCTAACCCTAACACTTCCCCGAAGCCTGACCCTCACCCGTCCCCTAATCCTAACCCGTAGGCTAACACTAACCTGAGCCCTCACACGCACGCTCCCCCTAAAGCGTTGTCGGACCCTCACCTCGATCCTAAACCGTCCCCATCCCCTAACCCTAAACCTAGCCCGAACCCTAACCCTAACCCTTCCCCGAAGCCTGACCCTCACCCGTCCCCTAATAATAACCCGTAGGCTCACACTAAGCCACGCCCTCACACGCACGCTCCCCCTAAAGCGTTGTCGGACCCTCACCTGGACGCTAAAACGTCCCCGTCCCCTAACCCTAACCCTAGCCCGAACCCTAACCCTAACCCTTCCCCGAAGCCTGACCCTCACATGTCCCCTAATCCTAACCCGTACGCTAACACTAACCCGTGCCGTCACACGCAAGCTCTCCCTAAAGCGTTGTCGGACCCTCACCTGGATCCTAAACCGTCCCGTCCCCTAACCCTAACCCTAGCCCGAACCCTAACCCTAACCCTTCCCCGAAGCCTGACCCTCACCCGTCCCCTAATCCTAACCCGTAGGCTCACACTAACCCGCGCCCTCACACGCACGCTCCCCCTAAAGCGTTGTCGGACCCTCACCTGGACGCTAAACCGTCCCCGTCCCCTAACCCTAACCCTAGCCCGAACCCTAACCCTAACACTTCCCCGAAGCCTGACCCTCACCCGTCCCCTAATCCTAACGCGTACGCTAACACTAACCCACTCCCTCACACGCACGCTCCCCCTAAAGCGTTGTCGGACCCTCACCTGGACCCTAAACCGTCCCCATCCCCTAACCCTAACCCTAGCCCGAACACTAACCCTAACCCTTCCCCGAAGCCTGACCCTCACCCGTCCCCTAATCCTAACACGTGCGCTCACACTAACCCACGCCCTCACACGCACGCTCCCCCTAAACCGTTGTCGGACCCTCACCTGGACCCTAAACCGTCCCCGTCTCCTAACCCTAACCCTAGCCCGAACCCTAAACCTAACGCTTCCCCGAAGTCTGACCCTCACCCGTCCCCGAAGCCTAACCCGTACGCTAACACTAACCCGCGCCCTCACACGCACGCTCCCCCTAAAGCGTTGTCGGACCCTCACTTGGACCCTAAACCGTCCCCGTCCCCTAACCCTAACCCTAGCCCGAACCCTAACCCTAACACTTCCCCGAAGCCTGACCCTCACCCGTCCCTTAATCCTAACCCGTACGCTAACACTAAGCCGTGCCCTCACACGCACGCTCCCCCTAAAGCGTTGTCGGACCCTCACCTGGACCCTAAACCGTCCCCGTCCCCTAACCCTAACCCTAGCCCGAACCCTAACCCTAACCCTTCCCCGAAGCCTGACCCTCACCCGTCCCCTAATCCTAACCAGTAGGCTCACACTAACCCGCGCCCTCACAGGCACGCTCCCCCTAAAGCGTTGTCGGACCCTCACCTGGACCCAAAACCGTCCCCATCCCCTAACCCTAACCCTGGCCGGAACCCTAACCCTAACCCTTCCCCGAAGCTTGACCCTCACCCGTCCCCTAATCCTAACCCGTACGCTCACACTAACCCACGCCCTCACACGCACGCTCCCTCTAAAGCATTGTCGGACCCTCACCTGGACCCTAAACCGTCCCCTAACCCTAAACCTAACCCTAGCCCGAACCCTAACCCTAAGCCTTCCCCGAAGCCTGACCCTCACCCGTCCCCTAATCCTAACCCGTACGGTAACACTAACCTGCGCCCTCACACGCACGCTCCCCCTAAAGCGTTGTCGGACCCTCACCTGCACCCTAAACCGTCCCCGTCCCCTAACCCTAACCCTAGCCCGAACCCTAACCCTAAACCTTCCCCGAAGCCTGACCCTCACCCGTCCCCGAATCCTAACCCGTACGCTAACACTAACCCACGCCCTCACAGGCACGCTCCCCCTAAAGCGTTGTCGGACCCTCACCTGGACGCTAAACCGTCCCCGTCCCCTAACCCTAACCCTAGCCCGAACCCTAACCCTAACACTTCCCCGAAGCCTGACCCTCACCCGTCCCCTAATCCTAAACCGTACGCTAACACTAAGCCGCGCCCTCACACGCACGCTCCCCCTAAAGCGTTGTCGGACCCTCACCTGGACCCTAAACCGTCCCCGTCCCCTAACCCTAACCCTAGCCCAAACCCTAACCCTAACCCTTCCCCGAAGCCTGACCCTCACCCGTCCCCTAATCCTAACCAGTAGGCTCACACTAACCCGCGCCCTCACACGCACGCTCCCCCTAAAGCGTTGTCGGACCCTTACCTGGACCCTAAACCGTCCCCGTCCCCTAACCCTAACCCTAGCCCGAACCCTAACCCTAAGCCTTCCCCGAAGCCTGACCCTCACCCGTCCCCTAATCCTAACCCGTACGCTAACACTAACCCGCGCCCTCACACGCACGCTCCCCCTAAAGCGTTGTCGGACCCTCACCTGGACCCTAAACCGTCCCCGTCCCCTAACCCTAACCCTAGCCCGAACCCTAACCCTAACACTTCCCCGAAGCCTGACCCTCACCCGTCCCCTAATCCTAACCCGTACGCTAACACTAAGCCGCGCCCTCACACGCACGCTCCCCCTAAAGCGTTGTCGTACCCTCACCTGGACCCTAAACCGTTTCCGTCCCCTAACCCTAACCCTAGCCCGAACCCTAACCCTAACTCTTCCCCGAAGCCTGACCCTCACCCGTCCCCTAAACCTAACCCGTACGCTAACACTAACCCGCGCTGTCACACGCACGCTCCCCCTAAAGCGTTGTCGGACCCTCACCTGGATCCTAAACCGTCCCGTCCCCTAACCCTAACCCTAGCCCGAACCCTAACCCTAACACTTCCCCGAAGGCTGACCCTCACCCGTCCCCTAATCCTAACACGTGCGCTCACACTAACCCGCGCTTTCACACGCACGCTCCCCCTAAAGCGTTGTCGGACCCTCACCTGGACCCTAAACCGACCCCGTCCCCTAAAACTAACCCTAGCCCGAACCCTAACCCTAACACTTCCCCGAAGCCTGACCCTCACCCGTCCCCTAATCCTAACCCGTACGCTAACTCTAACCCGCGCCCTCACACGCACGCTCCCCCTAAAGCGTTGTCGGACCCTCACCTGAACCCTAAACCGTACCCGTCCCCTAACCCTAACCCTAGCCCGAACCCTAACCCTAACCCTTCCCTGAACCCTGACCCTCACCCGTCCCCTAATCCTAACCCGTACGCTAACACTAACCTACGCCCTCACACGCACGCTCCCCCTAAAGCGTTGTCGGACCCTCACCTGGACCCTAAACCGTCCCCGTACGCTAACCCTAACCCTAGCCCGAACCCTAAACCTAACGCTTCCCCGAAGCCTGACCCTCACCCGTCCCCTAATCCTAACCCGTACGCTAACACTAACACGCGCCCTCACACGCACGCTCCCCCTAAAGCGTTGTCGGACCCTCACCTGGACCCTAAACCGTCCCCGTCCCCTAACCCTAACCCTAGCCCGAACCCTAACCCTAAGCCTTCCCCGAAGCCTGACCCTCACCCGTCCCCTAATCCTAACCCGTACGCTAACACTAACCCGCGCCGTCACACGCACGCTCCCCCTAAAGCATTGTCGGACCCTCACCTGGACCCTAAACCGTCCCCGTCCCCTAACCCTAACCCTAGCCCGAACCCTAACCCTAACCCCTCCCCGAACCCTGACCCTCACCCGTCCCCTAATCCTAATCCGTACGCTCACACTAACCCGCACCCTCACACGCACGCTCCCCCTAAAGCGTTGTCGGACCCTCACCTGGACCCTAAACCGTCCCCGTCCCCTAACCCTAACCCTAGCCCGAACCCTAATCCTAACCCTTCCCCGAAGCCTGACCCTCACCCGTCCCCTAATCCTAATCCGTAGGCTCACACTAACCCGCGCCCTCACACGCACGCTCCCCCTAAAGCGTTGTCGGACCCTCACCTGGACCCTAAACCGTCCCCGTCCCCTAACCCTAACCCTAGCCCGAACCCTAACGCTAAACCTTCCCCGAAGCCTGACCCTCACCCGTCCCCTAATCCTAACACGTAGGCTCACACTAAGCCGCGCCCTCACACGCACGCTCCCCCTAAAGCGTTGTCGGACCCTCACCTGAACCCTAAACCGTCCCCGTCCCCTAACCCTAACCCTAGCCCGAACCCTAACCCAAACACTTCCCCGAAGCCTGACCCTCACACGTCCCCTAATCCTAACCCATAGGCTAACACTAACCCAAGCCCTCACACGCACGCTCCCCCTAAAGCGTTGTCGGACCCTCACCGCGATCCTAAACCGTCCCCATCCCCTAACCCTAAACCTAGTCCGAACACTAACCCTAACCCTTCCCCGAAGCCTGACCCTCACCCGTGCCCTAATCCTAACACGTGCGCTCACACTAACCCGCGCCCTCACACGCACGCTCCCCCTAAAGCGTTGTCGGACCCTCACCTGGACCCTAAACCGTCCCCGTCCCCTAACCTTAACCCTAGCCTGAACCCTAAACCTAACGCTTCCCCGAAGCCTGACCCTCACCCGTCCCCTAATCCTAACCCGTACGCTAACACTAACCCGCGCCCTCACACGCACGCTCCCCCTAAAGCGTTGTCGGACACTCACCTGGACCCTAAACCGTCCCCGTCCCCTAACCCTAACCCTAGCCCGAACCCTAACCCTAACACTTCCCCGAAGCCTGACCCTCACCCGTCCCCTAATCCTAAACCGTACGCTAACACTAAGCCGCGCCCTCACACGCACGCTCCCCCTAAAGCGTTGTCGGACCCTCACCTGGACCCTAAACCGTCCCCGTCCCCTAACCCTAACCCTAGCCCGAACCCTAACCCTAACCCTTCCCCGAAGCCTGACCCTCACCCGTCCCCTAATCCTAACCAGTAGGATCACACTAACCCGCGCCCTCACACGCACGCTCCCCCTAAAGCGTTGTCGGACCCTCACCTGGACCCAAAACCGTCCCCATCCCCTAACCCTAACCCTAGCCGGAACCCTAACCCTAACCCTTCCCCGAAGCCTGACCCTCACCCGTCCCCTAATCCTAACCCGTACGCTCACACTAACCCACGCCCTCACACGCACGCTCCCTCTAAAGCGTTGTCGGACCCTTACCTGGACCCTAAACCGTCCCCGTCCCCTAACCCTAACCCTAGCCCGAAGCCTAACCCTAAGCCTTCCCCGAAGCCTGACCCTCACCCGTCCCCTAATCCTAACCCGTACGCTAACACTAACCCGCGCCCTCACACGCACGCTCCCCCTAAAGCGTTGTCGGACCCTCACCTGAACCCTAAACCGTCCCCGTCCCCTAACCCTAACCCTAGCCCGAACCCTAACCCTAACCCTTCCCCAAAGCCTGACCCTCACCCGTCCCCTAATCCTAACCCGTACGCTAACACTAACCCACGCCCTCACAGGCACGCTCCCCCTAAAGCGTTGTCGGACCCTCACCTGGACCCTAAACCGTCCCCGTCCCCTAACCCTAACCCTAGCCCGAACCCTAACCCTAAGCCTTCCCCGAAGCCTGACCCTCACCCGTCCCCTAATCCTAAACCGAACGCTAACACTAACCCGCGCCCTCACACGCACGCTCTCCCTAAAGCGTTGTCGTACCCTCACTTGGACCCTAAACCGTTTCCGTCCCCTAACCCTAACCCTAGCCCGAACCCTAACCCTAACCCTTCCCCGAAGCCTGACCCTCACCCGTCCCCTAATCCTAACCCGTAGGCTCACACTAACCCGCGCCCTCACACGCACGCTCCCCCTAAAGCGTTGTCGGACCCACACCTGGACCCTAAACCGTCCCCGTCCCCTAACCCTAACCCTAGCCTGAACCCTAAACCTAACGCTTCCCCGAAGCCTGACCCTCACCCGTCCCCAATCCTAACCCGTACGCTAACACTAACCCGCGCCCTCACATGCACGCTCCCCCTAAAGCGTTGTCGGACCCTCACCTGGACCCTAAACCGTCCCCGTCCCCTAACCCTAACCCTAGCCCGAACCCTAACGCTAAACCTTCCCCGAAGCCTGACCCTCACCCGTCCCCTAATCCTAACACGTAGGCTCACACTAAGCCGCGCCCTCACACGCACGCTCCCCCTAAAGCGTTGTCGGACCCTCACCTGAACCCTAAACCGTCCCCGTCCCCTAACCCTAACCCTAGCCCGAACCCTAACCCAAACACTTCCCCGAAGCCTGACCCTCACACGTCCCCTAATCCTAACCCATAGGCTAACACTAACCCAAGCCCTCACACGCACGCTCCCCCTAAAGCGTTGTCGGACCCTCACCGCGATCCTAAACCGTCCCCATCCCCTAACCCTAAACCTAGTCCGAACACTAACCCTAACCCTTCCCCGAAGCCTGACCCTCACCCGTCCCCTAATCCTAACACGTGCGCTCACACTAACCCGCGCCCTCACACGCACGCTCCCCCTAAAGCGTTGTCGGACCCTCACCTGGACCCTAAACCGTCCCCGTCCCCTAACCTTAACCCTAGCCTGAACCCTAAACCTAACGCTTCCCCGAAGCCTGACCCTCACCCGTCCCCTAATCCTAACCCGTACGCTAACACTAACCCGCGCCCTCACACGCACGCTCCCCCTAAAGCGTTGTCGGACACTCACCTGGACCCTAAACCGTCCCCGTCCCCTAACCCTAACCCTAGCCCGAACCCTAACCCTAACACTTCCCCGAAGCCTGACCCTCACCCGTCCCCTAATCCTAAACCGTACGCTAACACTAAGCCGCGCCTTCACACGCACGCTCCCCCTAAAGCGTTGTCGGACCCTCACCTGGACCCTAAACCGTCCCCGTCCCCTAACCCTAACCCTAGCCCGAACCCTAACCCTAACCCTTCCCCGAAGCCTGACCCTCACCCGTCCCCTAATCCTAACCCGTAGGCTCACACTAACCCGCGCCCTCACACGCACGCTCCCCCTAAAGCGTTGTCGGACCCACACCTGGACCCTAAACCGTCCCCGTCCCCTAACCCTAACCCTAGCCTGAACCCTAAACCTAACGCTTCCCCGAAGCCTGACCCTCACCCGTCCCCAATCCTAACCCGTACGCTAACACTAACCCGCGCCCTCACATGCACGCTCCCCCTAAAGCGTTGTCGGACCCTCACCTGGACCCTAAACCGTCCCCGTCCCCTAACCCTAACCCTAGCCCGAACCCTAACCCTAACACTTCCCCGAAGCCTGAACCTCACCCGTCCCCTAATCCTAACCCGTACGCTAACACTAAGCCGCGCCCTCACACGCACGCTCCCCCTAAAGCGTTGTCGGACCCTCACCTGGACCCTAAACCGTCCCCGTCCCCTAACCCTAACCCTAGCCCGAACACTAACCCTAACACTTCCCCGAAGCCTGACCCTCACCCGTCCCCTAATCCTAAACCGAACGCTAACACTAACCCGCGCCGTCACACGCTCGCTCCCCCTAAAGCATTGTCGGACCCTCACCTGGACCCTAAACCGTCCCCGTCCCCTAACCCTAACCCTAGCCCGAACCCTAAACCTAACCCTTCCCCGAACCCTGACCCTCACCCGTCCCCTAATCCTAATCCGTACGCTCACACTAACCCGCACCCTCACACGCACGCTCCCCCTAAAGCGTTGTCGGACCCTCACCTGGACCCTAAACCGTCCCCGTCCCCTAACCCTAACCCTAGCCCGAAGCCTAATCCTAACCCTTCCCCGAAGTCTGACCCTCACCCGTCCCATAATCCTAACCCGTACGCTCACACTAACCCGCGCCCTCACACGCACGCTCTCCCTAAAGCGTTGTCGTACCCTCACCTGGACCCTAAACCGTCCCCGTCCCCTAACCCTAACCCTAGCCCGAACCCTAACCCAAACACTTCCCCGAAGACTGACCCTCACCCGTCCCCTAATCCTAACCCGTAGGCTAACACTAACCCAAGCCCTCACACGCACGCTCCCCCTAAAGCGTTGTCGGACCCTCACCTCGATCCTAAACCGTCCCCATCCCCTAACCCTAAACCTAGCCCGAACACTAACACTAACCCTTCCCCGAAGCCTGACCCTCACCCGTCCCCTAATCCTAACACGTGCGCTCACACTAACCCGCGCCCTCACACGCACGCTCCCCCTAAAGCGTTGTCGGTCCCTCACTTGGACCCTAAACCGTCCCCGTCCCCTAAACCTAACCCTAGCCCTAACCCTAACCTTAATCCTTCCCCGAAGCCTGACCCTCACCCGTCCCCTAATCCTAACCCGTACGCTAACACTAACCCGCGCCCTCACACGCAGCTCCCCCTAAAGCGTTGTCGGACCCTCACCTGGACCCTAAACCGTCTCCGTACCGTAACCCTAACCCTAGCCCGAACCCTAACCCTAACACTTCCCCGAAGCCTGACCCTCACCCGTCCCCTAATCCTAACCCGTACTCTCACACTAACTCGCGCCCTCACACGCACGCTCCCCCTAAAGCGTTGTCGGACCCTCACCTGGACCCTAAACCGTCCCCGTCCCCTAACCCTACGCCTAGCCCGAACCCTAACCCTAACCCTTCCCCGAAGCCTGACCCTCACCCGTCCCCTAATCCTAACCCGTAGGCTCACACTAACCCGCGCCCTCACACGCACGCTCCCCCTAAAGCGTTGTCGGACCCTCACCTGGACCCTAAACCATCCCCGTACCGTAACCCTAACCCTAGCCCGAACCCTAACCCTAACACTTCCCCGAAGCCTGACCCTCACCCGTCCCCTAATCCTAACCCGTAGGCTCACACTAAGCCGCGCCCTCACACGCACGCTCCCCCTAAAGCGTTGTCGGACCCTCACCTGGACCCTAAACCGTCCCCGTCCCCTAACCCTAACCCTAGCCCGAACCCTAACCCTAACCCTTCCCGGAAGCCTGACCCTCACCCGTCCCATAATCCTAACCCGTACGCTCACACTAACCCGCGCCCTCACACACACGCTCTCCCTAAAGCATTGTCGTACCCTCACCTGGACCCTAAACCGTCCCCGTCCCCTAACCCTAACCCTAGCCCGAACCCTAACCCTAACACTTCCCCGAAGCCTGACTCTCACCCGTCCCCTAATCCTAACCCGTACGCTCACACTAAGCCGCACCCTCACACGCACGCTCCCCCTAAAGCGTTGTCGGACCCTCACCTGGACCCTAAACCGTCCCCGTCCCCTAACCCTAACCCTAGCCCGAACCCTAACGCTAAACCTTCCCCGAAGCCTGACCCTCACCCGTCCCCTAATCCTAACACGTAGGCTCACACTAAGCCGCGCCCTCACACGCACGCTCCCCCTAAAGCGTTGTCGGACCCTCACCTGAACCCTAAACCGTCCCCGTCCCCTAACCCTAACCCTAGCCCGAACCCTAACCCAAACTCTTCCCCGAAGCCTGACCCTCACACGTCCCCTAATCCTAACCCGTAGGCTAACACTAACCCAAGCCCTCACACGCACGCTCCCCCTAAAGCGTTGTCGGACCCTCACCGCGATCCTAAACCGTCCCCATCCCCTAACCCTAAACCTAGCCCGAACACTAACCCTAACCCTTCCCCGAAGCCTGACCCTCACCCGTCCCCTAATCCAAACACGTGCGCTCACACTAACCCGCGCCCTCACACGCACGCTCCCCCTAAAGCGTTGTCGGACCCTCACCTGGACCCTAAACCGTCCCCGTCCCCTAACCTTAACCCTAGTCTGAACCCTAAACCTAACGCTTCCCCGAAGCCTGACCCTCACCCGTCCCCTAATCCTAACCCGTACGCTAACACTAACCCGCGCCCTCACACGCACGCTCCCCCTAAAGCGTTGTCGGACCCTCACCTGGACCCTAAACCGTCCCCGTCCCCTAACCCTAACCCTAGCCCGAACCCTAACCCTAACACTTCCCCGAAGCCTGACCCTCACCCGTCCCCTAATCCTAAACGGTACGCTAACACTAAGCCGCGCCCTCACACGCACGCTCCCCCTAAAGCGTTGTCGGACCCTCACCTGGACCCTAAACCGTCCCCGTCCCCTAACCCTAACCCTAGCCCGAACCCTAACCCTAACCCTTCCCCGAAGCCTGACCCTCACCCGTCCCCTAATCCTAACCAGTAGGATCACACTAACCCGCGCCCTCACACGCACGCTCCCCCTAAAGCGTTGTCGGACCCTCACCTGGACCGAAAACCGTCCCCATCCCCTAACCCTAACCCTAGCCGGAACCCTAACCCTAACCCTTCCCCGAAGCCTGACCCTCACCCGTCCCCTAATCCTAACCCGTACGCTCACACTAACCCACGCCCTCACACGCACGCTCCCTCTAAAGCGTTGTCGGACCCTTACCTGGACCCTAAACCGTCCCCGTCCCCTAACCCTAACCCTAGCCCGAAGCCTAACCCTAAGCCTTCCCCGAAGCCTGACCCTCACCCGTCCCCTAATCCTAACCCGTACGCTAACACTAACCCGCGCCCTCACACGCACGCTCCCCCTAAAGCGTTGTCGGACCCTCACCTGAACCCTAAAGCGTCCCCGTCCCCTAACCCTAACCCTAGCCCGAACCCTAACCCTAACCCTTCCCCAAAGCCTGACCCTCACCCGTCCCCTAATCCTAACCCGTACGCTAACACTAACCCACGCCCTCACAGGCACGCTCCCCCTAAAGCGTTGTCGGACCCTCACCTGGACCCTAAACCGTCCCCGTCCCCTAACCCTAACCCTAGCCCGAACCCTAACCCTAAGCCTTCCCCGAAGCCTGACCCTCACCCGTCCCCTAATCCTAAACCGAACGCTAACACTAACCCGCGCCCTCACACGCACGCTCTCCCTAAAGCGTTGTCGTACCCTCACTTGGACCCTAAACCGTTTCCGTCCCCTAACCCTAACCCTAGCCCGAACCCTAACCCTAACCCTTCCCCGAAGCCTGACCCTCACCCGTCCCCTAATCCTAACCCGTAGGCTCACACTAACCCGCGCCCTCACACGCACGCTCCCCCTAAAGCGTTGTCGGACCCACACCTGGACCCTAAACCGTCCCCGTCCCCTAACCCTAACCCTAGCCTGAACCCTAAACCTAAAGCTTCCCCGAAGCCTGACCCTCACCCGTCCCCAATCCTAACCCGTACGCTAACACTAACCCGCGCCCTCACATGCACGCTCCCCCTAAAGCGTTGTCGGACCCTCACCTGGACCCTAAACCGTCCCCGTCCCCTAACCCTAACCCTAGCCCGAACACTAACCCTAACACTTCCCCGAAGCCTGACCCTCACCCGTCCCCTAATCCTAAACCGAACGCTAACACTAACCCGCGCCCTCACACGCACGCTCTCCCTAAAGCGTTGTCGTACCCTCACCTGGACCCTAAACCGTTTCCGTCCCCTAACCCTAACCCTAGCCCGAACCCTAACCCTAACCCTTCCCCGAAGCCTGACCCTCACCCGTCCCCTAATCCTAACCCGTAGGCTCACACTAACCCGCGCCCTCACACGCACGCTCCCCCTAAAGCGTTGTCGGAGCCACACCTGGACCCTAAACCGTCCCCATCCCCTAACCCTAACCCTAGCCCGAACCCTAACCCTAAGCCTTCCCCGAAGCCTGACCCTCACCCGTCCCCTAATCCTAAGCCGTATGCTAACACTAACCCGCGCCGTCACACGCTCGCTCCCCCTAAAGCATTGTCGGACCCTCACCTGGACCCTAAACCGTCCCCGTCCCCTAACCCTAACCCTAGCCCGAACCCTAAACCTAACCCTTCCCCGAACCCTGACCCTCACCCGTCCCCTAATCCTAATCCGTACGCTCACACTAACCCGCACCCTCACACGCACGCTCCCCCTAAAGCGTTGTCGGACCCTCACCTGGACCCTAAACCGTCCCCGTCCCCTAACCCTAACCCTAGCCCGAAGCCTAATCCTAACCCTTCCCCGAAGCCTGACCCTCACCCGTCCCATAATCCTAACCCGTACGCTCACACTAACCCGCGCCCTCACACGCACGCTCTCCCTAAAGCGTTGTCGTACCCTCACCTGGACCCTAAACCGTCCCCGTCCCCTAACCCTAACCCTAGCCCGAACCCTAACCCAAACACTTCCCCGAAGACTGACCCTCACCCGTCCCCTAATCCTAACCCGTAGGCTAACACTAACCCAAGCCCTCACACGCACGCTCCCCCTAAAGCGTTGTCGGACCCTCACCTCGATCCTAAACCGTCCCCATCCCCTAACCCTAAACCTAGCCCGAACACTAACCCTAACCCTTCCCCGAAGCCTGACCCTCACCCGTCCCCTAATCCTAACACGTGCGCTCACACTAACCCGCGCCCTCACACGCACGCTCCCCCTAAAGCGTTGTCGGACCCTCACCTGGACCCTAAACCGTCCCCGTCCCCTAACCTTAACCCTAGCCAGAACCCTAACCCTAACCCTTCCCCGAAGCCTGACCCTCACCTGTCCCCTAATCCTAACCCGTAGGCTCACACTAAACCGCGCCCTCACACGCACGCTCCCCCTAAAGCGTTGTCGGTCCCTCACTTGGACCCTAAACCGTCCCCGTCCCCTAAACCTAACCCTAGCCCTAACCCTAACCTTAATCCTTCCCCGAAGCCTGACCCTCACCCGTCCCCTAATCCTAACCCGTACGCTAACACTAACCCGCGCCCTCACACGCAGCTCCCCCTAAAGCGTTGTCGGACCCTCACCTGGACCCTAAACCGTCCCCGTACCGTAACCCTAACCCTAGCCCGAACCCTAACCCTAACACTTCCCCGAAGCCTGACCCTCACCCGTCCCCTAATCCTAACCCGTACTCTCACACTAACTCGCGCCCTCACACGCACGCTCCCCCTAAAGCGTTGTCGGACCCTCACCTGGACCCTAAACCGTCCCCGTCCCCTAACCCTACGCCTAGCCCGAACCCTAACCCTAACCCTTCCCCGAAGCCTGACCCTCACCCGTCCCCTAATCCTAACCCGTAGGCTCACACTAAGCCGCGCCCTCACACGCACGCTCCCCCTAAACCGTTGTCGGACCCTCACCTGGACGCTAAACCGTCCCCGTCCCCTAACCCTAACCCTAGCCCGAACCCTAACACTAACCCTTCCCCGAAGCCTGACCGTCACCCGTCCCCTAATCCTAACACGTAGGCTCACACTAAGCCACGCCGTCACAGGCACGCTCCCCCTAAAGCGTTGTCGGACCCTCACCTGAACCCTAAACCGTCCCCTTCCCCTAACCCTAACCCTAGCCCGAACAGTAACCCTAACACTTCCCCGAAGGCTGACCCTCACCCGTCCCCTAATCCTAAACCGTACGCTAACACTAACCCGAGCCCTCACACGCACGCTCCCCCTAAAGCGTTGTCGGACCCTCACCTGGATCCTAAACCGACCCCGTCCCCTAACCCTAACCCTAGCCCGAACCCTAACCCTAACACTTCCCCGAAGCCTGACCCTCACCCGTCCCCTAATCCTAACCCGTAGGCTCACACTAACCCGCGCCCTCACACGCACGCTCCCCCTAAAGCGTTGTCGGACCCTCACCTGGACCCTAAACCGTCCCCGTCCCCTAACCCTAACCCTAGCCCGAACCCTAACCCTAAGCCTTCCCCGAAGCCTGACCCTCACCCGTCCCCTAATCCTAACCCGTACGCTCAAACTAACCCACGCCCTCACACGCACGCTCCCCCTAAAGCGTTGTCGGACCCTCACCTGGACCCTAAACCGTCCCCGTCCCCTAACCCTAACCCTAGCCCGAACCCTAAACCTAAACCTTCCCCGAAGCCTGACCCTGACCCGTCCCCTAATCCTAACCCGTACGCTCACGCTAACCCGCGCCCTCACACGCACGCTCCCCCTAAAGCGTTGTCGGACCCTCACCTGGACCCTAAACCGTCCCCGTCCCCTAACCCTAACCCTAGCCCGAACGCTAACCCTAACTCTTCCCCGAAGCCTGACCCTCACCCGTCCCCTAATCCTAACCCGTACGCTAACACTAACCCACGCCCTCACACGCACGCGCCCTCTAAAGCGTTGTCGGACCCTCACCTGAACCCTAAACCGTCCCCGTACCCTAACCCTAACCCTAGCCCGAACCCTAACCCTAACCCTTTAACGAAGCCTGACCCTCACCCGTCCCCTAATCCTAACCCGTACGATAACACTAACCCACGCCCTCACATGCACGCTCCCCCTAAAGCGTTGTCGGACCCTCACTTGGACCCTAAACCGTCCCCGTCCCCTAACCCTAACCCTAGCCCGAACCCTAACCCTAACACTTCTCCGAAGCCTGACCCTCACCCGTCCCCTAATCCTAACCCGTAGGCTCACACTAACCCGCGCCCTCACACGCACGCTCCCCCTAAAGCGTTGTCGGAGCCACACCTGGACCCTAAACCGTCCCCGTCCCCTAACCCTAACCCTAGCCCGAACGCTAACCCTAACCCTTCCCCGAAGCCTGACCCTCACCCTTCCCATAATCGTAACCCGTAGGCTCACACTAACCCGCGCCCTCACACACACGCTCCCCCTAAAGCGTTGTCGGACCCTCACTTGGAACCTAAACCGTCCCCGTCCCCTAACCCTAACCCTAGCCCGAACCCTAACCCTAACACTTCCCCGAAGCCTGACCCTCACCCGTCCCCTAATCGTAAACCGTAGGCTCACACTAACCCGCGCCCTCACACGCACGCTCCCCCTAAAGCGTTGTCGGACCCTCACCTGGACCCTAAACCGTCCCCGTCCCCTAACCCTAACCCTAGCCCGAACCCTAACCCTAACCCTTCAACGAAGCCTGACCCTCACCCGTCCCCTAATCCTAACCCGTACGCTAACACTAACCCGCGTCGTCACACGCACGCTCCCCCTAAAGCGTTGTCGGACCCTCACCTGGATCCTAAACCGTCCCGTCCCCTAACACTAACCCTAGCCCGAACCCTAACCCTAACCCTTCCCCGAAGCCTGACCCTCACCCGTCCCCTAATCCTAACCCGTAGGCTCACACTAAGCCGCGCCCTCACACGCACGCTCCCCCTAAAGCGTTGTCGGACCCTCACCTGGACGCTAAACCGTCCCCGTCCCCTAACCCAAACCCTAGCCCGAACCCTAACCCTAACCCTTCCCCGAAGCCTGACCCTCACCCGTCCCCTAATCCTAACCCGTACGCTCACACTAACACGCGCCCTCACACGCACGCTCTCCCTAAAGCGTTGTCGTACCCTCACCTGGACCCTAAACCGTCCCCGTCCCCTAACCCTAACCCTAGCCCGAACCCTAACCCTAACACTTCCCCGAAGCCTGACCCTCACCCGTCCCCTAATCCTAACCCGTAGGCTCACACTAACCCGCGCCCTCACACGCACGCTCCCCCTAAAGCGTTGTTGGACCCTCACCTGGACCCTAAACCGTCCCCGTACCCTAACCCTAACCCTAGCCCGAACCCTAACCCTAACCCTTCCCCGAAGCCTGACCCTCACCTGTCCCCTAATCCTAACCCGTAGGCTCACACTAACCCGCGCCCTCACACGCACGCTCCCCCTAAAGCGTTGTCGGTCCCTCACTTGGCCCTAAACCGTGCCCGTCCCCTAACCCTAACCCTAGCCCGAACCCTAACCTTAATCCTTCCCCGAAGCCTGACCCTCACCCGTCCCCTAATCCTAACCCGTACGCTAACACTAACCCGCACCCTCACACGCAGCTCCCCCTAAAGCGTTGTCGGACCCTCACCTGGACCCTAAACCGTCCCCGTACCGTAACCCTAACCCTAGCCCGAACCCTAACCCTAACACTTCCCCGAAGCCTGACCCTCACCCGTCCCCTAATCCTAACCCGTACGCTCACACTAACTCGCGCCCTCACACGCACGCTCCCCCTAAAGCGTTGTCGGACCCTCACCTGGACCCTAAACCGTCCCCGTCCCCTAACCCTACGCCTAGCCCTAACCCTAACCCTAACCCTTCCCCGAAGCCTGACCCTCACCCGTCCCCTAATCCTAACCCGTAGGCTCACACTAAGCCGCGCCCTCACACGCACGCTCCCCCTAAAGCGTTGTCGGACCCTCACCTGGATGCTAAACCGTCCCCGTCCCCTAACCCTAACCCTAGCCCGAACCCTAACACTAACCCTTCCCCGAAGCCTGACCCTCACACGTCCCCTAATCCTAACACGTAGGCTCACACTAAGCCGCGCCGTCACACGCACGCTCCCCCTAAAGCGTTGTCGGACCCTCACCTGAACCCTAAACCGTCCCCGTCCCCTAACCCTAACCCTAGCCCGAACAGTAACCCTAACACTTCCCCGAAACCTGACCCTCACCCGTCCCCTAATCCTAACCCGTACGCTAACACTAACCCGAGCCCTCACACGCACGCTCCCCCTAAAGCGTTGTTGGACCCTCACCTCGATCCTAAACCGTCCCCATCCCCTAACCCTAAACCTAGCCCGAACCCTAACCCTAACCCTTCCCCGAAGCCTGACCCTCACCCGTCCCCTAATCCTAAACCGTACGCTAACACTAACCCACGCCCTCACACGCACGCTCCCCCTAAAGCGTTGTCGGACCCTCACCTGGACCCTAAACCGTCCCCGTACCCTAACCCTCACCCTAGCCAGAACCCTAAACCTAACGCTTCCCCGAAGCCTGACCCTCACCCGTCCCCTAATCCTAACCCGTACGCTAACACTAACACGCGCCCTCACACGCACGCTCCCCCTAAAGCGTTGTCGGACCCTCACCTGGACCCTAAACCGTCCCCATCCCCTAATCCTGCCCCTAGCCCGAACCCTAACCCTAACCCTTCCCCGAAGCCTGACCCTCACCCGTCCCCTAATCCTAACCCGTAGGCTCACACTAAGCCGCGCCCTCACACGCACGCTCCCCCTAAAGCGTTGTCGGACCCTCACCTGGACCCTAAACCGTCCCCATCCCCTAACCCTAACCCTAGCCGGAAACCTAACCCTAACCCTTCCCCGAAGCCTGACCCTCACCCGTCCCCTAATCCTAACCCGTACGCTCACACTAACCCACGCCCTCACATGCACGCTCCCTCTAAAGCGTTGTCGGACCCTCACCTGGACCCTAAACAGTCCCCGTCCCCTAACCCTAACCCTAGCCCGAACCCTAACCCTAAGCCTTCCCCGAAGCCTGACCCTCACCCGTCCCCTAATCCTAAACCGTACGCTAACACTAACCCGCGCCCTCACACGCACGATCCCCCTAAAGCGTTGTCGGACCCTCACCTGAACCCTAAACCGTCCCCGTCCCCTAACCCTAACCCTAGCCCGAACCCTAACCCTAACCCTTCCCCGAAGCCTGACCCTCACCCGTCCCCTAATCCTAACCCGTACGCTAACACTAACCCACGCCCTCACAGGCACGCTCCCCCTAAAGCGTTGTCGGACCCTCACCTGGACCCTAAACCGTCCCCGTCCCCTAACCCTAACCCTAGCCCGAACCCTAACCCTAAGCCTTCCCCGAAGCCTGACCCTCACCCGTCCCCTAATCCTAAACCGAACGCTAACACTAACCCGCGCCCTCACACGCACGCTCTCCCTAAAGCGTTGTCGTACCCTCACCTGGACCCTAAACCGTCCCCGTCCCCTAACCCTAACCCTAGCCCGAACGCTAACCCTAACCCTTCACCGAAGCCTGACCCTCACCCGTCCCCTAAACGTAACCCGTAGGCTCACACTAACCCGCGGCCTCACACACACGCTCCCCCTAAAGCATTGTCGTACCCTCACTTTGACCCTAAACCGTCCCCGTCCCCTAACCCTAACCCTAGCCCGAACCCTAACCCTAACACTTCCCCGAAGCCTGACCCTCACCCCTCCCCTAATCGTAAACCGTAGTCTCACACTAACCCGCGCACTCACACGCACTCTCCCCGTAAAGCGTTGTCGTACCCTCACCTGGACCCTAAACCGTCCCCGTCCCCTAACCCTAACCCTAGCCCGAACCCTAACCCTAACACTTTCCCGAAGCCTGACCCTCACCCGTCCCCAAATCCTAACACGTACGCTAACACTAACCCGCGCCCTCACACGCACGCTCCCTCTAAAGTGTTGTCGGACCCTCACCTGGACCTTAAACCGTCCCCGTCCCCTAACCCTAACCCTAGCCCGTACCCTAACCCTAACACTTCCCCGAAGCCTGACCCTCACCCGTCCCCTAATCCTAACCCGTACACTCACACTAACCCGCGCCCTCACACGCACGCTCCCCATAAATCGTTGTCGGACCCTCACCTGGACCCTAAACCGTCCGCGTCCCCTAACCCTAACCCTAGCCCGAACACTAACCCTAACCATTCCGCGAAGCCTGACCCTCACCCGTCCCCTAATCCTAACCCGTAGGCTAACACTAACCCGCGCCCTCACATGCACGCTCCCCCTAAAGCTTTGTCGGACCCTCACCTGAACCCTAAACCGTCCCATTCCCCTAACCCTAACACTGACCCCAACCCTAACCCTAACCCTTCCCCGAAGCCTGACCCTCACCCGTCCCCTAATCCTAACCCGTACGCTAACACTAACCCACGACCTCACACGCACGCTCCCCCTAAAGCGTTGTCGGACCCTCACCTGGACCCTAAACCGTCCCCGTACCCTAACCCTAACCCTAGCCCGAACCCTAAACCTAACCCTTCCCCGAAGCCTGACCCTCACCCGTCCCCTAATCCTAACCCGTACGCTAACACTAAACCGCGCCCTCACACGCACGCTCCCCCTAAAGCATTGTCGGACCCTCACCTGGACCCTAAACCGTCCCCGTCCCCTAACCCTAACCCTAGCCCGAACCCTAACACTAACACTTCCCCGAAGCCTGAACCTCACCCGTCCCCTAATCCTAACCCGTACGCTCAGAAGAACTCACGCCCTCACACGCACGCTCCCCCTAAAGCGTTGTCGGACCCTCACCTGTACCCTAAACCGTCCCCGTCCCCTAACCCTAACCCTAGACCGAACCCTAACCCTAACCCTTCCCCGAACCCTGACCCTCACCCGTCCCCTAATCCTAACCCGTAGGCTCACACTACCCGCGCCCTCACACGCACGCTCCCCCTAAAGCGTTGTCGGACCCTCACCTGGACCCTAAACCGTCCCCGTCCCCTAACCCTAACCCTAGCCCGAACACTAACCCTAACCCTTCCCCGAAGCCTGACCCTCACCCGTCCCCTAATCCTAACCTGTACGCTCACACTAACACGCGCCCTCACACGCACGCTCCCCCTAAAGCGTTGTCGGACCCTCACCTGGATCCTAAACCGACCCCGTCCCCTAACCCTAACTCTAGCCCGAACCCTAACCCTAACCCTTCCCCGAAGCCTGACCCTCACCCGTCCCCTAATCCTAACCCGTAGGCTCACACTAACCCGCGCCCTCACACGCACGCTCCCCCTAAAGCGTTGTCGAACCCTCACCTGGACCCTAAACCGTCCCCGTCCCCTAACCCTAACCCTAGCCCGAACCCTAACCCTAAGCCTTCCCCGAAGCCTGACCCTCACCCGTCCCCTAATCCTAACCCGTACGCTAACACTAACCCGCGCCCTCACACGCACGCTCCCCTAAAGCGTTGTCGGACCCTCACCTGAACCCTAAACCGTCCCCGTCCCCTAACCCTAACCCTAGCCCGTACCCTAACCCTAACCCTAACCCTTCCCCGAAGCCTGACACTCACCCGTCCCCTAATCCTAACCCGTACGCTAACACTAACCCACGCCCTCACAGGCACGCTCCCCCTAAAGCGTTGTTGGACCCTCACCTGGACCCTAAACCATCCCCGTACCCTAACCTTAACCCTAGCCCGAACCCTAACCCTAACACTTCCCCGAAGCCTGACCCTAACCCGTCCCCTAATCCTAACCCGTAGGCTCACACAAACCAGCGCCCTCACAGGCACGCTCCCCCTAAAACGTTGTCGGACCCTCACCTGGACCCTAAACCGTCCCCATCCCCTAACCCTAACCCTAGCCCGAACCCTAACCCTAACCCTTCCCCGAAGCCTGACCCTCACCCGTCCCCTAATCCTAACCCGTAGGCTCACAGTAACCCGCGCCCTCACACGCACGCTCCCCCTAAAGCGCTGTCGGACCCTCACCTGGACCCTAAACCGTCCCCGTACCCTAACCCTAACCCTAGCCCGAACCCTAACCCTAACACTTCCCCCAAACCTGACCCTCACCCGTCCCCTAATCCTAACCCGTACGCTCACACTAACCCGCGCCCTCACACGCACGCTCCCCCTAAAGCGTTTTCGGACCCTCACCTGGACCCTAAACCGTCCCCGTCCCCTAACCCTAACCCTAGCCCGAACCCTAAACCTAAACCTTCCCCGAAGCCTGACCCTGACCCGTCCCCTAATCCTAACCCGTACGCTCACACTAACCCGCGCCCTCACACGCACGCTCCCCCTAAAGCGTTGTCGGACCCTCACCTGGACCCTAAACCGTCCCCGTCCCCTAACCCTAACCCTAGCCCGAACCCTAACCCTAACCCTTCCCCGAAGCCTGACCCTCACCCGTCCCCTAATCCTAACCCGTACGCTAACACTAACAAGCGCCCTCACACGCACGCGCCCCCTAAAGCGTTGTCGGACCCTCACCTGAACCCTAAACCGTCCCCGTACCCTAACCCTAACCCTAGCCCGAACCCTAACCCTAACCCTTCCCCGAAGCCTGACCCTCACCCGTCCCATAATCCTAACCCGTACGCTCACAATAACCCGCGCCCTCACACGCACGCTCCCCCTAAAGCATTGTCGGACCCTCACCTGGACCCTAAGCCGTCCCCGTCCCCTAACCCTAACCCTAGCCCGAACCCTAAACCTAACCCTTCCCAGAACCCTGACCATCACCCGTCCACTAATCCTAACCCGTACGCTGACACTAACCCACGCCTTCACACGCACGCTCCCCCTAAAGTGTTGTCGGACCCTCACCTGGACCCTAAACCGTCCCCGTCCCCTAACCCTAACCCTAGCCCGAACCCTAACCCTAACACTTCCCCGAAGCCTGACCCTCACCCGTCCCCTAATCCTAATCCGTACGCTAACACTAAGCCGCGCCCTCACACGCACGCTCCCCCTAAAGCGTTGTCGGACCCTCACCTGGACCCAAAACCGTCCCCATCCCTTAACACTAACCCTAGCCGGAACCCTAACCCTAACCCTTCCCCGAAGCCTGACCCTCACCCGTCCCCTAATCCTAACCCGTACGCTCACGCTAACCCACGCCCTCACACGCACGCTCCCTCTAAAGCGTTGTCGGACCCTCACCTGGACCCTAAACCGTCCCCATCCCCTAACCCTAACCCTAGCCCGAACCCTAACCCTAAGCCTTCCCCGAAGCCTGACCCTCACCCGTCCCCTAATCCTAACCCGTACGCTAACACTAACCCGCGCCCTCACACGCACGCTCCCCCTAAAGCGTTGTCGGACCCTCACCTGGACCCTAAATCGTCCCCGTCCCCTAACCCTAACCCTAGCCCGAACCCTAACCCTAACACTTCCCCGAAGCCTGACCCTCACCCGTCCCCTAATCCTAACCCGTACGCTAACACTAAGCCGCGCCCTCACACGCACGCTCCCCTAAAGCGTTGTCGGACCCTCACCTGGACCCTAAACCTTCCCCGTCCCCTAACCCTAACCCTAGCCCGAACCCTAACCCTAACACTTCCCCGAAGCCTGACCCTCACCCGTCCCCTAATCCTAACCAGTAGGCTCACACTAACCCGCGCCCTCACATGCACGCTCCCCCTATAGCGTTGTCGGACACTCACCTGGACCCAAACCCGTCCCCATCCCCTAACCCTAACCCTAGCCGGAACCCTAACCCTAACCCTTCCCCGAAGCCTGACCCTCACCCGTCCCCTAATCCTAACCCGTACGCTCACACTAACCCACGCACTCACACGCACGCTCCCTCTAAAACATTGTCGGACCCTCACCTGGATCCTAAACCGTCCCCGTCCCCTAACCCTAACCCTAGCCCGAACCCTAACCCTAAGCCTTCCCCGAAGCCTGACCCTCACCCGTCCCCTAATCCTAACCCGTACGCTAACACTAACCCGCGCCCTCACATGCACGCTCCCCCTAAAGCATTGTCGGACCCTCACCTGAACCCTAAACCGTCCCCGTCCCCTAACCCTAATTCTAGCCCGAACCCTAACCCTAACCCTTCCCCGAAGCCTGACCCTCACCCGTCCCCTAATCCTAACCCGTACGCTAACACTAACCCACGCCCTCACAGGCACGCTCCCCCTAAAGCGTTGTCGGACCCTCACCTGGACCCTAAACCGTCCCCGTCCCCTAACCCTAACCCTAGCCCGAACCCTAACCCTAACCCTTCCCCGAAGCCTGACCCTAACCCGTCCCCTAATCCTAACCCGTAGGCTCACACTAACCAGCGCCCTCACACGCACGCTCCCCCTAAAGCGTTGTCGGACCCTTACCTGGACCCTAAACCGTCCCCATCCCCTAACCCTAACCCTAGCCGGAAACCTAACCCTAACCCTTCCCCGAAGCCTGACCCTCACCCGTCCCCTAATCCTAACCCGTACGCTCACACTAACCCACGCCCTCACACGCACGCTCCCTCTAAAGCGTTGTCGGACCCTCACCTGGACCCTAAACCGTCCCCGTCCCCTAACCCTAACCCTAGCCCGAACCCTAACCCTAAGCCTTCCCCGAAGCCTGACACTCACCCGTCCCCTAATCCTAACCCGTACGCTAACACTAACCCGCACCCTCACACGCACGCTCCCCCTAAAGCGTTGTCGGACCCTCACCTGAACCCTAAACCGTCCCCGTCCCCTAACCCTAACCCTAGCCCGAAACCTAACCCTAACCCTTCCCCGAAGCCTGACCCTCACCCGTCCCCTAATCCTAACCCGTACGCTAACACTAACCCGCGCCGTCACACGCACGCTCCCCCTAAAGCGTTGTCGGACCCTCACCTGGATCCTAAACCGTCCCGTCCCCTAACCCTAACCCTAGCCCGAACCCTAACCCTAACCCTTCCCCGAAGCCTGACCCTCACCCGTCCCCTAATCCTAAACCGTAGGCTCACACTAACCCGCGCCCTCACACGCACGCTCCCCCTAAAGCGTTGTCGGACCCTCACCTGGACGCTAAACCGTCCCCGTCCCCTAACCCTAACCCTAGCCCGAACCCTAACCCTAACACTTCCCCGAAAACTGACCCTCACCCGTCCCCTAATCCTAACGCGAATGCTAACACTAACCCACTCCCTCACACGCACGCTCCCCCTAAAGCGTTGTCGGACCCTCACCTGGACCCTAAACCGTCCCCATCCCCTAACCCTAACCCTAGCCCGAACACTAACCCTAACACTTCCCCGAAGCCTGACCCTCACCCGTCCCCTAATCCTAATCCGTAGGCTCACACTAACCCGCGCCCTCACACGAACGCTCCCCCTAAAGCGTTGTCGGACCCTCACCTGGACCCTAAACCGTCCCCGTACCCTAACCCTAACCCTAGCCCGAACCCTAACCCTAACCCTTCCCCGAAGCCTGACCCTCACCCGTCCCCTAATCCTAACCCGTAGGCTCACACTAAGCCGCGCCCTCACACGCACGCTCCGCCTAAAGCGTTGTCGGACCCTCACCTGAACCCTAAACCGTCCCCGTCCCCTAACACTAACCCTAGCCCGAACCCTAACCCTAACACTTCCCCGAAGCCTGACCCTCACCCGTCCCCTAATCCTAACCCGTAGGCTAACACTAACCCAAGCCCTCACACGCACGCTCCCCCTAAAGCGTTGTCGGACCCTCACCTCGATCCTAAACCGTCCCCATCCCCTAACCCTAAACCTAGCCCGAACCCTAACCCTAACACTTCCCCGAAGCCTGACCCTCACCCGTCCCCTAATCCTAACCCGTACGCTCACAATAACTCGCGCCCTCACACGCACGCTCCTTCTAAAGCGTTGTCGGACCCTCAACTGTACCCTAAACCTTCCCCGTCCCCTAACCCTAACCCTAGCCCGAACCCTAACCCTAACACTTCCCCGAAGCCTGACCCTCACCCGTCCCCTAATCCTAACCCGTAGGCTCACACTAACCCGCGCCCTCACACGCACGCTCCCCCTAAAGCGTTGTCGGACCCTCACCTGGACCCTAAACCGTCCCCGTCCCCTAACCCTAACCCTAGCCCGAACCCTAACCCTAACCCTTCCCCCAAACCTGACCCTCACCCGTCCCCTAATCCTAACCCGTACGCTCACACTATCCCGCGCCCTCACACGCACGCTCCCCCTAAAGCGTTGTCGGACCCTCACCTGGACCCTAAACCGTCCCCGTCCCCTAACCCTAACCCTAGCCCGAACCCTAACCCTAACCCTTCCCCGAAGCCTGACCCTCACCCGTCCCCTAATCCTAACCCGTACGCTAACACTAACCCACGCCCTCACATGCACGCTCCCCCTAAAGCGCTGTCGGACCCTCACCTGGACCCTAAACCGTCCCCGTCCCCTAACCCTAACTCTAGCCCGAACCCTAATCCTAACCCTTCCCCGAAGCCTGACCCTCACCCGTCCCCTAATCCTAAACCGTACGCTAACACTAACCCGCGCCCTCACACGCACGCTCCCCCTAAAGCATTGTCGGACCCTCACCTGGACCCTAAACCGTCCCCATACCCTAACCCTAACCCTAGCCCGAACCCTAACCCTAACACTTCCCCGAAGCCTGACCCTCACCCGTCCCCTAATCCTAACCCGTAGACTGACACTAACCCGCGCCGTCACACGCACGCTCCCCCTAAAGCGTTGTCGGACACTCACCTGGACCCTAAATTGTCCCCGTCCCCTAACCCTAACCCTAGCCCGAACCCTAACCCTAACCCTTCCCCGAAGCCTGACCCTCACCCGTCCCCTAATCCTAACCCGTACGCTAACACTAATCCGCGCCCTCACACGCACGCTCCACCTAAAGCGTTGTCGGACCCTCACCTGGACCCTAAACCGTCCCCGTCCCCTAACCCTAACCCTAGCCCGAACCCTAACCCTAACCCTTCCCCGAAGCCTGACCCTCACCCGTCCCCTAATCCTAACCACTAGGCTCACACTAACCCGCGCCCTCACACGCACGCTCCCCCTAAAGCGTTGTCGGACACTCACCTGGACCCAAACCAGTCCCCATCCCCTAACCCTAACCCTAGCCGGAACCCTAACCCTAACCCTTCCCCTAAGTCTGACCCTCACCCGTCCCCTAATCCTAACCCGTAAGCTCACACTAACCCACGCACTCACACGCACGCTCCCTCTAAAGCGTTGTCGGACCCTCACCTGGACCCTAAACCGTCCCCGTCCCCTAACCCTAACCCTAGCCCGAAACCTAACCCTAACCCTTCCCCGAAGCCTGACCCTCACCCGTCCCCTAATCCTAACGCGTACGCTAACACTAACAAACGCCCTCACACACACGCTCCCCCTAAAGCGTTGTCGGACCCTCACCTGGACCCTAAACCGTCCCCATCCCCTAACCCTAACCCTAGCCCGAACACTAACCCTAACCCTTCCCCGAAGCCTGACCCTAACCCGTCCCCTAATCCTAACCCGTAGGCTCACACTAACCAGCGCCCTCACATGCACGCTCCCCCTAAAGCGTTGTCGGACCCTCACCTGGACCCTAAACCGTCCCCATCCCCTAACACTAACCCTAGCCGGAAACCTAACCCTAACCCTTCCCCGAAGCCTGACCCTCACCCGTCCCCTAATCCTAACCCGTACGCTCACACTAACCCACGCCCTCACACGCACGCTCCCTCTAAAGCATTGTCTGACCCTCACCTGGACCCTAAACCGTCCCCGTCCCCTAACCCTAACCCTAGCCCGAACCCTAACCATAAGCCTTCCCCGAAGCCTGACCCTCACTCGTCCCCTAATCCTAACCCGTACGCTAACACTAACCCGCGCCCTCACACGCACGCTCCCCCTAAAGCGTTGTCGGACCCTCACCTGAACCCTAAACCGTCCCCGTCCCCTAACCCTAACCCTAGCCCGAACCCTAACCCTAACCCTTCCCCGAAGCCTGACCCTCACCCGTCCCCTAATCCTAACCCGTACGCTAACACTAACCCGCGCCGTCACACGCACGCTCCCCCTAAAGCGTTGTCGGACCCTCACCTGGATCCTAAACCGTCCCGTCCCCTAACCCTAACCCTAGCCCGAACCCTAACCCTAACCCTTCCCCGAAGCCTGACCCTCACCCGTCCCCTAATCCTAACCCGTAGGCTCACACTAAGCCGCGCCCTCACACGCACGCTCCCCCTAAAGCGTTGTCGGACCCTCACCTGGATGCTAAACCGTCCCCGTCCCCGTCCCCTAACCCTAGCCCGAACCCTAACCCTAACACTTCCCCGAAGCCTGACCCTCACCCGTCCCCTAATCCTAACGCATACGCTAACACTAACCCACTCCCTCACACGCACGCTCTCCCTAAAGCGTTGTCGGACCCTCACCTGGACCCTAAACCGTCCCCATCCCCTAACCCTAACCCTAGCCCGAACCCTAACCCTAACCCTTCCCCGAAGCCTGACCCTCACCCGTCCCCTAATCCTAACCCGTAGGCTCACACTAAGCCGCGCCCTCACACGCACGCTCCCCCTAAAGCGTTGTCGGACCCTCACCTGGACGCTAAACCGTCCCCGTCCCCTAACCCTAACCCTAGCCCGAACCCTAACCCTAACCCTTCCCCGAAGCCTGACCCTCACCCGTCCCATAATCCTAACCCGTTCGCTCACACTAACCCGCGCCCTCACACGCACGCTCTCCCTAAAGCGTTGTCGTACCCTCACCTGGACCCTAAACCGTCCCCGTCCCCTAACCCTAACCCTAGCCCGAACCCTAACCCTAACACATCCCCGAAGCCTGACCCTCACCCGTCCCCTAATCCTAACCCGTACGCTCACACTAAGCCGCGCCCTCACACGCACGCTCCCCCTAAAGCGTTGTCGGACCCTCACCTGGACCCTAAACCGTCCCCGTCCCCTAACCCGAACCCTAGCCCGAATCCTAACGCTAACCCTTCCCCGAAGCCTGACCCTCACCCGTCCCCTAATCCTAACACGTAGGCTCACACTAAGCCGCGCCCTCACACGCACGCTCCCCCTAAAGCGTTGTCGGATCCTCACCTGAACCCTAAACCGTCCCCGTCCCCTAACCCTAACCCTAGCCCGAACCCTAACCCTAACACTTCCCCGAAGCCTGACCCTCACCCGTCGCCTAATCCTAACCCGTAGGCTAACACTAACCCAAGCCCTCACACGCACGCTCCCCCTAAAGCGTTGTCGGACCCTCACCTCGATCCTAAACCGTCCCCATCCCCTAACCCTAAACCTAGCCCGAACCCTAACCCTAAGCCTTCCCCGAAGCCTGACCCTCACTCGTCCCCTAATCCTAACCCGTACGCTCACAATAACCCGCGCCCTCACGCGCACGCTCCTTCTAAAGCGTTGTCGGACCCTCACCTGGACCCTAAACCGTCCCCGTCCCCTAACCCTAACCCTAGCCCGAACCCTAACCCTAACACTTCCCCGAAGCCTGACCCTCACCCGTCCCCTAATCCTAACCTGTACGCTAACACTAACCCGCGCCGTCACACGCACGCTCCCCCTAAAGCGTTGTCGGACCCTCACCTGGATCCTAAACCGTCGCGTCCCCTAACCCTGACCCTAGCCCGAACCCTAACCCTAACCCTTCCCCGAAGCCTGACCCTCACCCGTCCCCTAATCCTAAACCGTAGGCTCACACTAACCCACGCCCTCACACGCACGCTCCCCCTAAAGCGTTGTCGGACCCTCACCTGGACGCTAAACCGTCCCCGTCCCCTAACCCTAACCCTAGCCCGAACCCTAACCCTAACACTTTCCGAAGCCTGACCCTCACCCGTCCCCTAATCCTAACACGTACGCTAACACTAACCCACTCCCTCACACGCACGCTCCCCCTAAAGCGTTGTCGGACCCTCACCTGGACCCTAAACCGTCCCCATCCCCTAACCCTAACCCTAGCCCGAACACTAAACCTAACCCTTCCCCGAAGCCTGACCCTCACCCGTCCCCTAATCCTAACACGTGCGCTCACACTAACCCGCGCCCTAACACGCACGCTCCCACTAAAGTGTTGTCGGACCCTCACATGGACCCTAAACCGTCCCCGTCCCCTAACCTTAACCCTAGCCTGAACCCTAAACCTAACGCTTCCCCGAACCCTGACCCTCACCCGTCCCCTAATACTAACCTGTACGCTAACACTAAGCCGCGCCCTCACACGCACGCTCCCCCTAAAGCGTTGTCGGACCCTCACCTGGACCCTAAACCGTCCCCGTCCCCTAACCCTAACCCTAGCCCGAACCCTAACCCTAACCCTTCCCCGAAGCCTGACCCTCACCCGTCCCCTAATCCTAACCCGTAGGCTCACACTAAGCCGCGCCCTCACACGCACGCTCCCCCTAAAGCGTTGTCGGACCCTCACCTGGACGCTAAACCGTCCCCGTCCCCTAACCCTAACCCTAGCCCGAACCCTAACCCTAACCCTTCCCCGAAGCCTGACCCTCACCCGTCCCATAATCCTAACCCGTACGCTCACACTAACCCGCGCCCTCACACGCACGCTCTCCCTAAAGCGTTGTCGTACCCTCACCTGGACCCTAAACCGTCCCCGTCCCCTAACCCTAACCCTAGCCCGAACCCTAACCCTAACACATCCCCGAAGCCTGACCCACACCCGTCCCCTAATCCTAACCCGTACGCTCACACTAAGCCGCGCCGTCACACGCACGCTCCCCCTAAAGCGTTGTCGGACCCTCACCTGGACCCTAAACCGTCCCCGTCCCCTAACCTAACCCTAGCCCGAATCCTAACGCTAACCCTTCCCCGAAGCCTGACCCTCACCCGTCCCCTAATCCTAACACGTAGGCTCACACTAAGCCGCGCCCTCACACGCACGCTCCCCCTAAAGCGTTGTCGGATCCTCACCTGAACCCTAAACCGTCCCCGTCCCCTAACCCTAACCCTAGCCCGAACCCTAACCCTAACACTTCCCCGAAGCCTGACCCTCACCCGTCGCCTAATCCTAACCCGTAGGCTAACACTAACCCGCGCCCTCACACGCACGCTCCCCCTAAAGCGTTGTCGGACCCTCACCTCGATCCTAAACCGTCCCCATCCCCTAACCCTAAACCTAGCCCGAACCCTACCCCTAACCCTTCCCCGAAGCCTGACCCTCACCCGTCCCCTAATCCTAACCTGTACGCTAACACTAACCCGCGCCGTCACACGCACGCTCCCCCTAAAGCGTTGTCGGACCCTCACCTGGATCCTAAACCGTCGCGTCCCCTAACCCTAACCCTAGCCCGAACCCTAACCCTAACCCTTCCCCGAAGCCTGACCCTCACCCGTCCCCTAATCCTAAACCGTAGGCTCACACTAACCCGCGCCCTCACACGCACGCTCCCCCTAAAGCGTTGTCGGACCCTCACCTGGACGCTAAACCGTCCCCGTCCCCTAACCCTAACCCTAGCCCGAACCCTAACCCTAACACTTTCCGAAGCCTGACCCTCACCCGTCCCCTAATCCTAACACGTACGCTAACACTAACCCACTCCCTCACACGCATGGTCCCCCTAAAGCGTTGTCGGACCCTCACCTGGACCCTAAACCGTCCCCATCCCCTAACCCTAACCCTAGCCCGAACACTAGACCTAACCCTTCCCCGAAGCCTGACCCTCACCCGTCTCCTAATCCTAACACGTGCGCTCACACTAACCCGCGCCCTCACACGCACGCTCCCCCTAAAGTGTTGTCGGACCCTCACCTGGACCCTAAACCGTCCCCGTCCCCTAACCTTAACCCTAGCCTGAACCCTAAACCTAACGCTTCCCCGAAGCCTGACCCTCACCCGTCCCCTAATCCTAACCTGTACGCTAACACTAAGCCGCGCCCTCACACGCACGCTCCCCCTAAAGCATTGTCGGACCCTCACCTGGACCCTAAACCGTCCCCGTCCCCTAACCCTAACCCTAGCCCGAACCCTAACCCTAACCCTTCCCCGAAGCCTGACCCTCACCCGTCCCCTAATCCTAACCCGTACGCTAACACTAACAAGCGCCCTCACACGCACGCGCCCCCTAAAGCGTTGTCGGACCCTCACCTGAACCCTAAACCGTCCCCGTACCCTAACCCTAACCCTAGCCCGAACCCTAACCCTAACCCTTCCCCGAAGCCTGACCCTCACCCGTCCCATAATCCTAACCCGTACGCTCACAATAACCCGCGCCCTCACACGCACGCTCCCCCTAAAGCATTGTCGGACCCTCACCTGGACCCTAAGCCGTCCCCGTCCCCTAACCCTAACCCTAGCCCGAACCCTAAACCTAACCCTTCCCAGAACCCTGACCATCACCCGTCCACTAATCCTAACCCGTACGCTGACACTAACCCACGCCTTCACACGCACGCTCCCCCTAAAGTGTTGTCGGACCCTCACCTGGACCCTAAACCGTCCCCGTCCCCTAACCCTAACCCTAGCCCGAACCCTAACCCTAACACTTCCCCGAAGCCTGACCCTCACCCGTCCCCTAATCCTAATCCGTACGCTAACACTAAGCCGCGCCCTCACACGCACGCTCCCCCTAAAGCGTTGTCGGACCCTCACCTGGACCCAAAACCGTCCCCATCCCTTAACACTAACCCTAGCCGGAACCCTAACCCTAACCCTTCCCCGAAGCCTGACCCTCACCCGTCCCCTAATCCTAACCCGTACGCTCACGCTAACCCACGCCCTCACACGCACGCTCCCTCTAAAGCGTTGTCGGACCCTCACCTGGACCCTAAACCGTCCCCATCCCCTAACCCTAACCCTAGCCCGAACCCTAACCCTAAGCCTTCCCCGAAGCCTGACCCTCACCCGTCCCCTAATCCTAACCCGTACGCTAACACTAACCCGCGCCCTCACACGCACGCTCCCCCTAAAGCGTTGTCGGACCCTCACCTGGACCCTAAATCGTCCCCGTCCCCTAACCCTAACCCTAGCCCGAACCCTAACCCTAACACTTCCCCGAAGCCTGACCCTCACCCGTCCCCTAATCCTAACCCGTACGCTAACACTAAGCCGCGCCCTCACACGCACGCTCCCCTAAAGCGTTGTCGGACCCTCACCTGGACCCTAAACCTTCCCCGTCCCCTAACCCTAACCCTAGCCCGAACCCTAACCCTAACACTTCCCCGAAGCCTGACCCTCACCCGTCCCCTAATCCTAACCAGTAGGCTCACACTAACCCGCGCCCTCACATGCACGCTCCCCCTATAGCGTTGTCGGACACTCACCTGGACCCAAACCCGTCCCCATCCCCTAACCCTAACCCTAGCCGGAACCCTAACCCTAACCCTTCCCCGAAGCCTGACCCTCACCCGTCCCCTAATCCTAACCCGTACGCTCACACTAACCCACGCACTCACACGCACGCTCCCTCTAAAACATTGTCGGACCCTCACCTGGATCCTAAACCGTCCCCGTCCCCTAACCCTAACCCTAGCCCGAACCCTAACCCTAAGCCTTCCCCGAAGCCTGACCCTCACCCGTCCCCTAATCCTAACCCGTACGCTAACACTAACCCGCGCCCTCACATGCACGCTCCCCCTAAAGCATTGTCGGACCCTCACCTGAACCCTAAACCGTCCCCGTCCCCTAACCCTAATTCTAGCCCGAACCCTAACCCTAACCCTTCCCCGAAGCCTGACCCTCACCCGTCCCCTAATCCTAACCCGTACGCTAACACTAACCCACGCCCTCACAGGCACGCTCCCCCTAAAGCGTTGTCGGACCCTCACCTGGACCCTAAACCGTCCCCGTCCCCTAACCCTAACCCTAGCCCGAACCCTAACCCTAACCCTTCCCCGAAGCCTGACCCTAACCCGTCCCCTAATCCTAACCCGTAGGCTCACACTAACCAGCGCCCTCACACGCACGCTCCCCCTAAAGCGTTGTCGGACCCTTACCTGGACCCTAAACCGTCCCCATCCCCTAACCCTAACCCTAGCCGGAAACCTAACCCTAACCCTTCCCCGAAGCCTGACCCTCACCCGTCCCCTAATCCTAACCCGTACGCTCACACTAACCCACGCCCTCACACGCACGCTCCCTCTAAAGCGTTGTCGGACCCTCACCTGGACCCTAAACCGTCCCCGTCCCCTAACCCTAACCCTAGCCCGAACCCTAACCCTAAGCCTTCCCCGAAGCCTGACACTCACCCGTCCCCTAATCCTAACCCGTACGCTAACACTAACCCGCACCCTCACACGCACGCTCCCCCTAAAGCGTTGTCGGACCCTCACCTGAACCCTAAACCGTCCCCGTCCCCTAACCCTAACCCTAGCCCGAAACCTAACCCTAACCCTTCCCCGAAGCCTGACCCTCACCCGTCCCCTAATCCTAACCCGTACGCTAACACTAACCCGCGCCGTCACACGCACGCTCCCCCTAAAGCGTTGTCGGACCCTCACCTGGATCCTAAACCGTCCCGTCCCCTAACCCTAACCCTAGCCCGAACCCTAACCCTAACCCTTCCCCGAAGCCTGACCCTCACCCGTCCCCTAATCCTAAACCGTAGGCTCACACTAACCCGCGCCCTCACACGCACGCTCCCCCTAAAGCGTTGTCGGACCCTCACCTGGACGCTAAACCGTCCCCGTCCCCTAACCCTAACCCTAGCCCGAACCCTAACCCTAACACTTCCCCGAAAACTGACCCTCACCCGTCCCCTAATCCTAACGCGAATGCTAACACTAACCCACTCCCTCACACGCACGCTCCCCCTAAAGCGTTGTCGGACCCTCACCTGGACCCTAAACCGTCCCCATCCCCTAACCCTAACCCTAGCCCGAACACTAACCCTAACACTTCCCCGAAGCCTGACCCTCACCCGTCCCCTAATCCTAATCCGTAGGCTCACACTAACCCGCGCCCTCACACGAACGCTCCCCCTAAAGCGTTGTCGGACCCTCACCTGGACCCTAAACCGTCCCCGTACCCTAACCCTAACCCTAGCCCGAACCCTAACCCTAACCCTTCCCCGAAGCCTGACCCTCACCCGTCCCCTAATCCTAACCCGTAGGCTCACACTAAGCCGCGCCCTCACACGCACGCTCCGCCTAAAGCGTTGTCGGACCCTCACCTGAACCCTAAACCGTCCCCGTCCCCTAACACTAACCCTAGCCCGAACCCTAACCCTAACACTTCCCCGAAGCCTGACCCTCACCCGTCCCCTAATCCTAACCCGTAGGCTAACACTAACCCAAGCCCTCACACGCACGCTCCCCCTAAAGCGTTGTCGGACCCTCACCTCGATCCTAAACCGTCCCCATCCCCTAACCCTAAACCTAGCCCGAACCCTAACCCTAACACTTCCCCGAAGCCTGACCCTCACCCGTCCCCTAATCCTAACCCGTACGCTCACAATAACTCGCGCCCTCACACGCACGCTCCTTCTAAAGCGTTGTCGGACCCTCAACTGTACCCTAAACCTTCCCCGTCCCCTAACCCTAACCCTAGCCCGAACCCTAACCCTAACACTTCCCCGAAGCCTGACCCTCACCCGTCCCCTAATCCTAACCCGTAGGCTCACACTAACCCGCGCCCTCACACGCACGCTCCCCCTAAAGCGTTGTCGGACCCTCACCTGGACCCTAAACCGTCCCCGTCCCCTAACCCTAACCCTAGCCCGAACCCTAACCCTAACCCTTCCCCCAAACCTGACCCTCACCCGTCCCCTAATCCTAACCCGTACGCTCACACTATCCCGCGCCCTCACACGCACGCTCCCCCTAAAGCGTTGTCGGACCCTCACCTGGACCCTAAACCGTCCCCGTCCCCTAACCCTAACCCTAGCCCGAACCCTAACCCTAACCCTTCCCCGAAGCCTGACCCTCACCCGTCCCCTAATCCTAACCCGTACGCTAACACTAACCCACGCCCTCACATGCACGCTCCCCCTAAAGCGCTGTCGGACCCTCACCTGGACCCTAAACCGTCCCCGTCCCCTAACCCTAACTCTAGCCCGAACCCTAATCCTAACCCTTCCCCGAAGCCTGACCCTCACCCGTCCCCTAATCCTAAACCGTACGCTAACACTAACCCGCGCCCTCACACGCACGCTCCCCCTAAAGCATTGTCGGACCCTCACCTGGACCCTAAACCGTCCCCATACCCTAACCCTAACCCTAGCCCGAACCCTAACCCTAAAACTTCCCCGAAGCCTGACCCTCACCCGTCCCCTAATCCTAACCCGTAGACTGACACTAACCCGCGCCGTCACACGCACGCTCCCCCTAAAGCGTTGTCGGACACTCACCTGGACCCTAAATTGTCCCCGTCCCCTAACCCTAACCCTAGCCCGAACCCTAACCCTAACCCTTCCCCGAAGCCTGACCCTCACCCGTCCCCTAATCCTAACCCGTACGCTAACACTAATCCGCGCCCTCACACGCACGCTCCACCTAAAGCGTTGTCGGACCCTCACCTGGACCCTAAACCGTCCCCGTCCCCTAACCCTAACCCTAGCCCGAACCCTAACCCTAACCCTTCCCCGAAGCCTGACCCTCACCCGTCCCCTAATCCTAACCACTAGGCTCACACTAACCCGCGCCCTCACACGCACGCTCCCCCTAAAGCGTTGTCGGACACTCACCTGGACCCAAACCAGTCCCCATCCCCTAACCCTAACCCTAGCCGGAACCCTAACCCTAACCCTTCCCCTAAGTCTGACCCTCACCCGTCCCCTAATCCTAACCCGTAAGCTCACACTAACCCACGCACTCACACGCACGCTCCCTCTAAAGCGTTGTCGGACCCTCACCTGGACCCTAAACCGTCCCCGTCCCCTAACCCTAACCCTAGCCCGAAACCTAACCCTAACCCTTCCCCGAAGCCTGACCCTCACCCGTCCCCTAATCCTAACCCGTACGCTAACACTAACCCACGCCCTCACAGGCACGCTACCCCTAAAGCGTTGTCGGACCCTCACCTGGACCCTAAACCGTCCCCGTCCCCTAACCCTAACCCTAGCCCGAACCCTAACCCTAACCCTTCCCCGAAGCCTGACCCTAACCCGTCCCCTAATCCTAACCCGTAGGCTCACACTAACCAGCGCCCTCACATGCACGCTCCCCCTAAAGCGTTGTCGGACCCTCACCTGGACCCTAAACCGTCCCCATCCCCTAACACTAACCCTAGCCGGAAACCTAACCCTAACCCTTCCCCGAAGCCTGACCCTCACCCGTCCCCTAATCCTAACCCGTACGCTCACACTAACCCACGCCCTCACACGCACGCTCCCTCTAAAGCATTGTCTGACCCTCACCTGGACCCTAAACCGTCCCCGTCCCCTAACCCTAACCCTAGCCCGAACCCTAACCATAAGCCTTCCCCGAAGCCTGACCCTCACTCGTCCCCTAATCCTAACCCGTACGCTAACACTAACCCGCGCCCTCACACGCACGCTCCCCCTAAAGCGTTGTCGGACCCTCACCTGAACCCTAAACCGTCCCCGTCCCCTAACCCTAACCCTAGCCCGAACCCTAACCCTAACCCTTCCCCGAAGCCTGACCCTCACCCGTCCCCTAATCCTAACCCGTACGCTAACACTAACCCGCGCCGTCACACGCACGCTCCCCCTAAAGCGTTGTCGGACCCTCACCTGGATCCTAAACCGTCCCGTCCCCTAACCCTAACCCTAGCCCGAACCCTAACCCTAACCCTTCCCCGAAGCCTGACCCTCACCCGTCCCCTAATCCTAACCCGTAGGCTCACACTAAGCCGCGCCCTCACACGCACGCTCCCCCTAAAGCGTTGTCGGACCCTCACCTGGATGCTAAACCGTCCCCGTCCCCGTCCCCTAACCCTAGCCCGAACCCTAACCCTAACACTTCCCCGAAGCCTGACCCTCACCCGTCCCCTAATCCTAACGCATACGCTAACACTAACCCACTCCCTCACACGCACGCTCTCCCTAAAGCGTTGTCGGACCCTCACCTGGACCCTAAACCGTCCCCATCCCCTAACCCTAACCCTAGCCCGAACCCTAACCCTAACCCTTCCCCGAAGCCTGACCCTCACCCGTCCCCTAATCCTAACCCGTAGGCTCACACTAAGCCGCGCCCTCACACGCACGCTCCCCCTAAAGCGTTGTCGGACCCTCACCTGGACGCTAAACCGTCCCCGTCCCCTAACCCTAACCCTAGCCCGAACCCTAACCCTAACCCTTCCCCGAAGCCTGACCCTCACCCGTCCCATAATCCTAACCCGTTCGCTCACACTAACCCGCGCCCTCACACGCACGCTCTCCCTAAAGCGTTGTCGTACCCTCACCTGGACCCTAAACCGTCCCCGTCCCCTAACCCTAACCCTAGCCCGAACCCTAACCCTAACACATCCCCGAAGCCTGACCCTCACCCGTCCCCTAATCCTAACCCGTACGCTCACACTAAGCCGCGCCCTCACACGCACGCTCCCCCTAAAGCGTTGTCGGACCCTCACCTGGACCCTAAACCGTCCCCGTCCCCTAACCCGAACCCTAGCCCGAATCCTAACGCTAACCCTTCCCCGAAGCCTGACCCTCACCCGTCCCCTAATCCTAACACGTAGGCTCACACTAAGCCGCGCCCTCACACGCACGCTCCCCCTAAAGCGTTGTCGGATCCTCACCTGAACCCTAAACCGTCCCCGTCCCCTAACCCTAACCCTAGCCCGAACCCTAACCCTAACACTTCCCCGAAGCCTGACCCTCACCCGTCGCCTAATCCTAACCCGTAGGCTAACACTAACCCAAGCCCTCACACGCACGCTCCCCCTAAAGCGTTGTCGGACCCTCACCTCGATCCTAAACCGTCCCCATCCCCTAACCCTAAACCTAGCCCGAACCCTAACCCTAAGCCTTCCCCGAAGCCTGACCCTCACTCGTCCCCTAATCCTAACCCGTACGCTCACAATAACCCGCGCCCTCACGCGCACGCTCCTTCTAAAGCGTTGTCGGACCCTCACCTGGACCCTAAACCGTCCCCGTCCCCTAACCCTAACCCTAGCCCGAACCCTAACCCTAACACTTCCCCGAAGCCTGACCCTCACCCGTCCCCTAATCCTAACCTGTACGCTAACACTAACCCGCGCCGTCACACGCACGCTCCCCCTAAAGCGTTGTCGGACCCTCACCTGGATCCTAAACCGTCGCGTCCCCTAACCCTGACCCTAGCCCGAACCCTAACCCTAACCCTTCCCCGAAGCCTGACCCTCACCCGTCCCCTAATCCTAAACCGTAGGCTCACACTAACCCACGCCCTCACACGCACGCTCCCCCTAAAGCGTTGTCGGACCCTCACCTGGACGCTAAACCGTCCCCGTCCCCTAACCCTAACCCTAGCCCGAACCCTAACCCTAACACTTTCCGAAGCCTGACCCTCACCCGTCCCCTAATCCTAACACGTACGCTAACACTAACCCACTCCCTCACACGCACGCTCCCCCTAAAGCGTTGTCGGACCCTCACCTGGACCCTAAACCGTCCCCATCCCCTAACCCTAACCCTAGCCCGAACACTAAACCTAACCCTTCCCCGAAGCCTGACCCTCACCCGTCCCCTAATCCTAACACGTGCGCTCACACTAACCCGCGCCCTAACACGCACGCTCCCACTAAAGTGTTGTCGGACCCTCACATGGACCCTAAACCGTCCCCGTCCCCTAACCTTAACCCTAGCCTGAACCCTAAACCTAACGCTTCCCCGAACCCTGACCCTCACCCGTCCCCTAATACTAACCTGTACGCTAACACTAAGCCGCGCCCTCACACGCACGCTCCCCCTAAAGCGTTGTCGGACCCTCACCTGGACCCTAAACCGTCCCCGTCCCCTAACCCTAACCCTAGCCCGAACCCTAACCCTAACCCTTCCCCGAAGCCTGACCCTCACCCGTCCCCTAATCCTAACCCGTAGGCTCACACTAAGCCGCGCCCTCACACGCACGCTCCCCCTAAAGCGTTGTCGGACCCTCACCTGGACGCTAAACCGTCCCCGTCCCCTAACCCTAACCCTAGCCCGAACCCTAACCCTAATCCTTCCCCGAAGCCTGACCCTCACCCGTCCCATAATCCTAACCCGTACGCTCACACTAACCCGCGCCCTCACACGCACGCTCTCCCTAAAGCGTTGTCGTACCCTCACCTGGACCCTAAACCGTCCCCGTCCCCTAACCCTAACCCTAGCCCGAACCCTAACCCTAACACATCCCCGAAGCCTGACCCACACCCGTCCCCTAATCCTAACCCGTACGCTCACACTAAGCCGCGCCGTCACACGCACGCTCCCCCTAAAGCGTTGTCGGACCCTCACCTGGACCCTAAACCGTCCCCGTCCCCTAACCTAACCCTAGCCCGAATCCTAACGCTAACCCTTCCCCGAAGCCTGACCCTCACCCGTCCCCTAATCCTAACACGTAGGCTCACACTAAGCCGCGCCCTCACACGCACGCTCCCCCTAAAGCGTTGTCGGATCCTCACCTGAACCCTAAACCGTCCCCGTCCCCTAACCCTAACCCTAGCCCGAACCCTAACCCTAACACTTCCCCGAAGCCTGACCCTCACCCGTCGCCTAATCCTAACCCGTAGGCTAACACTAACCCGCGCCCTCACACGCACGCTCCCCCTAAAGCGTTGTCGGACCCTCACCTCGATCCTAAACCGTCCCCATCCCCTAACCCTAAACCTAGCCCGAACCCTACCCCTAACCCTTCCCCGAAGCCTGACCCTCACCCGTCCCCTAATCCTAACCTGTACGCTAACACTAACCCGCGCCGTCACACGCACGCTCCCCCTAAAGCGTTGTCGGACCCTCACCTGGATCCTAAACCGTCGCGTCCCCTAACCCTAACCCTAGCCCGAACCCTAACCCTAACCCTTCCCCGAAGCCTGACCCTCACCCGTCCCCTAATCCTAAACCGTAGGCTCACACTAACCCGCGCCCTCACACGCACGCTCCCCCTAAAGCGTTGTCGGACCCTCACCTGGACGCTAAACCGTCCCCGTCCCCTAACCCTAACCCTAGCCCGAACCCTAACCCTAACACTTTCCGAAGCCTGACCCTCACCCGTCCCCTAATCCTAACACGTACGCTAACACTAACCCACTCCCTCACACGCATGGTCCCCCTAAAGCGTTGTCGGACCCTCACCTGGACCCTAAACCGTCCCCATCCCCTAACCCTAACCCTAGCCCGAACACTAGACCTAACCCTTCCCCGAAGCCTGACCCTCACCCGTCTCCTAATCCTAACACGTGCGCTCACACTAACCCGCGCCCTCACACGCACGCTCCCCCTAAAGTGTTGTCGGACCCTCACCTGGACCCTAAACCGTCCCCGTCCCCTAACCTTAACCCTAGCCTGAACCCTAAACCTAACGCTTCCCCGAAGCCTGACCCTCTTCCGTCCCCTAATCCTAACCTGTACGCTAACACTAAGCCGCGCCCTCACACGCACGCTCCCCCTAAAGCATTGTCGGACCCTCACCTGGACCCTAAACCGTCCCCGTCCCCTAACCCTAACCCTAGCCCGAACCCTAACCCTAACCCTTCCCCGAAGCCTGACCCTCACCCGTCCCCTAATCCTAACCAGTAGGCTCACACTAACCGGCGCCCTCACACGCACGCTCCCCCTAAAGCGTTGTCAGACCCTCACCTGGACCCAAAACCGTCACCAGCCCCTAACCCTAACCCTAGCCGGAACCCTAACCCTAACCCTTCCCCGAAGCCTGACCCTCACCCGTCCCCTAATCCTAACCCGTACGCTCACACTAACCCACACCCTCACACGCACGCTCCCTCTAAAGCGTTGTCGGACCCTTACCTGGACCCTAAACCGTCCCCGTCCCCTAACCCTAACCCTAGCCCGAACCCTAACCCTAAGCCTTCCCCGAAGCCTGACCCTCACCCGTCCCCTAATCCTAACCCGTACGCTAACACTAACCCGCGCCCTCACACGCACGCTCCCCCTAAAGCGTTGTCGGACCCTCACCTGGACGCTGAACCGTCCCCGTACCCTAACCCTAACCCTAGCCCTAACCCTAACCCTAACACTTCCCCGAAGCCTGACCCTCACCCGTCCCCTAATCCTAACACGTACGCTAACACTAACCCACTCCCTCACACGCACGCTCCCCCTAAAGCATTGTCGGACCCTCACCTGGACCCTAAACCGTCCCCATTCCCTAACCCTAACCCTAGCCCGAACACTAATCCTAACCCTTCCCCGAAGCCTGACCAGCACCCGTCCCCTAATCCTAACACGTGCGTTCACACTAACCCGCGCCCTCACACGCACGCTCCCCCTAAAGAGTTGTCGAACTCTCACCTGGACCCTAAACCGTCCCCGTCCCCTAACACTAACCCTAGCCCGAACCCTAACACTAACACTTCCCCGAAGCCTGACCCTCACCCGTCCCCTAATCCTAACACGTACGCTAACACTAAGCCGCGCCCTGACACGCACGCTCCCCCTAAAGCGTTGTTGGACCCTCACCTGGACCCTAAACCGTCCCGTCCCCTAACCCTAACCCTAGCCCGAACCCTAACCCTAACACTTCCCCGAAGCCTGACCCTCACCCGTCCCCTAATCCTAACCAGTAGGCTCACACTAACCCGCGCCCTCACACGCACGCTCCCCCTAAAGCGTTGTCAGACCCTCACCTGGACCCAAAACCGTCCCCATCCCCTAACCCTAACCCTAGCCGGAACCCTAACCCTAACACTTCCCCGAAGCCTGACCCTCACCCGTCCCCTAATCCTAACCCGTACGCTCACACTAACCCACACCCTCACACGCACGCTCCCTCTAAAGCGTTGTCGGACCCTTACCTGGACCCTAAACCGTCCCCGTCCCCTAACCCTAACCCTAGCCCGAACCCTAACCCTAAGCCTTCCCCGAAGCCTGACCCTCACCCGTCCCCTACCCCTAACCCGTACGCTAACACTAACCCGCGCCCTCACACGCACGCTCCCCCTAAAGCGTTGTCGGACCCTCACCTGAACCCTAAACCGTCCCCGTCCCCTAACCCTAACCCTAGCCCGAACCCTAACCCTAACCCTTCCCCGAAGCCTGACACTCACCCGTCCCCTAATCCTAACCCGTACGCTAACACTAACCCACGCCCTCACAGGCACGCTCCCCCTAAAGCGTTGTCGGACCCTCACCTGGACCCTAAACCGTCCCCGTCCCCTAACCCTAACCCTAGCCCGAACCCTAAACCTAACGCTTCCCCGAAGCCTGACCCTCACCCGTCCCCTAATCCTAACCCGTACGCTAACACTAACCCGCGCCCTCACACGCACGCTCCCCCTAAAGCGTTGTCGGACCCTCACCTGGACCCTAAACCGTCCCCGTACCCTAACCCTAACCCTAGCCCGAACTCTAACCCTAACACTTCCCCGAAGCCTGACCCTCACCCGTCCCCTAATCCTAACCCGTACGCTAACACTAAGCCGCGCCCTCACACGCACGCTCCCCCTAAAGCGTTGTCGGACCCTCACCTGGACCCAAAACCGTCCCCATCCCCTAACCCTAACCCTAGCCGGAACCCTAACCCTAACCCTTCCCCGAAGCCTGACCCTCACCCGTCCCCTAATCCTAACCCGTACGCTAACACTAACCCACGCCCTCACAGGCACGCTCCCCCTAAAGCGTTGTCGGACCCTCACCTGCACCCTAAACCGTCCCCGTCCCCTAACCCTAACCCTAGCCCGAACCCTAACCCTATGTCTTCCCCGAAGCCTGACCCTCACCCGTCCCCTAATCCTAAACCGAACGCTAACACTAACCTGCGCCCTCACACGCACGCTCTCCCTAAAGCGTTGTCGTACCCTCACCTGGACCCTAAACCGTTTCCGTCCCCTAACCCTAATCCTAGCCCGAACCCTAACCCTAACCCTTCCCCGAAGCCTGACCCTCACCCGTCCCCTAATCCTAACCCGTAGGCTCACACTAACCCGCGCCCTCACATGCACGCTCCCCCTAAAGCGTTGTCGGACCCTCACCTGGACCCTAAACCGTCCCCGTCCACTAACCCTAACCCTAGCACGAACCCTAACCCTAACCCTTCCCCGAAGCCTGACCCTCACCTGTCCCCTAATCCTAACCCGTAGGCTCACACTAACCCGCGCCCTCACACGCACGCTCCCCCTAAAGCGTTGTCGGTCCCTCACTTGGACCCTAAACCGTCCCCGTCCCCTAACCCTAACCCTAGCCCGAACCCTAACCTTAATCCTTCCCCGAAGCCTGACCCTCACCCGTCCCCTAATCCTAACCCGTACGCTAACACTAACCCGCGCCCTCACACGCACGCTCCCCCTAAAGCGTTGTCGGACCCTCACCTGGACCCTAAACCGTCCCCGTCCCCTAACCCTACGCCTAGCCCGAACCCTAACCCTAACCCTTCCCCGAAGCCTGACCCTCACCCGTCCCCTAATCCTAACCCGTAGGCTCACACTAAGCCGCGCCCTCAAACGCACGCTCCCCCTAAAGCGTTGTCGGACCCTCACCTGGACGCTAAACCGTCCCCGTCCCCTAACCCTAACCCTAGCCCGAACCCTAACGCTAACCCTTCCCCGAAGCCTGACCCTCACCCGTCCCCTAATCCTAACACGTAGACTCACACTAAGCCGCGCCCTCACACGCACGCTCCCCCTAAAGCGTTGTCGGACCCTCACCTGAACCCTAAACCGTCCCCGTCCCCTAACCCTAACCCTAGCCCGAACCGTAACCCTAACACTTCCCCGAAGCCTGACCCTCACCCGTCCCCTAATCCTAACCCGTAGGCTAACACTAACCCGAGCCCTCACACGCACGCTCCCCCTAAAGCGTTGTCGGACCCTCACCTCGATCCTAAACCGTCCCCATCCCCTAAACCTAAACCTAGCCAGAACCCTAACCCTAACCCTTCCCCGAAGCCTGACCCTCACCCGTCCCCTAATCCTAAACCGTAGGCTCACACTAAGCCGTGCCCTCACACGCACGCTCCTTCTAAAGCGTTGTCGGACCCTCACGTGGACCCTAAACCGTCCCCGTCCCCTAACCCTAACCCTAGCCCGAACCCTAACCCTAAGCCTTCCCCGAAGCCTGACCCTCACCCGTCCCCTAATCCTAACCCGTACGCTAACACTAACCCGCGCCGTCACACGCACGCTCCCCCTAAAGCGTTGTCGGACCCTCACCTGGATCCTAAACCGTCCCGTCCCCTAACCCTAACCCTAGCCTGAACCCTAACCCTAACCCTTCCCCGAAGCCTGACCCTCACCCGTCCCCTAATCCTAAACCGTAGGCTCACACTAACCCGCGCCCTCACACGCACGCTCCCCCTAAAGCGTTGTCGGACCCTCACCTGGACGCTAAACCGTCCCCGTCCCCTAACCCTAACCCTAGCCCGAACCCTAACCCTAACACTTCCCCGAAGCCTGACCCTCACCCGTCCCCTAATCCTAACGCGTACGCTAACACTAACCCACTCCCTCACACGCACGCTCCCCCTAAAGCGTTGTCGGACCCTCACCTGGACCCTAAACCATCCCCATCCCCTAAACCTAACCCTAGCCCGAACACTAACCCTAAAACTTCCCCGAAGCCTGACCCTCACCCGTCCCCTAATCCTAACACGTGTGCTCACACTAACCCGCGCTTTCACACGCACGCTCCCCCTAAAGCGTTGTCGGACCCTCACCTGGACCCTAAACCGTCCCCGTCCCCTAACACTAACCCTAGCCCGAACCCTAACCCTAACCCTTCCCCGAAGCCTGACCCTCAACAGTCCCCTAATCCTAACCCGTACGCTAACACTAAACCGCGCCCTCACACGCACGCTCCCCCTAAAGCGTTGTCGGATCCTCACCTGGACCCTAAACCGTCCCCGTCCCCTAACCCTAACCCTAGCCCGAACCCTAACCCTAACCCTTCCCCGAAGCCTGACCCTCACCCGTCCCCTAATCCTAACCAGTAGGCTCACACTAACCCGCGCCCTCACACGCACGCTCCCCCTAAAGCGTTGTCGGACCCTAACCTGTACCCAAAACCGTCCCCATCCCCTAACCCTAACCCTAGCCGGAAACCTAACCCTAACCCTTCCCCGAAGCCTGACCCTCACCCGTCCCCTAATCCTAACCCGTACGCTCACACTAACCCACGCCCTCACACGCACGCTCCCTCTAAAGCGTTGTCGGACCCTCACCTGGACCCTAAACCGTCCCCGTCCCCTAACCCTAACCCTAGCCCGAACCCTAACCCTAACCCTTCCCCGAAGCCTGACCCTCACCCGTCCCCTAATCCTAACCCGTACGCTAACACTAACCCGCGCCCTCACACGCATGCTCCCCCTAAAGCGTTGTCGGACCCTCACCTGAACCCTAAACCGTCCCCGTCCCCTAACCCTAACCCTAGCCCGAACCCTAACCCTAACCCTTCCCCGAAGCCTGACCCTCACCCGTCCCCTAATCCTAACCCGTACGCTAACACTAACCCACGCCCTCACAGGCACGCTCCCCCTAAAGCGTTGTCGGACCCTCACCTGGACCCTAAACCGTCCCCGTCCCCTAACCCTAACCCTAGCCCGAACCCTAACACTAAGCCTTCCCCGAAGCCTGACCCTCACCCGTCCCCTAATCCTAAACCGAACGCTAACACTAACCCGTGCCCTCACACGCACGCTCTCCCTAAAGCGTTGTCGTACCCTCACCTGGACCCTAAACCGTCCCCGTCCCCGTCCCCTTATCCTAGCCCGAACCCTAACCCTAACCCTTCCCCGAAACCTGACCCTCACCCGTGCCCTAATCCTAACCCGTAGGCTCACACTAACCCGCGCCCTCACACGCACGCTCCCCCTAAAGCGTTTTCGGACCCTCACCTGGACCCTAAACCGTCCCCGTCCCCTGACCCTAACCCTAGCCCGAACGCTAACCCTAACCCTTCCCCGACGTCTGACCCTCACCCGTCCCCTAATCGTAACCCGTAGGCTCACACTAACCCGCGCCCTCACACACACGCTCCCCCTAAAGCGTTGTCGGACCCTCACTTGGACCCTAAACCGTCCCCGTCCCCTAACCCTAACCCTAGCCCGAACCCTAACCCTAACACTTCCCCGAAGCCTGACCCTCACCCGTCCCCTAATCGTAAACCGTAGGCTCACACTAACCCGCGCACTCACACGCACGCTCCCCCTAAAGCGTTGTCGGACCCTCACCTGGACCCTAAACCGTCCCCGTCCCCTAACCCTAACCCTAGCCCGAACCCTAACCCTAAAACTTCCCCGAAGCCTGACCCTCACCCGTCCCCAAATCCTAACACGTACGCTAACACTAACCCGTGCCCTCACACGCACGCTCCCCCTAAAGTGTTGTCGGACCCTCACCTGGACCCTAAACCGTCCCCGTCCCCTAAACCTAACCCTAGCCCGTACCCTAACCCTAACCCTACCCCGAAGCCTGACCCTCACCCGTCCCCTAATCCTAACCCGTACGCTCACACTAACCCGCGCCCTCACACGCACGCTCCCCCTAAAGCGTTGTCGGACCCTCACCTGGACCCTAAACCGTCCCCGTCCCCTAACACTAACCCTAGCCCGAACCCTAACCCTAACCCTTCCCCGAAGCCTGACCCTCACCCGTCCCCTAATCCTAACCCGTAGGCTAACACTAACCCGCGCCCTCACATGCACGCTCCCCCTAAAGCGTTGTCGGACACTCACCTGAACCCTAAACCATCCCAGTCCCCTAACCCTAACACTAACCCGAACCCTAACCCTAACCCTTCCCCGAAGCCTGACCCTCACCCGTCCCCTAATCCTAACCCGTACGCTAACACTAACCCACGACCTCACACGCACGCTCCCCCTAAAGCGTTGTCGGACCCTCACCTGGACCCTAAACCGTCCCCGTACCCTAACCCTAACCCTAGCCCGAACCCTAAACCTAACCCTTCCCCGAAGCCTGACCCTCACCCGTCCCCTAATCCTAACCCGTACGCTAACACTAAACCCCGCCCTGACACGCACGCTCCCCCTAAAGCGTTGCTGGACCCTCACCTGGACCCTAAACCATCCCCGTACCCTAACCTTAACCCTAGCCCGAACCCTAACCCTAACCCTTCCCCGAAGCCTGACCCTAACCAGTCCCCTAATCCTAACCCGTAGGCTCACACTAACCAGCGCCCTGACACGCACGCTCCCCCTAAAGCGTTGTCGGACCCTCACCTGGACCCTAAACCGTCCCCATCCCCTAACCCTAACCCTAGCCCGAACCCTAACCCTAACCCTTCCCCGAAGCCTGACCCTCACCCGTCCCCTAATCCTAACCCGTACGCTCACAGTAACCCACGCCCTCACACGCACGCTCCACCTAAAGCGTTGTCGGACCCTCACCTGGACCCTAAACCGTCCCCGTCCCCTAACCCTAACCCTAGCCCGAACCCTAACCCTAACCCTTCCCCGAAGCCTGACCCTCACCCGTCCCCTAATCCTAACCCGTAGGCTCACACTAACCCGCGCCCTCACACGCACGCTCCCCCTAAAGCGTTGTCGGACCCTCACCTGGACCCTAAACCGTCCCCGTCCCCTAACCCTAACCCTAGCCCGAACCCTAACCCTAACCCTTCCCCGAAGCCTGACCCTCACCCGTCCCCTAATCCTAACCCGTACGCTCACACTAACACGCGCCCTCACACGCACGCTCCCCCTAAAGCGTTGTCGGACCCTCACCTGTATCCTAAACCGACCCCGTCCCCTAACCCTAACCCTAGCTCGAACCCTAACCCTAACCCTTCCCCGAAGCCTGACCCTCACCCGTCCCCTAATCCTAACCCGTACGCTAACACTAACCCGCGCCCTCACACGCACGCTCCCCCTAAAGCGTTGTCGGACCCTCACCTGGACCCTAAACCGTCCCCGTCCCCGTCCCCTAACCCTAGCCCGAACCCTAACCCTAACCCATCCCCCAAACCTGACCCTCACCCGTCCCCTAATCCTAACCCGTACGCTCACACTAACCCGCGCCCTCACACGCACGCTCCCCCTAAAGCGTTGTCGGACCCTCACCTGAACCCTAAACCGTCCCCGTACCCTAACCCTAACCCTAGCCCGAACCCTAACCCTAACCCTTCAACGAAGCCTGACCCTCACCCGTCCCCTAATCCTAACCCGTACGCTAACACTAACCCACGCCCTCACATGCACGCTCCCCCTAAAGCGTTGCCGGACCCTCACCTGGACCCTAAACCGTCCCCGTCCCCTAACCCTAACCCTAGCCCGAACCCTAACCCTAACCCTTCCCGGAAGCCTGACCCTCACCCGTCCCCTAATCCTAAACCGTACGCTAACACTAACCTGCGCCCTCACACACACGCTCCCCCTAAAGCGTTGTCGGACCATCACCTGGACCCTAAACCGTCCCCGTCCCCTAACCCTAACCCTAGCCCGAACCCTAACCCTAACCCTTCCCCGAAGCCTGACACTCACCCGTCCCCTAATCCTAACCCGTACGCTAAAACTAACCCGCGCCCTCACACGCACGCTCCCCCTAAAGCGTTGTCGGACCCTCACCTGAACCCTAAACCTTCCCCGTCCCCTAACCCTAACCCTAGCCCGAACCCTAACCCTAACACTTCCCCGAAGCCTGACCCTCACCCGTCCCCTAATCCTAACCCGTACGCTAACACTAACCCACGCCCTCACAGGCACGCTCCCACTAAAGCGTTGTCGGACCCTCACCTGGACCCTAAACCGTCCCCGTCCCCTAACCCTAACCCTAGCCCGAACCGTAACCCTAACCCTTCCCCGAACCCTGAACCTCACCCGTCCCCTAATCCTTACCCGTACGCTCACACTAACATGCGCCCTCACACGCACGCTCCCCCTAAAGCGTTGTCGGACCCTCACCTGGATCCTAAACCGACCCCGTCCCCTAACCCTAACCCTAGCCCGAACCCTAACCCTAACCCTTCCCCGAAGCCTGACCCTCACCCGTCCCCTAATCCTAACCCGTAGGCTCACACTAACCCGCGCCCTCACATGCACGCACCCCCTAAAGCGTTGTCGGACCCTCACGTGGACCCTAAACCGTCCCCGTCCCCTAAACCTAACGCTAACCCTAGCCCGAACCCTAACCCTAACCCTTCCCCCAACCCTGACCCTCACCCGTCCCCTAATCCTAACCCGTACGCTCACACTAACCCACGCCCTCACACGCACGCTCCCCCTAAAGCGTTGTCGGACCGTCACCTGGACCCTAAACCGTCCCCGTCCCCTAACCCTTACCCTAGCCCGAAACCTAACCCTAACACTTCCCCAAAGCCTGACCCTCACCCGTCCCCTAATCCTAACCCGTAGGCTAACACTAACCTGCGCCCTCACACGCACGCTCCCCCTAAATCGTTGTCAGACCGTCACCTGGATCCTAAACCGTCCCCGACCCCTAACCCTAACCCTAGCCAGAACCTGAACCCTAACACTTCCCCGAAGCCTGACCCTCACTCGTCCCCTAATCCTAACCCGTAGGCTCACACTATCCCGCGCCCTCACACGCACACTCCCCCTAAAGCGTTGTCGGACCCTCACCTGGACCCTAAACCGTCCCCGTCCCCTAACCCTAACCCTAGCCCGAACCCTATACCTAACCCTTCCCCGAAGCCTGACCCTGACCCGTCACCTAATCCTAACCCGTACGCTCACACTAACCCGCGCCCTCACACGCACGCTCCCCCTAAAGCCTTGTCGGACCCTCACCTGGACCCTAAACAGTCCCCGTCCCCTAACCCTAACCCTAGCCCGAACCCTAACCCTAACCCTTCCCCGAAGCCTGACCCTCACCCGTCCCCTAATCCTAATCCGTAGGCTCACACTAACCCGCGCCCTCACACGAACGCTCCCCCTAAAGCGTTGTCGGACCCTCACCTGGACCCTAAACCGTCCCCGTCCCCTAACCCTAACCCTAGCCCGAACCCTAACCCTAACCCTTCCCCGAAGCCTGACCCTCACCCGTCCCTTAATCCTAACCCGTACGCTCACACTAACCCGCGCCCTCACACGCACGCTCCCCCTAAAGCGTTGTCGGACCCTCACCTGGACCCTAAACCGTCCCCGTCCCCTAACCCTAACCCTAGCCCGAACCCTAACCCTAACCCTTCCCCGAAGCCTGACCCTCACCCGTCCCCTAATCCTAACCCATAGGCTCACACTAAGCCGCGCCCTCACACGCACGCTCCCCCTAAAGCGTTGTCGGACCCTCACCTGGACCCTAAACCGTCCCCGTCCCCTAACCCTAACCCTAGCCCGAACCCTAACTCTAAGCCTTCCCTGAAGCCTGACCTTCAACCGTCCCCTAATCCTAACCTGTATGCTAACACTAACCCGCGCCCTCACACGCACGCTCCCCCTAAAGCGTTGTCGGACCCTCACCTGGACCCTAAACCGTCCCCGTACCCTAACCCTAACCCTAGCCCGAACCCTAACCCTAACACTTCCCCGAAGCCTGACCCTCACCCGTCCCCTATTCCTAAATCTTAGGCTCACACTAACCCGCGCCCTCACACGCACGCTCCCCCTAAAGCGTTGTCGGACCCTCACCTGGACCCTAAACCGTCCCCGTCCCCTAACCCTAACCCTAGCCCGAACCCTAACCCTAACCCTTCACCGAAGCCTGACCCTCACCCGTCCCGTAATCCTAACCCGTACACTAACACTAACCCGCGCCCTCACACGCACGCTCCCCCTAAAGCGTTGTCGGACCCTCACCTGAACCCTAAACCGTCCCCGTCACCTAACCCGAACCCAAGCCCGAACCCTAACCCTAACACTTCCCCGAAGCCTGACCCTCACCCGTCCCCTAATCCTAACCCGTACGCTCACACTCACACGCGCCCTCACACGCACGCTCCCCCTAAAGCGTTGTCGGACCCTCACCTGGATCCTAAACCGACCCCGTCCCCTAACCCTAACCCTAGCCCGAACCCTAACCCTAACCCTTCCCCGAAGCCTGACCCTCACCCGTCCCCTAATCCTAACCCGTAGGCTCACACTAACCCGCGCCCTCACACGCACGCACACCCTAAAGCGTTGTCGGACCCTCACCTGGACCCTAAACCGTCCCCGTCCCCTAAACCTAACCCTAACCCTAGCCCGAACCCTAACCCTAAACCTTCCCCCAACCCTGACCCTCACCCGTCCCCTAATCCTAACCCGTACGCTCACACTAACCCGCGCCCTCACACGCACGCTCCCCCTAAAGCGTTGTCGGACCGTCACCTGGACCCTAAACCGTCCCCGTCCCCTAACCCTTACCCTAGCCCGAAACCTAACCCTAACACTTCCCCAAAGCCTGACCCTCACCCGTCCCCTAATCCTAACCCGTAGGCTAACACTAACCTGCGCCCTCACACGCACGCTCCCCCTAAATCGTTGTCAGACCGTCACCTGGATCCTAAACCGTCCCCGACCCCTAACCCTAACCCTAGCCAGAACCTGAACCCTAACACTTCCCCGAAGCCTGACCCTCACCCGTCCCCTAATCCTAACCCGTAGGCTCACACTATCCCGCGCCCTCACACGCACGCTCCCCCTAAAGCGTTGTCGGACCCTCACCTGGACCCTAAACCGTCCCCGTCCCCTAACCCTAACCCTAGCCCGAACCCTATACCTAACCCTTCCCCGAAGCCTGACCCTGACCCGTCCCCTAATCCTAACCCGTACGCTCACACTAACCCGCGCCCTCACACGCACGCTCCCCCTAAAGCCTTGCCGGACCCTCACCTGGACTCTAAACAGTCCCCGTCCCCTAACCCTAACCCTAGCCCGAACCCTAACCCTAACCCTTCCCCGAAGCCTGACCCTCACCCGTCCCCTAATCTTAACCCGTACGCTCACACTAACCCGCGCCCTCACACGCACGCTCCCCCTAAAGCGTTGTCGGACCCTCACCTGGACCCTAAACCGTCCCCGTCCCCTAACCCTAACCCTAGCCCGAACCCTAACCCTAACCCTTCCCCGAAGCCTGACCCTCACCCGTCCCCTAATCCTAACCCGTACGCTAACACTAACCCACGCCCTCACACGCATGCTCCCCCTAAAGCGTTGTCGGACCCTCACCTGAACCCTAAACCGTCCCCGTACCCTAACCCTAACCCTAGCCCGAACCCTAACCCTAACCCTTCCCCGAAGCCTGACCCTCTCCCGTCCCCTAATCCTAACCCGTACGCTAACACTAACCCACGCCCTCACACGCACGCTCCCCCTAAAGCGTTGTCGGACCCTCACCTGGACCCTAAACCGTCCCCGTCCCCTAACCCTAACCCTAGACCGAACCCTAACCCTAACCCTTCCCCGAAGCCTGACCCTCACCCGTCCCCTAATCCTAACCCGTACGCTCACACTAACCCACGCCCTCACACGCACGCTCCCCCTAAAGCGTTGTCGGACCCTCACCTGGACCCTAAACCGTCCCCGTCCCCTAACCCTAACCCTAGCCCGAACCCTAACCCTAACCCTTCCCCGAAGCCTGACCCTCACCCGTCCCCTAATCCTAATCCGTAGGCTCACACTAACCCGCGCCCTCACACGCACGCTCCCCCTAAAGCGTTGTCGGACCCTCACCTGGACCCTAAACCGTCCCCGTCCCCTAACCCTAACCCTAGCCCGAACCCTAACCCTAACCCTTCCCCGAAGCCTGACCCTCACCCGTCCCCTAATCCTAACCCGTACGCTCACACTAACCCGCGCCCTCACACGCACGCTCCCCCTAAAGCGTTTTCGGACCCTCACCTGGACCCTAAACCGTCCCCGTCCCCTAAACCTAACCCTAGCCCGAACCCTAACCCTAACCCTTCCCCGAAGCCTGACCCTCACCCGTCCCCTAATACTAACCCATAGGCTCACACTAAGCCGCGCCCTCACACGCACGCTCCCCCTGAAGCGTTGTCGGACCCTCACCTGGACCCTAAACCGTCCCCGTCCCCTAACCCTAACCCTAGCCCGAACCCTAACTCTAAGCCTTCCCTGAAGCCTGACCCTCAACCGTCCCCTAATCCTAACCTGTATGCTAACACTAACCCGCGCCCTCACACGCACGCTCCCCCTAAAGCGTTGTCGGACCCTCACCTGGACCCTAAACCGTCCCCGTAACCTAACCCTAACCCTAGCCCGAACCCTAACCCTAACACTTCCGCGAAGCCTGACACTCACCCGTCCCCTATTCCTAAACCGTAGGCTCACACTAACCCGCGCCCTCACACGCACGCTCCCCCTAAAGCGTTGTCGGACCCTCACCTGGACCCTAAACCGTCCCCGTACCCTAACCCTAACCCTAGCCCGAACCCTAACCCTAACCCTTCACCGAAACCTGACCCTCACCCGTCCCCTAATCCTAACCCGTACGCTAACACTAACCCGCGCCCTCACACGCTCGCTCCCCCTAAAGCGTTGTCGGACCCTCACCTGAACCCTAAACCGTCCCCGTCACCTAACCCTAACCCTAGCCCGAACCCTAACCCTAACACTTCCCCGAAGCCTGACCCTCACCCGTCCCCTAATCCTAACCCGTACGCTCACACTAACCCACGCCCTCACACGCACGCTCCCCCTAAAGCGTTGTCGGACCCTCACCTGGACCCTAAACCGTCCCCGTACCCTAACCCTAACCCTAGCCCGAACCATAACCCTAACCCTTCACCGAAGCCTGACCCTCACCCGTCCCCTAATCCTAACCCGTACGCTAACACTAACCCGCGCCCTCACACGCACGCTCCCCCTAAAGCGTTGTTGGACCCTCACCTGAACCCTAAACCGTCCCCGTCACCTAACCCTAACCCTAGCCCGAACCCTAACCCTAACCCTTCCCCGAAGCCTGACCCTCACCCGTCCCCTAATCCTAACCCGTACGCTCACACTAACCCACGCCCTCACACGCACGCTCCCCCTAAAGCGTTGTCGGACCCTCACCTGGACCCTAAACCGTCCCCGTCCCCTAACCCTAACCCTAGCCCGAACCCTAACCCTAACCCTTCCCCGAAGCCTGACCCTCACCCGTCCCCTAATGCTAATCCGTAGGCTCACACTAACCCGCGCCCTCACACGCACGCTCCCCCTAAAGCGTTGTCGGACCCTCACCTGGACCCTAAACCGTCCCCGTCCCCTAACCCTAACCCTAGCCCGAACCCTAACCCTAACCCTTCCCCGAAGCCTGACCCTCACCCGTCCCCTAATCCTAACCCGTACGCTAACACTAACCCGCGCCCTCACACGCACGCTCCCCCTAAAGCGTTGTCGGACCCTCACCTGGACCCTAAACCGTCCCCGTCCCCTAACCCTAACCCTAGCCCGAACCCTAACCCTAACCCTTCCCTGAAGCCTGACCCTCACCCGTCCCCTAATCCTAACCCGTAGGCTCACACTAACCCGCGCCCTCACACGCACGCTCCCCCTAAAGCGTTGTCGGACCCTCACCTGGACCCTAAACCGTCCCCGTACCCTAACCCTAACCCTAGCCCGAACCCTAACTCTAAGCCTTCCCTGAAGCCTGACCCTCAACCGTCCCCTAATCCTAACCTGTATGCTAACACTAACCCACGCCCTGACACGCACGCTCCCCCTAAAGTGTTGTCGGACCCTCACCTGGACCCTAAACCGTCCCCGTACCCTAACCCTAACCCTAGCCCGAACCCTAAACCTAACGCTTCCCCGAAGCCTGACCCTCACCCGTCCCCTAATCCTAACCCGTACGCTAACACTAAGCCGCGCCCTCACACGCACGCTCCCCCTAAAGCGTTGTCGGACCCTCACCTGGACCCTAAACCGTCCCGTCCCCTAACCCTAACCCTAGCCCGAACCCTAACCCTAACCCTTCCCCGAAACCTAACCCTCACCCGTCCCCTAATCCTAACCCGTACGCTCACACTAACCCGCGCCCTCACACGCACACTCCCCCTAAAGCGTTGTCGGACCCTCACCTGGACCCTAAACCGTCCCCATCCCCTAACCCTAACCCTAGCCCGAACCCTAACCCTAACCCTTCCCCGAAGCCTGACCCTCACCCGTCCCCTAATTGTAACCCGTAGGCTCACACTAACCCGCGCCCTCACACGCACGCTCCCCATAAAGCGTTGTCGGACCCTCACCTGGACCCTAAACCGTCCCCGTCCCCTAACCCTAACCCTAGCCCGAACCCTAACCCTAACACTTCCCCGAAGCCTGACCCTCACCCGTCCCCTAATCCTAACCCGTACGCTAACACTAACCCGCGCCCTCACACGCACGCTCCCCGTAAAGCGTTGTTGGACCCTCACCTGGACCCTAAACCGTCCCCGTCCCCTAACCCTAACCCTAGCCCGAACCCTAACCCTAAGCCTTCCCCGAAGCCTGACCCTCACCCGTCCCCTAATCCTAACCCGTACGCTAACACTAACCCGCGCCCTCACACGCACGCTCCCCCTAAAGCGTTGTCGGACCCTCAACTGAACCCTAAACCGTCCCCGTCCACTAACCCTAACCCTAGCCCGAACCCTAACCCTAACCCTTCCCCGAAGCCTGACCCTCACCCGTCCCCTAATCCTAACCCGTAGGCTAACACTAACCCGCGCCCTCACACGCACGCTCCCCCTAAAGCGTTGTCAGACCGTCACCTGGATCCTAAACCGTCCCCGTCCCCTAACCCTAACCCTAGCCAGAACCTTAACCCTAACACTTCCCCGAAGCCTGACCCTCACCCGTCCCCTAATCCTAACCCGTAGGCTCACACTAACCCGCGCCTTCACACGCACGCTCCCCCTAAAGCGTTGTCGGACCGTCACCTGGACCCTAAACCGTCCCCGTCCCCTAACCCTTACCCTAGCCCGAAACCTAACCCTAACACTTCCCCAAAGCCTGACCCTCACCCGTCCCCTAATCCTAACCCGTAGGCTAACACTAACCTGCGCCCTCACACGCACGCTCCCCCTAAATCGTTGTCAGACCGTCACCTGGATCCTAAACCGTCCCCGACCCCTAACCCTAACCCTAGCCAGAACCTGAACCCTAACACTTCCCCGAAGCCTGACCCTCACCCGTCCCCTAATCCTAACCCGTAGGCTCACACTATCCCGCGCCCTCACACGCACGCTCCCCCTAAAGCGTTGTCGGACCCTCACCTGGACCCTAAACCGTCCCCGTCCCCTAACCCTAACCCTAGCCCGAACCCTATACCTAACCCTTCCCCGAAGCCTGACCCTGACCCGTCCCCTAATCCTAACCCGTACGCTCACACTAACCCGCGCCCTCACACGCACGCTCCCCCTAAAGCCTTGCCGGACCCTCACCTGGACTCTAAACAGTCCCCGTCCCCTAACCCTAACCCTAGCCCGAACCCTAACCCTAACCCTTCCCCGAAGCCTGACCCTCACCCGTCCCCTAATCTTAACCCGTACGCTCACACTAACCCGCGCCCTCACACGCACGCTCCCCCTAAAGCGTTGTCGGACCCTCACCTGGACCCTAAACCGTCCCCGTCCCCTAACCCTAACCCTAGCCCGAACCCTAACCCTAACCCTTCCCCGAAGCCTGACCCTCACCCGTCCCCTAATCCTAACCCGTACGCTAACACTAACCCACGCCCTCACACGCATGCTCCCCCTAAAGCGTTGTCGGACCCTCACCTGAACCCTAAACCGTCCCCGTACCCTAACCCTAACCCTAGCCCGAACCCTAACCCTAACCCTTCCCCGAAGCCTGACCCTCTCCCGTCCCCTAATCCTAACCCGTACGCTAACACTAACCCACGCCCTCACACGCACGCTCCCCCTAAAGCGTTGTCGGACCCTCACCTGGACCCTAAACCGTCCCCGTCCCCTAACCCTAACCCTAGACCGAACCCTAACCCTAACCCTTCCCCGAAGCCTGACCCTCACCCGTCCCCTAATCCTAACCCGTACGCTCACACTAACCCACGCCCTCACACGCACGCTCCCCCTAAAGCGTTGTCGGACCCTCACCTGGACCCTAAACCGTCCCCGTCCCCTAACCCTAACCCTAGCCCGAACCCTAACCCTAACCCTTCCCCGAAGCCTGACCCTCACCCGTCCCCTAATCCTAATCCGTAGGCTCACACTAACCCGCGCCCTCACACGCACGCTCCCCCTAAAGCGTTGTCGGACCCTCACCTGGACCCTAAACCGTCCCCGTCCCCTAACCCTAACCCTAGCCCGAACCCTAACCCTAACCCTTCCCCGAAGCCTGACCCTCACCCGTCCCCTAATCCTAACCCGTACGCTCACACTAACCCGCGCCCTCACACGCACGCTCCCCCTAAAGCGTTTTCGGACCCTCACCTGGACCCTAAACCGTCCCCGTCCCCTAAACCTAACCCTAGCCCGAACCCTAACCCTAACCCTTCCCCGAAGCCTGACCCTCACCCGTCCCCTAATACTAACCCATAGGCTCACACTAAGCCGCGCCCTCACACGCACGCTCCCCCTGAAGCGTTGTCGGACCCTCACCTGGACCCTAAACCGTCCCCGTCCCCTAACCCTAACCCTAGCCCGAACCCTAACTCTAAGCCTTCCCTGAAGCCTGACCCTCAACCGTCCCCTAATCCTAACCTGTATGCTAACACTAACCCGCGCCCTCACACGCACGCTCCCCCTAAAGCGTTGTCGGACCCTCACCTGGACCCTAAACCGTCCCCGTAACCTAACCCTAACCCTAGCCCGAACCCTAACCCTAACACTTCCGCGAAGCCTGACACTCACCCGTCCCCTATTCCTAAACCGTAGGCTCACACTAACCCGCGCCCTCACACGCACGCTCCCCCTAAAGCGTTGTCGGACCCTCACCTGGACCCTAAACCGTCCCCGTACCCTAACCCTAACCCTAGCCCGAACCCTAACCCTAACCCTTCACCGAAACCTGACCCTCACCCGTCCCCTAATCCTAACCCGTACGCTAACACTAACCCGCGCCCTCACACGCTCGCTCCCCCTAAAGCGTTGTCGGACCCTCACCTGAACCCTAAACCGTCCCCGTCACCTAACCCTAACCCTAGCCCGAACCCTAACCCTAACACTTCCCCGAAGCCTGACCCTCACCCGTCCCCTAATCCTAACCCGTACGCTCACACTAACCCACGCCCTCACACGCACGCTCCCCCTAAAGCGTTGTCGGACCCTCACCTGGACCCTAAACCGTCCCCGTACCCTAACCCTAACCCTAGCCCGAACCATAACCCTAACCCTTCACCGAAGCCTGACCCTCACCCGTCCCCTAATCCTAACCCGTACGCTAACACTAACCCGCGCCCTCACACGCACGCTCCCCCTAAAGCGTTGTTGGACCCTCACCTGAACCCTAAACCGTCCCCGTCACCTAACCCTAACCCTAGCCCGAACCCTAACCCTAACCCTTCCCCGAAGCCTGACCCTCACCCGTCCCCTAATCCTAACCCGTACGCTCACACTAACCCACGCCCTCACACGCACGCTCCCCCTAAAGCGTTGTCGGACCCTCACCTGGACCCTAAACCGTCCCCGTCCCCTAACCCTAACCCTAGCCCGAACCCTAACCCTAACCCTTCCCCGAAGCCTGACCCTCACCCGTCCCCTAATGCTAATCCGTAGGCTCACACTAACCCGCGCCCTCACACGCACGCTCCCCCTAAAGCGTTGTCGGACCCTCACCTGGACCCTAAACCGTCCCCGTCCCCTAACCCTAACCCTAGCCCGAACCCTAACCCTAACCCTTCCCCGAAGCCTGACCCTCACCCGTCCCCTAATCCTAACCCGTACGCTAACACTAACCCGCGCCCTCACACGCACGCTCCCCCTAAAGCGTTGTCGGACCCTCACCTGGACCCTAAACCGTCCCCGTCCCCTAACCCTAACCCTAGCCCGAACCCTAACCCTAACCCTTCCCTGAAGCCTGACCCTCACCCGTCCCCTAATCCTAACCCGTAGGCTCACACTAACCCGCGCCCTCACACGCACGCTCCCCCTAAAGCGTTGTCGGACCCTCACCTGGACCCTAAACCGTCCCCGTACCCTAACCCTAACCCTAGCCCGAACCCTAACTCTAAGCCTTCCCTGAAGCCTGACCCTCAACCGTCCCCTAATCCTAACCTGTATGCTAACACTAACCCACGCCCTGACACGCACGCTCCCCCTAAAGTGTTGTCGGACCCTCACCTGGACCCTAAACCGTCCCCGTACCCTAACCCTAACCCTAGCCCGAACCCTAAACCTAACGCTTCCCCGAAGCCTGACCCTCACCCGTCCCCTAATCCTAACCCGTACGCTAACACTAAGCCGCGCCCTCACACGCACGCTCCCCCTAAAGCGTTGTCGGACCCTCACCTGGACCCTAAACCGTCCCGTCCCCTAACCCTAACCCTAGCCCGAACCCTAACCCTAACCCTTCCCCGAAACCTAACCCTCACCCGTCCCCTAATCCTAACCCGTACGCTCACACTAACCCGCGCCCTCACACGCACACTCCCCCTAAAGCGTTGTCGGACCCTCACCTGGACCCTAAACCGTCCCCATCCCCTAACCCTAACCCTAGCCCGAACCCTAACCCTAACCCTTCCCCGAAGCCTGACCCTCACCCGTCCCCTAATTGTAACCCGTAGGCTCACACTAACCCGCGCCCTCACACGCACGCTCCCCATAAAGCGTTGTCGGACCCTCACCTGGACCCTAAACCGTCCCCGTCCCCTAACCCTAACCCTAGCCCGAACCCTAACCCTAACACTTCCCCGAAGCCTGACCCTCACCCGTCCCCTAATCCTAACCCGTACGCTAACACTAACCCGCGCCCTCACACGCACGCTCCCCGTAAAGCGTTGTTGGACCCTCACCTGGACCCTAAACCGTCCCCGTCCCCTAACCCTAACCCTAGCCCGAACCCTAACCCTAAGCCTTCCCCGAAGCCTGACCCTCACCCGTCCCCTAATCCTAACCCGTACGCTAACACTAACCCGCGCCCTCACACGCACGCTCCCCCTAAAGCGTTGTCGGACCCTCAACTGAACCCTAAACCGTCCCCGTCCACTAACCCTAACCCTAGCCCGAACCCTAACCCTAACCCTTCCCCGAAGCCTGACCCTCACCCGTCCCCTAATCCTAACCCGTAGGCTAACACTAACCCGCGCCCTCACACGCACGCTCCCCCTAAAGCGTTGTCAGACCGTCACCTGGATCCTAAACCGTCCCCGTCCCCTAACCCTAACCCTAGCCAGAACCTTAACCCTAACACTTCCCCGAAGCCTGACCCTCACCCGTCCCCTAATCCTAACCCGTAGGCTCACACTAACCCGCGCCTTCACACGCACGCTCCCCCTAAAGCGTTGTCGGACCCTCACCTGGACCCTAAACCGTCCCCGTCCCCTAACCCTAACCCTAGCCCGAACCCTAACCCTAACACTTCCCCGAAGCCTGACCCTCACCCGTCCCGTAATCCTAACCCGTACGCTCACACTAAGCCGCGCCCTCACACGCACGCTCCCCCTAAAGCGTTGTCGGACCCTCACCTGGACCCTAAACCGTCCCCGTCCCCTAACCCTAACCCTAGCCCGAACCCTATACCTAACCCTTCCCCGAAGCCTGACCCTGACCCGTCCCCTAATCCTAACCCGTACGCTCACACTAACCCGCGCCCTCACACGCACGCTCCCCCTAAAGCCTTGCCGGACCCTCACCTGGACCCTAAACAGTCCCCGTCCCCTAACCCTAACCCTAGCCCGAACCCTAACCCTAACCCTTCCCCGAAGCCTGACCCTCACCCGTCCCCTAATCTTAACCCGTACGCTCACACTAACCCGCGCCCTCACACGCACGCTCCCCCTAAAGCGTTGTCGGACCCTCACCTGGACCCTAAACCGTCCCCGTCCCCTAACCCTAACCCTAGCCCGAACCCTAACCCTAACCCTTCCCCGAAGCCTGACCCTCACCCGTCCCCTAATCCTAACCCGTACGCTAACACTAACCCACGCCCTCACACGCATGCTCCCCCTAAAGCGTTGTCGGACCCTCACCTGAACCCTAAACCGTCCCCGTACCCTAACCCTAACCCTAGCCCGAACCCTAACCCTAACCCTTCCCCGAAGCCTGACCCTCTCCCGTCCCCTAATCCTAACCCGTACACTAACACTAACCCACGCCCTCACACGCACGCTCCCCCTAAAGCGTTGTCGGACCCTCACCTGGACCCTAAACCGTCCCCGTCCCCTAACCCTAACCCTAGACCGAACCCTAACCCTAACCCTTCCCCGAAGCCTGACCCTCACCCGTCCCCTAATCCTAACCCGTACGCTCACACTAACCCACGCCCTCACACGCACGCTCCCCCTAAAGCGTTGTCGGACCCTCACCTGGACCCTAAACCGTCCCCGTCCCCTAACCCTAACCCTAGCCCGAACCCTAACCCTAACCCTTCCCCGAAGCCTGACCCTCACCCGTCCCCTAATCCTAATCCGTAGGCTCACACTAACCCGCGCCCTCACACGCACGCTCCCCCTAAAGCGTTGTCGGACCCTCACCTGGACCCTAAACCGTCCCCGTCCCCTAACCCTAACCCTAGCCCGAACCCTAACCCTAACCCTTCCCCGAAGCCTGACCCTCACCCGTCCCCTAATCCTAACCCGTACGCTCACACTAACCCGCGCCCTCACACGCACGCTCCCCCTAAAGCGTTGTCGGACCCTCACCTGGACCCTAAACCGTCCCCGTCCCCTAAACCTAACCCTAGCCCGAACCCTAACCCTAACCCTTCCCCGAAGCCTGACCCTCACCCGTCCCCTAATACTAACCCATAGGCTCACACTAAGCCGCGCCCTCACACGCACGCTCCCCCTGAAGCGTTGTCGGACCCTCACCTGGACCCTAAACCGTCCCCGTCCCCTAAACCTAACCCTAGCCCGAACCCTAACTCTAAGCCTTCCCTGAAGCCTGACCCTCAACCGTCCCCTAATCCTAACCTGTATGCTAACACTAACCCGCGCCCTCACACGCACGCTCCCCCTAAAGCGTTGTCGGACCCTCACCTGGACCCTAAACCGTCCCCGTAACCTAACCCTAACCCTAGCCCGAACCCTAACCCTAACACTTCCGCGAAGCCTGACACTCACCCGTCCCCTATTCCTAAACCGTAGGCTCACACTAACCCGCGCCCTCACACGCACGCTCCCCCTAAAGCGTTGTCGGACCCTCACCTGGACCCTAAACCGTCCCCGTACCCTAACCCTAACCCTAGCCCGAACCCTAACCCTAACCCTTCACCGAAACCTGACCCTCACCCGTCCCCTAATCCTAACCCGTACGCTAACACTAACCCGCGCCCTCACACGCTCGCTCCCCCTAAAGCGTTGTCGGACCCTCACCTGAACCCTAAACCGTCCCCGTCACCTAACCCTAACCCTAGCCCGAACCCTAACCCTAACACTTCCCCGAAGCCTGACCCTCACCCGTCCCCTAATCCTAACCCGTACGCTCACACTAACCCACGCCCTCACACGCACGCTCCCCCTAAAGCGTTGTCGGACCCTCACCTGGACCCTAAACCGTCCCCGTACCCTAACCCTAACCCTAGCCCGAACCATAACCCTAACCCTTCACCGAAGCCTGACCCTCACCCGTCCCCTAATCCTAACCCGTACGCTAACACTAACCCGCGCCCTCACACGCACGCTCCCCCTAAAGCGTTGTTGGACCCTCACCTGAACCCTAAACCGTCCCCGTCACCTAACCCTAACCCTAGCCCGAACCCTAACCCTAACCCTTCCCCGAAGCCTGACCCTCACCCGTCCCCTAATCCTAACCCGTACGCTCACACTAACCCACGCCCTCACACGCACGCTCCCCCTAAAGCGTTGTCGGACCCTCACCTGGACCCTAAACCGTCCCCGTCCCCTAACCCTAACCCTAGCCCGAACCCTAACCCTAACCCTTCCCCGAAGCCTGACCCTCACACTTCCCCTAATGCTAATCCGTAGGCTCACACTAACCCGCGCCCTCACACGCACGCTCCCCCTAAAGCGTTGTCGGACCCTCACCTGGACCCTAAACCGTCCCCGTCCCCTAACCCTAACCCTAGCCCGAACCCTAACCCTAACCCTTCCCCGAAGCCTGACCCTCACCCGTCCCCTAATCCTAACCCGTACACTCACACTAACCCGCGCCCTCACACGCACGCTCCCCCTAAAGCGTTGTCGGACCCTCACCTGGACCCTAAACCGTCCCCGTCCCCTAACCCTAACCCTAGCCCGAACCCTAACCCTAACCCTTCCCTGAAGCCTGACCCTCACCCGTCCCCTAATCCTAACCCGTAGGCTCACACTAACCCGCGCCCTCACACGCACGCTCCCCCTAAAGCGTTGTCGGACCCTCACCTGGACCCTAAACCGTCCCCGTACCCTAACCCTAACCCTAGCCCGAACCCTAACTCTAAGCCTTCCCTGAAGCCTGACCCTCACCCGTCCCCTAATCCTAACCTGTATGCTAACACTAACCCACGCCCTGACACGCACGCTCCCCCTAAAGTGTTGTCGGACCCTCACCTGGACCCTAAACCGTCCCCGTACCCTAACCCTAACCCTAGCCCGAACCCTAAACCTAACGCTTCCCCGAAGCCTGACCCTCACCCGTCCCCTAATCCTAACCCGTACGCTAACACTAAGCCGCGCCCTCACACGCACGCTCCCCCTAAAGCGTTGTCGGACCCTCACCTGGACCCTAAACCGTCCCGTCCCCTAACCCTAACCCTAGCCCGAACCCTAACCCTAACCCTTCCCCGAAACCTAACCCTCACCCGTCCCCTAATCCTAACCCGTACGCTCACACTAACCCGCGCCCTCACACGCACACTCCCCCTAAAGCGTTGTCGGACCCTCACCTGGACCCTAAACCGTCCCCATCCCCTAACCCTAACCCTAGCCCGAACCCTAACCCTAACCCTTCCCCGAAGCCTGACCCTCACCCGTCCCCTAATTGTAACCCGTAGGCTCACACTAACCCGCGCCCTCACACGCACGCTCCCCATAAAGCGTTGTCGGACCCTCACCTGGACCCTAAACCGTCCCCGTCCCCTAACCCTAACCCTAGCCCGAACCCTAACCCTAACACTTCCCCGAAGCCTGACCCTCACCCGTCCCCTAATCCTAACCCGTACGCTAACACTAACCCGCGCCCTCACACGCACGCTCCCCGTAAAGCGTTGTTGGACCCTCACCTGGACCCTAAACCGTCCCCGTCCCCTAACCCTAACCCTAGCCCGAACCCTAACCCTAAGCCTTCCCCGAAGCCTGACCCTCACCCGTCCCCTAATCCTAACCCGTACGCTAACACTAACCCGCGCCCTCACACGCACGCTCCCCCTAAAGCGTTGTCGGACCCTCAACTGAACCCTAAACCGTCCCCGTCCCCTAACCCTAACCCTATCCCGAACCCTAACCCTAACCCTTCCCCGAAGCCTGACCCTCACCCGTCCCCTAATCCTAACCCGTAGGCTAACACTAACCCGCGCCCTCACACGCACGCTCCCCCTAAAGCGTTGTCAGACCGTCACCTGGATCCTAAACCGTCCCCGTCCCCTAACCCTAACCCTAGCCAGAACCTTAACCCTAACACTTCCCCGAAGCCTGACCCTCACCCGTCCCCTAATCCTAACCCGTAGGCTCACACTAACCCGCGCCTTCACACGCACGCTCCCCCTAAAGCGTTGTCGGACCCTCACCTGGACCCTAAACCGTCCCCGTCCCCTAACCCTAACCCTAGCCCGAACCCTAACCCTAACACTTCCCCGAAGCCTGACCCTCACCCGTCCCGTAATCCTAACCCGTACGCTCACACTAAGCCGCGCCCTCACACGCACGCTCCCCCTAAAGCGTTGTCGGACCCTCACCTGGACCCTAAACCGTCCCCGTCCCCTAACCCTAACCCTAGCCCGAACCCTATACCTAACCCTTCCCCGAAGCCTGACCCTGACCCGTCCCCTAATCCTAACCCGTACGCTCACACTAACCCGCGCCCTCACACGCACGCTCCCCCTAAAGCCTTGCCGGACCCTCACCTGGACCCTAAACAGTCCCCGTCCCCTAACCCTAACCCTAGCCCGAACCCTAACCCTAACCCTTCCCCGAAGCCTGACCCTCACCCGTCCCCTAATCTTAACCCGTACGCTCACACTAACCCGCGCCCTCACACGCACGCTCCCCCTAAAGCGTTGTCGGACCCTCACCTGGACCCTAAACCGTCCCCGTCCCCTAACCCTAACCCTAGCCCGAACCCTAACCCTAACCCTTCCCCGAAGCCTGACCCTCACCCGTCCCCTAATCCTAACCCGTACGCTAACACTAACCCACGCCCTCACACGCATGCTCCCCCTAAAGCGTTGTCGGACCCTCACCTGAACCCTAAACCGTCCCCGTACCCTAACCCTAACCCTAGCCCGAACCCTAACCCTAACCCTTCCCCGAAGCCTGACCCTCTCCCGTCCCCTAATCCTAACCCGTACACTAACACTAACCCACGCCCTCACACGCACGCTCCCCCTAAAGCGTTGTCGGACCCTCACCTGGACCCTAAACCGTCCCCGTCCCCTAACCCTAACCCTAGACCGAACCCTAACCCTAACCCTTCCCCGAAGCCTGACCCTCACCCGTCCCCTAATCCTAACCCGTACGCTCACACTAACCCACGCCCTCACACGCACGCTCCCCCTAAAGCGTTGTCGGACCCTCACCTGGACCCTAAACCGTCCCCGTCCCCTAACCCTAACCCTAGCCCGAACCCTAACCCTAACCCTTCCCCGAAGCCTGACCCTCACCCGTCCCCTAATCCTAATCCGTAGGCTCACACTAACCCGCGCCCTCACACGCACGCTCCCCCTAAAGCGTTGTCGGACCCTCACCTGGACCCTAAACCGTCCCCGTCCCCTAACCCTAACCCTAGCCCGAACCCTAACCCTAACCCTTCCCCGAAGCCTGACCCTCACCCGTCCCCTAATCCTAACCCGTACGCTCACACTAACCCGCGCCCTCACACGCACGCTCCCCCTAAAGCGTTGTCGGACCCTCACCTGGACCCTAAACCGTCCCCGTCCCCTAAACCTAACCCTAGCCCGAACCCTAACCCTAAACCTTCCCCGAAGCCTGACCCTCACCCGTCCCCTAATACTAACCCATAGGCTCACACTAAGCCGCGCCCTCACACGCACGCTCCCCCTGAAGCGTTGTCGGACCCTCACCTGGACCCTAAACCGTCCCCGTCCCCTAACCCTAACCCTAGCCCGAACCCTAACTCTAAGCCTTCCCTGAAGCCTGACCCTCAACCGTCCCCTAATCCTAACCTGTATGCTAACACTAACCCGCGCCCTCACACGCACGCTCCCCCTAAAGCGTTGTCGGACCCTCACCTGGACCCTAAACCGTCCCCGTAACCTAACCCTAACCCTAGCCCGAACCCTAACCCTAACACTTCCGCGAAGCCTGACACTCACCCGTCCCCTATTCCTAAACCGTAGGCTCACACTAACCCGCGCCCTCACACGCACGCTCCCCCTAAAGCTTGTCGGACCCTCACCTGGACCCTAAACCGTCCCCGTACCCTAACCCTAACCCTAGCCCGAACCCTAACCCTAACCCTTCACCGAAACCTGACCCTCACCCGTCCCCTAATCCTAACCCGTACGCTAACACTAACCCGCGCCCTCACACGCTCGCTCCCCCTAAAGCGTTGTCGGACCCTCACCTGAACCCTAAACCGTCCCCGTCACCTAACCCTAACCCTAGCCCGAACCCTAACCCTAACACTTCCCCGAAGCCTGACCCTCACCCGTCCCCTAATCCTAACCCGTACGCTCACACTAACCCACGCCCTCACACGCACGCTCCCCCTAAAGCGTTGTCGGACCCTCACCTGGACCCTAAACCGTCCCCGTACCCTAACCCTAACCCTAGCCCGAACCATAACCCTAACCCTTCACCGAAGCCTGACCCTCACCCGTCCCCTAATCCTAACCCGTACGCTAACACTAACCCGCGCCCTCACACGCACGCTCCCCCTAAAGCGTTGTCGGACCCTCACCTGAACCCTAAACCGTCCCCGTCACCTAACCCTAACCCTAGCCCGAACCCTAACCCTAACCCTTCCCCGAAGCCTGACCCTCACCCGTCCCCTAATCCTAACCCGTACGCTCACACTAACCCACGCCCTCACACGCACGCTCCCCCTAAAGCGTTGTCGGACCCTCACCTGGACCCTAAACCGTCCCCGTCCCCTAACCCTAACCCTAGCCCGAACCCTAACCCTAACACTTCCCCGAAGCCTGACCCTCACCCGTCCCGTAATCCTAACCCGTACGCTCACACTAAGCCGCGCCCTCACACGCACGCTCCCCCTAAAGCGTTGTCGGACCCTCACCTGGACCCTAAACCGTCCCCGTCCCCTAACCCTAACCCTAGCCCGAACCCTAACCCTAACCCTTCCCCGAAGCCTGACCCTCACCCGTCCCCTAATCCTAACCCGTACGCTAACACTAACCCGCGCCCTCACACGCACGCTCCCCCTAAAGCGTTGTCGGACCCTCACCTGGACCCTAAACCGTCCCCGTCCCCTAACCCTAACCCTAGCCCGAACCCTAACCCTAACCCTTCCCTGAAGCCTGACCCTCACCCGTCCCCTAATCCTAACCCGTAGGCTCACACTAACCCGCGCCCTCACACGCACGCTCCCCCTAAAGCGTTGTCGGACCCTCACCTGGACCCTAAACCGTCCCCGTACCCTAACCCTAACCCTAGCCCGAACCCTAACTCTAAGCCTTCCCTGAAGCCTGACCCTCAACCGTCCCCTAATCCTAACCTGTATGCTAACACTAACCCACGCCCTGACACGCACGCTCCCCCTAAAGCGTTGTCGGACCCTCACCTGGACCCTAAACCGTCCCCGTACCCTAACCCTAACCCTAGCCCGAACCCTAAACCTAACGCTTCCCCGAAGCCTGACCCTCACCCGTCCCCTAATCCTAACCCGTACGCTAACACTAAGCCGCGCCCTTACACGCACGCTCCCCCTAAAGCGTTGTCGGACCCTCACCTGGACCCTAAACCGTCCCGTCCCCTAACCCTAACCCTAGCCCGAACCCTAACCCTAACCCTTCCCCGAAACCTAACCCTCACCCGTCCCCTAATCCTAACCCGTACGCTCACACTAACCCGCGCCCTCACACGCACACTCCCCCTAAAGCGTTGTCGGACCCTCACCTGGACCCTAAACCGTCCCCATCCCCTAACCCTAACCCTAGCCCGAACCCTAACCCTAACCCTTCCCCGAAGCCTGACCCTCACCCGTCCCCTAATTGTAACCCGTAGGCTCACACTAACCCGCGCCCTCACACGCACGCTCCCCCTAAAGCGTTGTCGGACCCTCACCTGGACCCTAAACCGTCCCCGTCCCCTAACCCTAACCCTAGCCCGAACCCTAACCCTAACACTTCCCCGAAGCCTGACCCTCACCCGTCCCCAAATCCTAACCCGTACGCTAACACTAACCCGCGCCCTCACACGCACGCTCCCCGTAAAGCGTTGTCGGACCCTCACCTGGACCCTAAACCGTCCCCGTCCCCTAACCCTAACCCTAGCCCGAACCCTAACCCTAAGCCTTCCCCGAAGCCTGACCCTCACCCGTCCCCTAATCCTAACCCGTACGCTAACACTAACCCGCGCCCTCACACGCACGCTCCCCCTAAAGCGTTGTCGGACCCTCAACTGAACCCTAAACCGTCCCCGTCCCCTAACCCTAACCCTAGCCCGAACCCTAACCCTAACCCTTCCCCGAAGCCTGACCCTCACCCGTCCCCTAATCCTAACCCGTAGGCTAACACTAACCCGCGCCCTCACACGCACGCTCCCCCTAAAGCGTTGTCAGACCGTCACCTGGATCCTAAACCGTCCCCGTCCCCTAACCCTAACCCTAGCCAGAACCTTAACCCTAACACTTCCCCGAAGCCTGACCCTCACCCGTCCCCTAATCCTAACCCGTAGGCTCACACTAACCCGCGCCTTCACACGCACGCTCCCCCTAAAGCGTTGTCGGACCCTCACCTGGACCCTAAACCGTCCCCGTCCCCTAACCCTAACCCTAGCCCGAACCCTAACCCTAACACTTCCCCGAAGCCTGACCCTCACCCGTCCCGTAATCCTAACCCGTACGCTAACACTAAGCCGCGCCCTCACACGCACGCTCCCCCTAAAGCGTTGTCGGACCCTCACCTGGACCCTAAACCGTCCCCGTCCCCTAACCCTAACCCTAGCCCGAACCCTAACCCTAACCCTTCCCCGAAGCCTGACCCTCACCCGTCCCCTAATCCTAACCCGTACGCTAACACTAACCCGCGCCCTCACACGCACGCTCCCCCTAAAGCGTTGTCGGACCCTCACCTGAACCCTAAACCGTCCCCGTTCCCTAACCCTAACCCTAGCCCGAACCCTAACCCTAACCCTTCCCCGAAGCCTGACCCTCACCCGTCCCCTAATCCTAACCCGTACGCTAACACTAACCCGCGCCCTCACACGCACGCTCCCTCTAAAGCGTTGTCGGACCCTCACCTGAACCCTAAACCGTCCCCGTCCCCTAACCCTAACCCTAGCCCGAACCCTAACCCTAACCCTTCCCCGAAGCCTGACCCTCACCCGTCCCCTAATCCTAACCCGTAGGCTAACACTAACCCGCGCCCTCACACGCACGCTCCCCCTAAAGCGTTGTCAGACCGTCACCTGGATCCTAAACCGTCCCCGTCCCCTAACCCTAACCCTAGCCAGAACCTTAACCCTAACACTTCCCCGAAGCCTGACCCTCACCCGTCCCCTAATCCTAACCCGTAGGCTCACACTAACCCGCGCCTTCACACGCACGCTCCCCCTAAAGCGTTGTCGGACCCTCACCTGGACCCTAAACCGTCCCCGTCCCCTAACCCTAACCCTAGCCCGAACCCTAACCCTAACACTTCCCCGAAGCCTGACCCTCACCCGTCCCGTAATCCTAACCCGTACGCTCACACTAACCCGCGCCCTCACACGCACGCTCCCCCTAAAGCGTTGTCGGACCCTCACCTGGACCCTAAACCGTCCCCGTCCCCTAACCCTAACCCTAGCCCGAACCCTAACCCTAACCCTTCCCCGAAGCCTGACCCTCACCCGTCCCCTAATCCTAACCCGTACGCTAACACTAACCCGTGCCCTCACACGCACGCTCCCCCTAAAGCGTTGTCGGACCCTCACCTGAACCCTAAACCGTCCCCGTACCTTAACCCTAACCCTAGCCCGAACCCTAACCCTAACCCTTCCCCGAAGCCTGACCCTCACCCGTCCCCTAATCCTAACCCGTACGCTAACACTAACCCGCGCCCTCACACGCACGCTCCCTCTAAAGCGTTGTCGGACCCTCACCTGAACCCTAAACCGTCCCCGTCCCCTAACCCTAACCCTAGCCCGAACCCTAACCCTAACCCTTCCCCGAAGCCTGACCCTCACCCGTCCCCTAATCCTAACCCGTACGCTAACACTAACCCACGCCCTCACACGCACGCTCCCTCTAAAGCGTTGTCGGACACTCACGTGGACCCTAAACCGTCCCCGTCCCCTAACCCTAACCCTAGCCCGAACCCTAACCCTAACCCTTCCCCGAAGCCTCACCCTCACCCATCCCCTAATCCTAACCCGTACGCTAACACTAACCCGCGCCCTCACACGCACGCTCCCCCTAAAGCGTTGTCGGACCCTCACCTGGACCCTAAACCGTCCCCGTCCCCTAACCCTAACCCTAGCCCGAACCCTAACCCTAACCCTTCCCCGAAGCCTGACCCTCACCCGTCCCCTAATCCTAACCCGTACGCTAACACTAACCCACGCCCTCACACGCACGCTCCCCCTAAAGCGTTGTCGGACCCTCACCTGGACCCTAAACCGTCCCTGTCCCCTAACCCTAACCCTAGCCCGAACCCTAACTCTAAGCCTTCCCTGAAGCCTGACCCTCACCCGTCCCCTAATCCTAACCCGTATGCTAACACTAACCCGCGCCCTCACACGCACGCTCCCCCTAAAGCGTTGTCGGACCCTCATCTGAACCCTAAACCGTCCCCGTACCCTAACCCTAACCCGAACCCTAAACCTAACGCTTCCCCGAAGCCTGACCCTCACCCGTCCCCTAATCCTAACACGTACGCTAACACTAACCCGCGCCCTCACACGCACGCTCCCCCTAAAGCGTTGTCGGACCCTCACCTGGACCCTAAACCGTCCCCGTCCCCTAACCCTAACCCTAGCCCGAACCCTAACCCTAACCATTCCCCGAAGCCTGACCCTCACCCGTCCCCTAATCCTAACCCGTAGGCTCACACTAACCCGCGCCCTCACACGCACACTCCCCCTAAAGCGTTGTCGGACACTCACCTGGACCCTAAACCGTCCCCGTCCCCTAACCCTAACCCTAGTCCGAACCCTAACCCTAACACTTCCCCGAAGCCTGACCCTCACCCGTCCCGTAATCCTAACCCGTACGCTCACACTAACCCGCGCCCTCACACGCACGCTCCCCCTAAAGCGTTGTCAGACCGTCACCTGGATCCTAAACCGTCCCCGTCCCCTAACCCTAACCCTAGCCAGAACCTTAACCCTAACACTTCCCCGAAGCCTGACCCTCACCCGTCCCCTAATCCTAACCCGTAGGCTCACACTAACCCGCGCCTTCACACGCACGCTCCCCCTAAAGCGTTGTCGGACCCTCACCTGGACCCTAAACCGTCCCCGTCCCCTAACCTTAACCCTAGCCCGAACCCTAACCCTAACACTTCCCCGAAGCCTGACCCTCACCCGTCCCGTAATCCTAACCCGTACGCTCACACTAACCCGCGCCCTCACACGCACGCTCCCCCTAAAGCGTTGTCGGACCCTCACCTGGACCCTAAACCGTCCCCGTCCCCTAACCCTAACCCTAGCCCGAACCCTAACCCTAACCCTAGCCCGAACCCTAACCCTAACCCTTCCCCGAAGCCTGACCCTCACCCGTCCCCTAATCCTAACCCGTACGCTAACACTAACCCGCGCCCTCACACGCACGCTCCCCCTAAAGCGTTGCCGGACCCTCACCTGAACCCTAAACCGTCCCCGTACCCTAACCCTAACCCTAGCCCGAACCCTAACCCTAACTCTTCCCCGAAGCCTGACCCTCACCCGTCCCCTAATCCTAACCCGTACGCTAACACTAACCCGCGCCCTCACACGCACGCTCCCTCTAAAGCGTTGTCGGACCCTCACCTGAACCCTAAACCGTCCCCGTCCCCTAACCCTAACCCTAGCCCGAACTCTAACCCTAACCCTTCCCCGAAGCCTGACCCTCACCCGTCCCCTAATCCTAACCCGTACGCTAACACTAACCCACGCCCTCACACGCACGCTCCCTCTAAAGCGTTGTCGGACCCTCACCTGGACCCTAAACCGTCCCCGTCCCCTAACCCTAACCCTAGCCCGAACCCTAACCCTAACCCTTCCCCGAAGCCTGACCCTCACCCATCCCCTAATCCTAACCCGTACGCTAACACTAACCCGCGCCCTCACACGCACGCTCCCCCTAAAGCGTTGTCGGACCCTCACCTGGACCCTAAACCTTCCCCGTCCCCTAACCCTAACCCTAGCCCGAACCCTAACCCTAACCCTTCCCCGAAGCCTGACCCTCACCCGTCCCCTAATCCTAACCCGTACGCTAACACTAACCCGCGCCCTCACACGCACGCTCCCCCTAAAGCGTTGTCGGACCCTCACCTGGACCCTAAACCGTCCCCGTCCCCTAACCCTAACCCTAGCCCGAACCCTAACCCTAACCCTTCACCGAAGCCTGACCCTCACCCGTCCCCTAATCCTAACCCGTACGCTAACACTAACCCGCACCCTCACACGCACGCTCCCCCTAAAGCGTTGTCGGACCTTCACCTGAACCCTAAACCGTCCCCGTCCCCTAACCCTAACCCTAGCCCGAACCCTAACCCTAACCCTTCCCCGAAGCCTGACCCTCACCCGTCCCCTAATCCTAACCCGTACGCTAACACTAACCCACGTCCTCACACGCACGCTCCCCCTAAAGCGTTGTCGGACCCTCACCTGGACCCTAAACCGTCCCCGTCCCCTAACCCTAACCCTAGCCCGAACCCTAACCCTAACACTTCCCCGAAGCCTGACCCTCACCCGTCCCCTAATCCTAACCCGTAGGCTCACACTAAGCCGCACCCTCACACGTACGCTCCCCCTAAAGCGTTGTCGGACCCTCACCTGGACCCTAAACCGTCCCTGTCCCCTAACCCTAACCCTAGCCCGAACCCTAACTCTAAGCCTTCCCTGAAGCCTGACCCTCACCCGTCCCCTAATCCTAACCCGTATGCTAACACTAACCCGCGCCCTCACACGCACGCTCCCCCTAAAGCGTTGTCGGACCCTCATCTGAACCCTAAACCGTCCCCGTACCCTAACCCTAACACGAACCCTAAACCTAACGCTTCCCCGAAGCCTGACCCTCACCCGTCCCCTAATCCTAACACGTACGCTAACACTAACCCGCGCCCTCACACGCACGCTCCCCCTAAAGCGTTGTCGGACCCTCACCTGAACCCTAAACCGTCCCCGTCCCCTAACCCTAACCCTAGCCCGAACCCTAACCCTAACCCTTCCCCGAAGCCTGACCCTCACCCGTCCCCTAATCCTAACCCGTAGGCTCACACTAACCCGCGCCCTCACACGCACACTCCCCCTAAAGCGTTGTCGGACACTCACCTGGACCCTAAACCGTCCCCGTCCCCTAACCCTAACCCTAGCCCGAACGCTAACCCTAACCCTTCCCCGAAGCCTGACCCTCACCCGTCCCCTAATCGTAACCCGTAGGCTCACACTAACCCGCGACCTCACACGCACGCTCCCCATAAAGCGTTGTCGGACCCTCACCTGGACCCTAAACCGTCCCCGTCCCCTAACCCTAACCCTAGCCCGAAACCTAACCCTAACACTTCCCCGAAGCCAGACCCTCACCCGTCCACAAATCCTAACCCGTACGCTAACACTAACCCGCGCCCTCACACGCACGCTCCCCCTAAAGCGTTGTCGGACCCTCACCTGGACCCTAAACCGTCCCCGTCCCCTAACCCTAACCCTAGCCCGAACCCTAACCCTAACCCTTCCCCGAAGCCTGATCCTCACCCGTCCCCTAATCCTAACCCGTACGCTAACACTAACCCGCGCCCTCACACGCACGCTCCCTCTAAAGCGTTGTCGGACCCTCACCTGAACCCTAAACCGTCCCCGTCCCCTAACCCTAACCCTAGCCCGAACCCTAACCCTAACACTTCCCCGAAGCCTGACCCTCACCCGTCCCCTAATCCTAACCCGTAGGCTAACACTAACCCGCGCCCTCACACGCACGCTCCCCCTAAAGCGTTGTCAGACCGTCACCTGGATCCTAAACCGTCCCCGTCCCCTAACCCTAACCCTAGCCAGAACCTTAACCCTAACACTTCCCCGAAGCCTGACCCTCACCCGTCCCCTAATCCTAACCCGTAGGCTCACACTAACCCGCGCCTTCACACGCACGCTCCCCCTAAAGCGTTGTCGGACCCTCACCTGGACCCTAAACCGTCCCCGTCCCCTAACCTTAACCCTAGCCCGAACCCTAACCCTAACACTTCCCCGAAGCCTGACCCTCACCCGTCCCGTAATCCTAACCCGTACGCTCACACTAACCCGCGCCCTCACACGCACGCTCCCCCTAAAGCGTTGTCGGACCCTCACCTGGACCCTAAACCGTCCCCGTCCCCTAACCCTAACCCTAGCCCGAACCCTAACCCTAACCCTAGCCCGAACCCTAACCCTAACCCTTCACCGAAGCCTGACCCTCACCCGTCCCCTAATCCTAACCCGTACGCTAACACTAACCCGCGCCCTCACACGCACGCTCCCCCTAAAGCGTTGCCGGACCCTCACCTGAACCCTAAACCGTCCCCGTACCCCAACCCTAACCCTAGCCCGAACCGTAACCCTAACCCTTCCCCGAAGCCTGACCCTCACCCGTCCCCTAATCCTAACCCGTACGCTAACACTAACCCGCGCCCTCACACGCACGCTCCCTCTAAAGCGTTGTCGGACCCTCACCTGAACCCTAAACCGTCCCCGTCCCCTAACCCTAACCCTAGCCCGAACCCTAACCCTAACCCTTCCCCGAAGCCTGACCCTCACCCGTCCCCTAATCCTAACCCGTACGCTAACACTAACCCACGCCCTCACACGCACGCTCCCTCTAAAGCGTTGTCGGACCCTCACCTGGACCGTAAACCGTCCCCGTCCCCTAACCCTAACCCTAGCCCGAACCCTAACCCTAACCCTTCCCCGAAGCCTGACCCTCACCCATCCCCTAATCCTAACCCGTACGCTAACACTAACCCGCGCCCTCACACGCACGCTCCCCCTAAAGCGTTGTCGGACCCTCACCTGGACCCTAAACCGTCCCCGTCCCCTAACCCTAACCCTAGCCCGAACCCTAACCCTAACCCTTCCCCGAAGCCTGACCCTCACCCGTCCCCTAATACTAACCCGTACGCTAACACTAACCCGCGCCCTCACACGCACGCTCCCCCTAAAGCGTTGTCGGACCCTCACCTGGACCCTAAACCGTCCCCGTCCCCTAACCCTAACCCTAGCCCGAACCCTAACCCTAACCCTTCCCCGAAGCCTGACCCTCACCCGTCCCCTAATCCTAACCCGTAGGCTAACACTAACCCGCGCCCTCACACGCACGCTCCCCCTAAAGCGTTGTCAGACCGTCACCTGGATCCTAAACCGTCCCCGTCCCCTAACCCTAACCCTAGCCAGAACCTTAACCCTAACACTTCCCCGAAGCCTGACCCTCACCCGTCCCGTAATCCTAACCCGTAGGCTCACACTAACCCGCGCCTTCACACGCACGCTCCCCCTAAAGCGTTGTCGGACCCTCACCTGGACCCTAAACCGTCCCCGTCCCCTAACCCTAACCCTAGCCCGAACCCTAACCCTAACACTTCCCCGAAGCCTGACCCTCACCCGTCCCCTAATCCTAACACGTAGGCTAACACTAACCCGCGCCCTCACACGCACGCTCCCCCTAAAGCGTTGTCAGACCGTCACCTGGATCCTAAACCGTCCCCGTCCCCTAACCCTAACCCTAGCCAGAACCTTAACCCTAACACTTCCCCGAAGCCTGACCCTCACCCGTCCCCTAATCCTAACCCGTAGGCTCACACTAACCCGCGCCTTCACACGCACGCTCCCCCTAAAGCGTTGTCGGACCCTCACCTGGACCCTAAACCGTCCCCGTCCCCTAACCCTAACCCTAGCCCGAACCCTAACCCTAACACTTCCCCGAAGCCTGACCCTCACCCGTCCCGTAATCCTAACCCGTACGCTCACACTAACCCGCGCCCTCACACGCACGCTCCCCCTAAAGCGTTGTCGGACCCTCACCTGGACCCTAAACCGTCCCCGTCCCCTAACCCTAACCCTAGCCCGAACCCTAACCCTAACCCTTCCCCGAAGCCTGACCCTCACCCGTCCCCTAATCCTAACCCGTACGCTAACACTAACCCGTGCCCTCACACGCACGCTCCCCCTAAAGCGTTGTCGGACCCTCACCTGAACCCTAAACCGTCCCCGTACCTTAACCCTAACCCTAGCCCGAACCCTAACCCTAACCCTTCCCCGAAGCCTGACCCTCACCCGTCCCCTAATCCTAACCCGTACGCTAACACTAACCCGCGCCCTCACACGCACGCTCCCTCTAAAGCGTTGTCGGACCCTCACCTGAACCCTAAACCGTCCCCGTCCCCTAACCCTAACCCTAGCCCGAACCCTAACCCTAACCCTTCCCCGAAGCCTGACCCTCACCCGTCCCCTAATCCTAACCCGTACGCTAACACTAACCCACGCCCTCACACGCACGCTCCCTCTAAAGCGTTGTCGGACACTCACGTGGACCCTAAACCGTCCCCGTCCCATAACCCTAACCCTAGCCCGAACCCTAACCCTAACCCTTCCCCGAAGCCTGACCCTCACCCATCCCCTAATCCTAACCCGTACGCTAACACTAACCCGCGCCCTCACACGCACGCTCCCCCTAAAGCGTTGTCGGACCCTCACCTGGACCCTAAACCGTCCCCGTCCCCTAACCCTAACCCTAGCCCGAACCCTAACCCTAACCCTTCCCCGAAGCCTGACCCTCACCCGTCCCCTAATCCTAACCCGTACGCTAACACTAACCCACGCCCTCACACGCACGCTCCCCCTAAAGCGTTGTCGGACCCTCACCTGGACCCTAAACCGTCCCTGTCCCCTAACCCTAACCCTAGCCCGAACCCTAACTCTAAGCCTTCCCTGAAGCCTGACCCTCACCCGTCCCCTAATCCTAACCCGTATGCTAACACTAACCCGCGCCCTCACACGCACGCTCCCCCTAAAGCGTTGTCGGACCCTCATCTGAACCCTAAACCGTCCCCGTACCCTAACCCTAACCCGAACCCTAAACCTAACGCTTCCCCGAAGCCTGACCCTCACCCGTCCCCTAATCCTAACACGTACGCTAACACTAACCCGCGCCCTCACACGCACGCTCCCCCTAAAGCGTTGTCGGACCCTCACCTGGACCCTAAACCGTCCCCGTCCCCTAACCCTAACCCTAGCCCGAACCCTAACCCTAACCCTTCCCCGAAGCCTGACCCTCACCCGTCCCCTAATCCTAACCCGTACGCTAACACTAACCCGCGCCCTCACACGCACGCTCCCCCTAAAGCGTTGTCGGACCCTCACCTGAACCCTAAACCGTCCCCGTTCCCTAACCCTAACCCTAGCCCGAACCCTAACCCTAACCCTTCCCCGAAGCCTGACCCTCACCCGTCCCCTAATCCTAACCCGTACGCTAACACTAACCCGCGCCCTCACACGCACGCTCCCTCTAAAGCGTTGTCGGACCCTCACCTGAACCCTAAACCGTCCCCGTCCCCTAACCCTAACCCTAGCCCGAACCCTAACCCTAACACTTCCCAGAAGCCTGACCCTCACCCGTCCCCTAATCCTAACCCGTAGGCTAACACTAACCCGCGCCCTCACACGCACGCTCCCCCTAAAGCGTTGTCAGACCGTCACCTGGATCCTAAACCGTCCCCGTCCCCTAACCCTAACCCTAGCCAGAACCTTAACCCTAACACTTCCCCGAAGCCTGACCCTCACCCGTCCCCTAATCCTAACCCGTAGGCTCACACTAACCCGCGCCTTCACACGCACGCTCCCCCTAAAGCGTTGTCGGACCCTCACCTGGACCCTAAACCGTCCCCGTCCCCTAACCTTAACCCTAGCCCGAACCCTAACCCTAACACTTCCCCGAAGCCTGACCCTCACCCGTCCCGTAATCCTAACCCGTACGCTCACACTAACCCGCGCCCTCACACGCACGCTCCCCCTAAAGCGTTGTCGGACCCTCACCTGGACCCTAAACCGTCCCCGTCCCCTAACCCTAACCCTAGCCCGAACCCTAACTCTAACCCTAGCCCGAACCCTAACCCTAACCCTTCCCCGAAGCCTGACCCTCACCCGTCCCCTAATCCTAACCCGTACGCTAACACTAACCCGCGCCCTCACACGCACGCTCCCCCTAAAGCGTTGCCGGACCCTCACCTGAACCCTAAACCGTCCCCGTACCCTAACCCTAACCCTAGCCCGAACCCTAACCCTAACCCTTCCCCGAAGCCTGACCCTCACCCGTCCCCTAATCCTAACCCGTACGCTAACACTAACCCGCGCCCTCACACGCACGCTCCCTCTAAAGCGTTGTCGGACCCTCACCTGAACCCTAAACCGTCCCCGTCCCCTAACCCTAACCCTAGCCCGAACCCTAACCCTAACCCTTCCCCGAAGCCTGACCCTCACCCGTCCCCTAATCCTAACCCGTACGCTAACACTAACCCACGCCCTCACACGCACGCTCCCTCTAAAGCGTTGTCGGACCCTCACCTGGACCCTAAACCGTCCCCGTCCCCTAACCCTAACCCTAGCCCGAACCCTAACCCTAACCCTTCCCCGAAGCCTGACCCTCACCCATCCCCTAATCCTAACCCGTACGCTAACACTAACCCGCGCCCTCACACGCACGCTCCCCCTAAAGCGTTGTCGGACCCTCACCTGGACCCTAAACCGTCCCCGTCCCCTAACCCTAACCCTAGCCCGAACCCTAACCCTAACCCTTCCCCGAAGCCTGACCCTCACCCGTCCCCTAATCCTAACCCGTACGCTAACACTAACCCGCGCCCTCACACGCACGCTCCCCCTAAAGCGTTGTCGGACCCTCACCTGGACCCTAAACCGTCCCCGTCCCCTAACCCTAACCCTAGCCCGAACCCTAACCCTAACCCTTCACCGAAGCCTGACCCTCACCCGTCCCCTAATCCTAACCCGTACGCTAACACTAACCCGCACCCTCACACGCACGCTCCCCCTAAAGCGTTGTCGGACCTTCACCTGAACCCTAAACCGTCCCCGTCCCCTAACCCTAACCCTAGCCCGAACCCTAACCCTAACCCTTCCCCGAAGCCTGACCCTCACCCGTCCCCTAATCCTAACCCGTACGCTAACACTAACCCACGTCCTCACACGCACGCTCCCCCTAAAGCGTTGTCGGACCCTCACCTGGACCCTAAACCGTCCCCGTCCCCTAACCCTAACCCTAGCCCGAACCCTAACCCTAACACTTCCCCGAAGCCTGACCCTCACCCGTCCCCTAATCCTAACCCGTAGGCTCACACTAAGCCGCACCCTCACACGTACGCTCCCCCTAAAGCGTTGTCGGACCCTCACCTGGACCCTAAACCGTCCCTGTCCCCTAACCCTAACCCTAGCCCGAACCCTAACTCTAAGCCTTCCCTGAAGCCTGACCCTCACCCGTCCCCTAATCCTAACCCGTATGCTAACACTAACCCGCGCCCTCACACGCACGCTCCCCCTAAAGCGTTGTCGGACCCTCATCTGAACCCTAAACCGTCCCCGTACCCTAACCCTAACACGAACCCTAAACCTAACGCTTCCCCGAAGCCTGACCCTCACCCGTCCCCTAATCCTAACACGTACGCTAACACTAACCCGCGCCCTCACACGCACGCTCCCCCTAAAGCGTTGTCGGACCCTCACCTGAACCCTAAACCGTCCCCGTCCCCTAACCCTAACCCTAGCCCGAACCCTAACCCTAACCCTTCCCCGAAGCCTGACCCTCACCCGTCCCCTAATCCTAACCCGTAGGCTCACACTAACCCGCGCCCTCACACGCACACTCCCCCTAAAGCGTTGTCGGACACTCACCTGGACCCTAAACCGTCCCCGTCCCCTAACCCTAACCCTAGCCCGAACGCTAACCCTAACCCTTCCCCGAAGCCTGACCCTCACCCGTCCCCTAATCGTAACCCGTAGGCTCACACTAACCCGCGACCTCACACGCACGCTCCCCATAAAGCGTTGTCGGACCCTCACCTGGACCCTAAACCGTCCCCGTCCCCTAAACCTAACCCTAGCCCGAACCCTAACCCTAACACTTCCCCGAAGCCAGACCCTCACCCGTCCCCAAATCCTAACCCGTACGCTAACACTAACCCGCGCCCTCACACGCACGCTCCCCCTAAAGCGTTGTCGGACCCTCACCTGGACCCTAAACCGTCCCCGTCCCCTAACCCTAACCCTAGCCCGTACCCTAAACCTAACCCTTCCCCGAAGCCTGACCCTCACCCGTCCCCTAATCCTAACCCGTACGCTCACACTAACCCGCGCCCTCACACGCACGCTCCCCCTAAAGCGTTGTCGGACCCTCACCTGGACCCTAAACCGTCCGCGTCCCCTAACCCTAACCCTAGCCCGAACCCTAACCCTAACCCTTCCCCGAAGCCTGACCCTCACCTGTCCCCTAATCCTAACCCGTAGGCTCACACTAACCCGCGCCCTCACACGCACGCTCCCCCTAAAGCGTTGTCGGACCCTCACCTGGACCCTAAACTGTCCCCATCCCCTAACCCTAACCCTAGCCCGAACCCTAACCCTAACCCTTCCCCGAAGCCTGACCCTCACCCGTCCCCTAATCCTAACCAGTAGGCTCACACTAACCCACGCCCTCACACGCACGCTCCCCCTAAAGCGTTGTCGGACCCTCACCTGGACCCAAAACCGTCCCCATCCCCTAACCCTAACCCTAGCCGGAACCCTAACCCTAACCCTTCCCTGAAGCCTGACCCTCACCCGTCCCCTAATCCTAACCCGTACGCTCACACTAACCCACGCCCTCACACGCACGCTCCCCCTAAAGCGTTGTCGGACCCTCACCTGGACCCTAAACCGTCCCCGTCCCCTAACCCTAACCCTAGCCCGAACCCTAACTCTAAGCCTTCCCTGAAGCCTGACCCTCAACCGTCCCCTAATCCTAACCTGTATGCTAACACTAACCCGCGCCCTCACACGCACGCTCCCCCTAAAGCGTTGTCGGACCCTCACCTGGACCCTAAACCGTCCCCGTAACCTAACCCTAACCCTAGCCCGAACCCTAACCCTAACACTTCCCCGAAGCCTGACCCTCACCCGTCCCCTATTCCTAAACCGTAGGCTCACACTAACCCGCGCCCTCACACGCACGCTCCCCCTAAAGCGTTGTCGGACCCTCACCTGGACCCTAAACCGTCCCCGTACCCTAACCCTAACCCTAGCCCGAACCCTAACCCTAACCCTTCACCGAAACCTGACCCTCACCCGTCCCGTAATCCTAACCCGTACGCTAACACTAACACGCGCCCTCACACGCTCGCTCCCCCTAAAGCGTTGTCGGACCCTCACCTGAACCCTAAACCGTCCCCGTCACCTAACCCTAACCCTAGCCCGAACCCTAACCCTAACCCTTCCCCGAAGCCTGACCCTCACCCGTCCCCTAATCCTAACCCGTACGCTCACACTAACCCACGCCCTCACACGCACGCTCCCCCTAAAGCGTTGTCGGACCCTCACCTGGACCCTAAACCGTCCCCGTACCCTAACCCTAACCCTAGCCCGAACCATAACCCTAACCCTTCACCGAAGCCTGACCCTCACCCGTCCCCTAATCCTAACCCGTACGCTAACACTAACCCGCGCCCTCACACGCACGCTCCCCCTAAAGCGTTGTCGGACCCTCACCTGAACCCTAAACCGTCCCCGTCACCTAACCCTAACCCTAGCCCGAACCCTAACCCTAACCCTTCCCCGAAGCCTGACCCTCACCCGTCCCCTAATCCTAACCCGTACGCTCACACTAACCCACGCCCTCACACGCACGCTCCCCCTAAAGCGTTGTCGGACCCTCACCTGGACCCTAAACCGTCCCCGTACCCTAACCCTAACCCTAGCCCGAACCCTAACTCTAAGCCTTCCCTGAAGCCTGACCCTCAACCGTCCCCTAATCCTAACCTGTATGCTAACACTAACCCACGCCCTGACACGCACGCTCCCCCTAAAGCGTTGTCGGACCCTCACCTGGACCCTAAACCGTCCCCGTACCCTAACCCTAACCCTAGCCCGAACCCTAACCCTAACACTTCCCCGAAGCCTGACCCTCACCCGTCCCCTAATCCTAACCCGTACGCTAACACTAAGCCGCGCCCTCACACGCACGCTCCCCCTAAAGCGTTGTCGGACCCTCACCTGGACCCTAAACCGTCCCGTCCCCTAACCCTAACCCTAGCCCGAACCCTAACCCTAACCCTTCCCCGAAGCCTGACCCTCACCCGTCCCCTAATCCTAACCCGTACGCTAACACTAACCCGCGCCCTCACATGCACGCTCCCCCTAAAGCGTTGTCGGACCCTCACCTGGACCCTAAACCGTCCCCGTACCCTAACCCTAACCCTAGCCCGAACCCTAACCCTAACACTTCCCCGAAGCCTGACCCTCACCCGTCCCCTAATCCTAACCCGTACGCTAACACTAACCCACGCCCTCACACGAACGCTCCCCCTAAAGCGTTGTCGGACCCTCACCTGGACCCTAAACCGTCCCCGTCCCCTAACCCTAACCCTAGCCCGAACCCTAACCCTAACCCTTCCCCGAAGCCTGACCCTCACCCGTCCCCTAATCCTAACCCGTAGGCTCACACTAAGCCGCGCCCTCACACGCACGCTCCCCCTAAAGTGTTGTCGGACCCTCACCTGGACCCTAAACCGTCCCCGTCCCCTAACCCTAACCCTATCCCGAACCCTAACTCTAAGCCTTCCCTGAAGCCTGACCCTCACCCGTCCCCTAATCCTAACCCGTATGCTAACACTAACCCGCGCCCTCACACGCACGCTCCCCCTAAAGCGTTGTCGGACCCTCATCTGAAACCTAAACCGTCCCCGTACCCTAACCCTAACCCTAGCCCGAACCCTAAACCTAACGCTTCCCCGAAGCCTGACACTCACCCGTCCCCTAATCCTAACCCGTACGCTAACACTAACCCGCGCCCTCACACGCACGCTCCCCCTAAAGCGTTGTCGGACCCTCACCTGGACCCTAAACCGTCCCCGTCCCCTAACCCTAACCCTAGCCCGAACCCTAACCCTAACACTTCCCCGAAGCCTGACCCTCACCCGTCCCCTAATCCTAACCCGTACGCTAACACAAAGCCGCGCCCTCACACGCACGCTCCCCCTAAAGCGTTGTCGGACCCTCACCTGGACCCTAAACCGTCCCCGTCCCCTAACCCTAACCCTAGCCCGAACGATAAACCTAACCCTTCCCCGAAGCCTGACCCTCACCCGTCCCCTAATTGTAACCGGTAGGCTCACACTAACCCGCGCCCTCACACGCACGCTCCCCCTAAAGCGTTGTCGGACCCTCACCTGGACCCTAAACCGTCCCCGTCCCCTAACCCTAACCCTAGCCCGAACCCTAACCCTAACACTTCCCCGAAGCCTGACCCTCACCCGTCCCCAAATCCTAACCCGTACGCTAACACTAACCCGCGCCCTCACACGCACGCTCCCCGTAAAGCGTTGTCGGACCCTCACCTGGACTCTAAACCGTCCCCGTCCCCTAACCCTAACCCTAGCCCGAACCCTAACCCTAAGCCTTCCCCGAAGCGTGAACCTCACCCGTCCCCTAATCCTAACCCGTACGCTAACACTAACCCGCGCCCTCACACGCACGCTCCCCCTAAAGCGTTGTCGGACCCTCACCTGAACCCTAAACCGTCCCCGTCCCCTAACCCTAACCCTAGCCCGAACCCTAACCCTAACCCTTCCCCGAAGCCTGACCCTCACCCGTCCCCTAATCCTAACCCGTAGGCTAACACTAACCCGCGCCCTCACACGCACGCTCCCCCTAAAGCGCTGTCAGACCGTCACCTGGATCCTAAACCGTCCCCGTCCCCTAACCCTAACCCTAGCCAGAACCTTAACCCTAACACTTCCCCGAAGCCTGACCCTCACCCGTCCCCTAATCCTAACCCGTAGGCTCACACTAATCCGCGCCTTCACACGCACGCTCCCCCTAAAGCGTTGTCGGACCCTCACCTGGACCCTAAACCGTCCCCGTCCCCTAACCCTAACCCTAGCCCGAACCCTAACCCTAACACTTCCCCGAAGCCTGACCCTCACCCGTCCCCTAATCCTAACCCGTACGCTAACACTAACCCGCGCCCTCACACGCACGCTCCCCCTAAAGCGTTGTCGGAGCTTCACCTGAACCCTAAACCGTCCCCATCCCCTAACCCTAACCCTAGTCCGAACCCTAACCCTAACCCTTCCCCGAAGCCTGACCCTCACCCGTCCCCTAATCCTAACCCGTACGCTAACACTAACCCACGCCCTCACACGCACGCTCCCCCTAAAGCGTTGTCGGACCCTCACCTGGACCCTAAACCGTCCCCGTCCCCTAACCCTAACCCTAGCCCGAACCCTAACCCTAACACTTCCCCGAAGCCTGACCCTCACCCGTCCCCTAATCCTAACCCGTAGGCTCACACTAAGCCGCGCCCTCACACGCACGCTCCCCCTAAAGCGTTGTCGGACCCTCACCTGGACCCTAAACCGTCCCTGTCCCCTAACCCTAACCCTAGCCCGAACCCTAACTCTAAGCCTTCCCTGAAGCCTGACCCTCACCCGTCCCCTAATCCTAACCCGTATGCTAACACTAACCCGCGCCCTCACACGCACGCTCCCCCTAAAGCGTTGTCGGACCCTCATCTGAACCCTAAACCGTCCCCGTACCCTAACCCTAACCCTAGCCCGAACCCTAAACCTAACGCTTCCCTGAAGCCTGACACTCACCCGTCCCCTAATCCTAACCCGTACGCTAACACTAACCCGCGCCCTCACACGCACGCTCCCCCTAAAGCGTTGTCGGACCCTCACCTGGACCCTAAACCGTCCCCGTCCCCTAACCCTAACCCTAGCCCGAACCCTAACCCTAACACTTCCCCGAAGCCTGACCCTCACCCGTCCCCTAATCCTAACCCGTACGCTAACACAAAGCCGCGCCCTCACACGCACGCTCCCCCTAAAGCGTTGTCGGACCCTCACCTGAACCCTAAACCGTCCCCGTCCCCTAACCCTAACCCTAGCCCGAACCCTAACCCTAAAACTTCCCCGAAGCCAGACCCTCACCCGTCCCCAAATCCTAACCCGTACGCTAACACTAACCCGCGCCCTCACACGCACGCTCCCCCTAAAGCATTGTCGGACCCTCACCTGGACCCTAAACCGTCCCCGTCCCCTAACCCTAACCCTAGCCCGTACCCTAAACCTAACCCTTCCCCGAAGCCTGACCCTCACCCGTCCCCTAATCCTAACCCGTACGCTCACACTAACCCGCGCCCTCACACGCACGCTCCCCCAAAAGCGTTGTCGGACCCTCACCTGGACCCTAAACCGTCCGCGTCCCCTAACCCTAACCCTAGCCCGAACCCTAAACCTAACCCTTCCCCGAAGCCTGACCCTCACCTGTCCCCTAATCCTAACCCGTAGGCTCACACTAAGCCGCGCCCTCACACGCACGCTCCCCCTAAAGTGTTGTCGGACCCTCACCTGGACCCTAAACCGTCCCCGTCCCCTAACCCTAACCCTATCCCGAACCCTAACTCTAAGCCTTCCCTGAAGCCTGAACCTCAACCGTCCCCTAATCCTAACCCGTATGTTAACACTAACCCGCGCCCTCACACGCACGCTCCCCCTAAAGCGTTTCGGACCCTCATCTGAAACCTAAACCGTCCCCGTACCCTAAACCTAACCCTAGCCCGAACCCTAAACCTAACGCTTCCCCGAAGCCTGACACTCACCCGTCCCCTAATCCTAACCCGTACGCTAACACTAACCCGCGCCCTCACACGCACGCTCCCCCTAAAGCGTTGTCGGACCCTCACCTGGACCCTAAACCGTCCCCGTCCCCTAACCCTAACCCTAGCCCGAACCCTAACCCTAACACTTCCCCGAAGCCTGACCCTCACCCGTCCCCTAATCCTAACCCGTACGCTAACACAAAGCCGCGCCCTGACACGCACGCTCCCCGTAAAGCGTTGTCGGACCCTCACCTGAACCCTAAACCGTCCCCGTCCCCTAACCCTAACCCTAGCCCGAACCCTAACCCTAAGCCTTCCCCGCAGTCTGACCCTCACCCGTCCCCTAATCCTAAACCGAACGCTAACACTAACCCGCGCCCTCACACGCACGCTCTCCCTAAAGCGTTGTCGTACCCTCACCTGGACCCTAAACCGTCCCCGTCCCCTAACCCTAACCCTAGCCCGAACCCTAAACCTAACCCTTCCCCGAAACCTAACCTTCACCCGTCCCCTAATCCTAACCCGTACGCTCACACTAACCCGCGCCCTCACACGCACACTCCCCCTAAAGCGTTGTCGGACCCTCACCTGGACCCTAAACCGTCCCCGTCCCCTAACCCTAACCCTAGCCCGAACGATAAACCTAACCCTTCCCCGAAGCCTGACCCTCACCCGTCCCCTAATTGTAACCCGTAGGCTCACACTAACCCGCGCCCTCACACGCACGCTCCCCCTAAAGCGTTGTCGGACCCTCACCTGGACCCTAAACCGTCCCCGTCCCCTAACCCTAACCCTAGCCCGAACCCTAACCCTAACACTTCCCCGAAGCCTGACCCTCACCCGTCCCGTAATCCTAACCCGTACGCTCACACTAACCCGCGCCCTCACACGCACGCTCCCCCTAAAGCGTTGTCGGACCCTCACCTGGACCCTAAACCGTCCCCGTCCCCTAACCCTAACCCTAGCCCGAACCCTAACCCTAACCCTTCCCCGAAGCCTGACCCTCACCCGTCCCCTAATCCTAACCCGTACGCTAACACTAACCCGCGCCCTCACACGCACGCTCCCCCTAAAGCGTTGTCGGACCCTCACCTGAACCCTAAACCGTCCCCGTTCCCTAACCCTAACCCTAGCCCGAACCCTAACCCTAACCCTTCCCCGAAGCCTGACCCTCACCCGTCCCCTAATCCTAACCCGTACGCTAACACTAACCCGCGCCCTCACACGCACGCTCCCTCTAAAGCGTTGTCGGACCCTCACCTGAACCCTAAACTGTCCCCGTCCCCTAACCCTAACCCTAGCCCGAACCCTAACCCTAACCCTTCCCCGAAGCCTGACCCTCACCCGTTCCCTAATCCTAACCCGTAGGCTAACACTAACCCGCGCCCTCACACGCACGCTCCCCCTAAAGCGTTGTCAGACCGTCACCTGGATCCTAAACCGTCCCCGTCCCCTAACCCTAACCCTAGCCAGAACCTTAACCCTAACACTTCCCCGAAGCCTGACCCTCACCCGTCCCCTAATCCTAACCCGTAGGCTCACACTAACCAGCGCCTTCACACGCACGCTCCCCCTAAAGCGTTGTCGGACCCTCACCTGGACCCTAAACCGTCCCCGTCCCCTAACCCTAACCCTAGCCCGAACCCTAACCCTAACACTTCCCCGAAGCCTGACCCTCACCCGTCCCGTAATCCTAACCCGTACGCTCACACTAACCCGCGCCCTCACACGCACGCTCCCCCTAAAGCGTTGTCGGACCCTCACCTGGACCCTAAACCGTCCCCGTCCCCTAACCCTAACCCTAGCCCGAACCCTAACCCTAACCCTTCCCCGAAGCCTGACCCTCACCCGTCCCCTAATCCTAACCCGTACGCTAACACTAACCCGTGCCCTCACACGCACGCTCCCCCTAAAGCGTTGTCGGACCCTCACCTGAACCCTAAACCGTCCCCGTACCCTAACCCTAACCCTAGCCCGAACCCTAATCCTAACCCTTCCCCGAAGCCTGACCCTCACCCGTCCCCTAATCCTAACCCGTACGCTAACACTAACCCGCGCCCTCACACGCACGCTCCCTCTAAAGCGTTGTCGGACCCTCACCTGAACCCTAAACCGTCCCCGTCCCCTAACCCTAACCCTAGCCCGAACCCTAACCCTAACCCTTCCCCGAAGCCTGACCCTCACCCGTCCCCTAATCCTAACCCGTACGCTAACACTAACCCACGCCCTCACACGCACGCTCCCTCTAAAGCGTTGTCGGACCCTCACCTGGACCCTAAACCGTCCCCGTCCCCTAACCCTAACCCTAGCCCGAACCCTAACCCTAACCCTTCCCCGAAGCCTGACCCTCACCCATCCCCTAATCCTAACCCGTACGCTAACACTAACCTGCGCCCTCACACGCACGCTCCCCCTTAAGCGTTGTCGGACCCTCACCTGGACCCTAAACCGTCCCCGTCCCCTAACCCTAACCCTAGCCCGAACCCTAACCCTTCCCCGAAGCCTGACCCTCACCCGTCCCCTAATCCTAACCCGTACGCTAACACTAACCCACGCCCTCACACGCACGCTCCCCCTAAAGCGTTGTCGGACCCTCACCTGGACCCTAAACCGTCCCCGTCCCCTAACCCTAACCCTAGCCCGAACCCTAACCCTAACCCTTCACCGAAGCCTGACCCTCACCCGTCCCCTAATCCTAACGCGTAGGCTCACACTAACCCGCGCCCTCACACGCACGCTCCCCCTAAAGCGTTGTTGTACCCTCACCTGAACCCTAAACCGTCCCCGTCCCCTAACCCTAACCCTAGCCCGAACCCTAACCCTAACCCTTCCCCGAAGCCTGACCCTCACCCGTCCCCTAATCCTAACCCGTACGCTAACACTAACCCACGCCCTCACACGCACGCTCCCCCTAAAGCGTTGTCGGACCCTCACCTGGACCCTAAACCGTCCCCGTCCCCTAACCCTAACCCTAGCCCGAACCCTAACCCTAACACTTCCCCGAAGCCTGACCCTCACCCGTCCCCTAATCCTAACCCGTAGGCTCACACTTAGCCGCGCCCTCACACGCACGCTCCCCCTAAAGCGTTGTCGGACCCTCACCTGGACCCTAAACCGTCCCCGTCCCCTAACCCTAACCCTAGCCCGAACCCTAACCCTAACCCTTCCCCGAAGCCTGACCCTCACCCGTCCCCTAATCCTAACCCGTAGGCTCACACTAACCCGCGCCCTCACACGCACACTCCCCCTAAAGCGTTGTCGGACACTCACCTGGACCCTAAACCGTCCCCGTCCCCTAACCCTAACCCTAGCCCGAACGCTAACCCTAACCCTTCCCCGAAGCCTGACCCTCACCCGTCCCCTAATCGTAACCCGTAGGCTCACACTAACCCGCGACCTCACACGCACGCTCCCCCTAAAGCGTTGTCGGACCCTCACCTGGACCCTAAACCGTCCCCGTCCCCTAACCCTAACCCTAGACCGAACCCTAACCCTAACACTTCCCCGAAGCCAGACCCTCACCCGTCCCCAAATCCTAACCCGTACGCTAACACTAACCCGCGCCCTCACACGCACACTCCCCCTAAAGCGTTGTCGGACCCTCACCTGGACCCTAAACCGTCCCCGTCCCCTAACCCTAACCCTAGCCCGTACCCTAAACCTAACCCTTCCCCGAAGCCTGACCCTCACCCGTCCCCTAATCCTAACCCGTACGCTCACACTAACCCGCGCCCTCACACGCACGCTCCCCCTAAAGCGTTGTCGGACCCTCACCTGGACCCTAAACCGTCCGCGTCCCCTAACCCTAACCCTAGCCCGAACCCTAACCCTAACCCTTCACCGAAGCCTGACCCTCACCTGTCCCCTAATCCTAACCCGTAGGCTCACACTAACCCGCGCCCTCACACGCACGCTCCCCCTAAAGCGTTGTCGGACCCTCACCTGGACCCTAAACTGTCCCCATCCCCTAACCCTAACCCTAGCCCGAACCCTAACCCTAACCCTTCCCCGAAGCCTGACCCTCACCCGTCCCCTAATCCTAACCAGTAGGCTCACACTAACCCGCGCCCTCACACGCACGCTCCCCCTAAAGCGTTGTCGGACCCTCACCTGGACCCAAAACCGTCCCCATCCCCTAACCCTAACCCTAGCCGGAACCCTAACCCTAACCCTTCCCTGAAGCCTGACCCTCACCCGTCCCCTAATCCTAACCCGTACGCTCACACTAACCCACGCCCTCACACGCACGCTCCCTCTAAAGCGTTGTCGGACCCTCACCTGGACCCTAAACCGTCCCCGTCCCCTAACCCTAACCCTAGCCCGAACCCTAACCCTAAGCCTTCCCCGAAGCCTGACCCTCACCCGTCCCCTAATCCTAACCCGTACGCTAACACTAACCCGCGCCCTCACACGCACGCTCCCCCTAAAGCGTTGTCGGACCCTCACCTGAACCCTAAACCGTCCCCGTCCCCTAACCCTAACCCTAGCCCGAACCCTAACCCTAACCTTTCCCCGAAGCCTGACCCTCACCCGTCCCCTAATCCTAACCCGTACGCTAACACTAACCCACGCCCTCACAGGCACGCTTCCCCTAAAGCGTTGTCGGACCCTCACCTGGATCCTAAACCGTCCCGTCCCCTAACCCTAACCCTAGCCCGAACCCTAACCCTAACCCTTCCCCGAAGCCTGACCCTCACCCGTCCCCTAATCCTAACCCGTAGGCTCACACTAAGCCGCGCCCTCACACGCACGCTCCCCCTAAAGCGTTGTCGGACCCTCACCTGGATGCTAAACCGTCCCCGTCCCCGTCCCCTAACCCTAGCCCGAACCCTAACCCTAACACTTCCCCGAAGCCTGACCCTCACCCGTCCCCTAATCCTAACGCATACGCTAACACTAACCCACTCCCTCACACGCACGCTCCCCCTAAAGCGTTGTCGGACCCTCACCTGGACCCTAATCCGTCCCCATCCCCTAACCCTAACCCTAGCCCGAACCCTAACCCTAACCCTTCCCCGAAGCCTGACCCTCACCCGTCCCCTAATCCTAACCCGTAGGCTCACACTAAGCCGCGCCCTCACACGCACGCTCCCCCTAAAGCGTTGTCGGACCCTCACCTGGACGCTAAACCGTCCCCGTCCCCTAACCCTAACCCTAGCCCGAACCCTAACCCTAACCCTTCCCCGAAGCCTGCCCCTCACCCGTCCCATAATCCTAACCCGTTTGCTCACACTAACCCGCGCCCTCACACGCACGCTCTCCCTAAAGCGTTGTCGTACCCTCACATGGACCCTAAACCGTCCCCGTCCCCTAACCCTAACCCTAGCCCGAACCCTAACCCTAACACATCCCGGAAGCCTGACCCTCACCCGTCCCCTAATCCTAACCCGTACGCTCACACTAAGCCGCGCCCTCACACGCACGCTCCCCCTAAAGCGTTGTCGTACCCTCACCTGGACCCTAAACCGTCCCCATCCCCTAACCCTAACCCTAGCCCGAATCTAACGCTAACCCTTCCCCGAAGCCTGACCCTCACCCGTCCCCTAATCCTAACACGTAGGCTCACACTAAGCCGCGCCCTCACACGCACGCTCCCCCTAAAGCGTTGTCGGATCCTCACCTGAACCCTAAACCGTCCCCGTCCCCTAACCCTAACCCTAGCCCGAACCCTAACCCTAACACTTCCCCGAAGCCTGACCCTCACCCGTCGCCTAATCCTAACCCGTAGGCTAACACTAACCCAAGCCCTCACACGCACGCTCCCCCTAAAGCGTTGTCGGACCCTCACCTCGATCCTAAACCGTCCCCATCCCCTAACCCTAAACCTAGCCCAAACCCTAACCCTAAGCCTTCCCCGAAGCCTGACCCTCACTCGTCCCCTAATCCTAACCCGTACGCTCACAATAACCCGCGCCCTCACGCGCACGCTCCTTCTAAAGCGTTGTCGGACCCTCACCTGGACCCTAAACCGTCCCCGTCCCCTAACCCTAACCCTAGCCCGAACCCTAACCCTAACACTTCCCCGAAGCCTGACCCTCACCCGTCCCCTAATCCTAACCCGTACGCTAACACTAACCCGCGCCGTCACACGCACGCTCCCCCTAAAGCGTTGTCGGACCCTCACCTGGATCCTAAACCGTCGCGTCCCCTAACCCTAACCCTAGCCCGAACCCTAACCCTAACCCTTCCCCGAAGCCTGACCCTCACCCGTCCCCTAATCCTAAACCGTAGGCTCACACGAACCCGCGCCCTCACACGCACGCTCCCCCTAAAGCGTTGTCGGACCCTCACCTGGACGCTAAACCGTCCCCGTCCCCTAACCCTAACCCTAGCCCGAACCCTAACCCTAACACTTTCCGAAGCCTGACCCTCACCCGTCCCCTAATCCTAACACGTACGCTAACACTAACCCACTCCCTCACACGCACGCTCCCCCTAAAGCGTTGTCGGACCCTCACCTGGACCCTAAACCGTCCCCATCCCCTAACCCTAACCCTAGCCCGAACACTAAACCTAACCCTTCCCCGAAGCCTGACCCTCACCTGTCCCCTAATCCTAACACGTGCGCTCACACTAACCCGCGCCCTCACACGCACGCTCCCCCTAAAGTGTTGTCGGACCCTCACCTGGACCCTAAACCGTCCCCGTCCCCTAACCTTAACCCTAGCCTGAACCCTAAACCTAACGCTTCCCCGAAGCCTGACCCTCACCCGTCCCCTAATACTAACCTGTACGCTAACACTAAGCCGCGCCCTCACACGCACGCTCCCCCTAAAGCGTTGTCGGACCCTCACCTGGACCCTAAACCGTCCCCGTCCCCTAACCCTAACCCTAGCCCGAACCCTAACCCTAACCCTTCCCCGAAGCCTGACCCTCACCCGTCCCCTAATCCTAACCCGTAGGCTCACACTAAGCCGCGCCCTCACACGCACGCTCCCCCTAAAGCGTTGTCGGACCCTCACCTGGACGCTAAACCGTCCCCGTCCCCTAACCCTAACCCTAGCCCGAACCCTAACCCTAACCCTTCCCCGAAGCCTGACCCTCACCCGTCCCATAATCCTAACCCGTACGCTCACACTAACCCGCGCCCTCACACGCACGCTCTCCCTAAAGCGTTGTCGTACCCTCACCTGGACCCTAAACCGTCCCCGTCCCCTAACCCTAACCCTAGCCCGAACCCTAACCCTAACACATCCCCGAAGCCTGACCCTCACCCGTCCCCTAATCCTAACCCGTACGCTCACAATAACCCGCGCCCTCACGCGCACGCTCCTTCTAAAGCGTTGTCGGACCCTCACCTGGACCCTAAACCGTCCCCGTCCCCTAACCCTAACCCTAGCCCGAACCCTAACCCTAACACTTCCCCGAAGCCTGACCCTCACCCGTCCCCTAATCCTAACCCGTACGCTAACACTAACCCGCGCCGTCACACGCACGCTCCCCCTAAAGCGTTGTCGGACCCTCACCTGGATCCTAAACCGTCGCGTCCCCTAACCCTAACCCTAGCCCGAACCCTAACCCTAACCCTTCCCCGAAGCCTGACCCTCACCCGTCCCCTAATCCTAAACCGTAGGCTCACACGAACCCGCGCCCTCACACGCACGCTCCCCCTAAAGCGTTGTCGGACCCTCACCTGGACGCTAAACCGTCCCCGTCCCCTAACCCTAACCCTAGCCCGAACCCTAACCCTAACACTTTCCGAAGCCTGACCCTCACCCGTCCCCTAATCCTAACACGTACGCTAACACTAACCCACTCCCTCACACGCACGCTCCCCCTAAAGCGTTGTCGGACCCTCACCTGGACCCTAAACCGTCCCCATCCCCTAACCCTAACCCTAGCCCGAACACTAAACCTAACCCTTCCCCGAAGCCTGACCCTCACCCGTCCCCTAATCCTAACACGTGCGCTCACACTAACCCGCGCCCTCACACGCACGCTCCCCCTAAAGTGTTGTCGGACCCTCACCTGGACCCTAAACCGTCCCCGTCCCCTAACCTTAACCCTAGCCTGAACCCTAAACCTAACGCTTCCCCGAAGCCTGACCCTCACCCGTCCCCTAATACTAACCTGTACGCTAACACTAAGCCGCGCCCTCACACGCACGCTCCCCCTAAAGCGTTGTCGGACCCTCACCTGGACCCTAAACCGTCCCCGTCCCCTAACCCTAACCCTAGCCCGAACCCTAACCCTAACCCTTCCCCGAAGCCTGACCCTCACCCGTCCCCTAATCCTAACCCGTAGGCTCACACTAAGCCGCGCCCTCACACGCACGCTCCCCCTAAAGCGTTGTCGGACCCTCACCTGGACGCTAAACCGTCCCCGTCCCCTAACCCTAACCCTAGCCCGAACCCTAACCCTAACCCTTCCCCGAAGCCTGACCCTCACCCGTCCCATAATCCTAACCCGTACGCTCACACTAACCCGCGCCCTCACACGCACGCTCTCCCTAAAGCGTTGTCGTACCCTCACCTGGACCCTAAACCGTCCCCGTCCCCTAACCCTAACCCTAGCCCGAACCCTAACCCTAACACATCCCCGAAGCCTGACCCTCACCCGTCCCCTAATCCTAACCCGTACGCTCACACTAAGCCGCGCCCTCACACGCACGCTCCCCCTAAAGCGTTGTCGGACCCTCACCTGGACCCTAAACCGTCCCCGTCCCCTACCCTAACCCTAGCCCGAATCCTAACGCTAACCCTTCCCCGAAGCCTGACTCTCACCTGTCCCCTAATCCTAACACGTAGGCTCACACTAAGCCGCGCCCTCACACGCACGCTCCCCCTAAAGCGTTGTCGGATCCTCACCTGAACCCTAAACCGTCCCCGTCCCCTAACCCTAACCCTAGCCCGAACCCTAACCCTAACACTTCCCCGAAGCCTGACCCTCACCCGTCGCCTAATCCTAACCCGTAGGCTAACACTAACCCAAGCCCTCACACGCACGCTCCCCCTAAAGCGTTGTCGGACCCTCACCTCGATCCTAAACCGTCCCCATCCCCTAACCCTAAACCTAGCCCGAACCCTACCCCTAACCCTTCCCCGAAGCCTGACCCTCACTCGTCCCCTAATCCTAACCCGTACGCTCACAATAACCCGCGCCCTCACGCGCACGCTCCTTCTAAAGCGTTGTCGGACCCTCACCTGGACCCTAAACCGTCCCCGTCCCCTAACCCTAACCCTAGCCCGAACCCTAACCCTAACACTTCCCCGAAGCCTGACCCTCACCCGTCCCCTAATCCTAACCCGTACGCTAACACTAACCCGCGCCGTCACACGCACGCTCCCCCTAAAGCGTTGTCGGACCCTCACCTGGATCCTAAACCGTCGCGTCCCCTAACCCTAACCCTAGCCCGAACCCTAACCCTAACCCTTCCCCGAAGCCTGACCCTCACCCGTCCCCTAATCCTAAACCGTAGGCTCACACTAACCCGCGCCCTCACACGCACGCTCCCCCTAAAGCGTTGTCGGACCCTCACCTGGACGCTAAACCGTCCCCGTCCCCTAACCCTAACCCTAGCCCGAACCCTAACCCTAACACTTTCCGAAGCCTGACCCTCACCCGTCCCCTAATCCTAACACGTACGCTAACACTAACCCACTCCCTCACACGCACGCTCCCCCTAAAGCGTTGTCGGACCCTCACCTGGACCCTAAACCGTCCCCATCCCCTAACCCTAACCCTAGCCCGAACACTAAACCTAACACTTCCCCGAAGCCTGACCCTCACCCGTCCCCTAATCCTAACACGTGCGCTCACACTAACCCGCGCCCTCACACGCACGCTCCCCCTAAATTGTTGTCGGACCCTCACCTGGACCCTAAACCGTCCCCGTCCCCTAACCTTAACCCTAGCCTGAACCCTAAACCTAACGCTTCCCCGAAGCCTGACCCTCACCCGTCCCCTAATCCTAACCTGTACGCTAACACTAAGCCGCGCCCTCACACGCACGCTCCCCCTAAAGCATTGTCGGACCCTCACCTGGACCCTAAACCGTCCCCGTCCCCTAACCCTAACCCTAGCCCGAACCCTAACCCTAACCCTTCCCCGAAGCCTGACCCTCACCCGTCCCCTAATCCTAACCAGTATGCTCACACTAACCGGCGCCCTCACACGCACGCTCCCCCTAAAGCGTTGTCAGACCCTCACCTGGACCCAAAACCGTCACCATCCCCTAACCCTAACCCTAGCCGGAACCCTAACCCTAACCCTTCCCCGAAGCCTGACCCTCACCCGTCCCCTAATCCTAACCCGTACGCTCACACTAACCCACACCCTCACACGCACGCTCCCTCTAAAGCGTTGTCGGACCCTTACCTGGACCCTAAACCGTCCCCGTCCCCTAACCCTAACCCTAGCCCGAACCCTAACCCTAAGCCTTCCCCGAAGCCTGACCCTCACCCGTCCCCTAATCCTAACCCGTACGCTAACACTAACCCGCGCCCTCACACGCACGCTCCCCCTAAAGCGTTGTCGGACCCTCACCTGGACGCTGAACCGTCCCCGTACCCTAACCCTAACCCTAGCCCGAACCCTAACCCTAACCCTTCCCCGAAGCCTGACCCTCACCCGTCCCCTAATCCTAACACGTACGCTAACACTAACCCACTCCCTCACACGCACGCTCCCCCTAAAGCATTGTCGGACCCTCACCTGGACCCTAAACCGTCCCCATTCCCTAACCCTAACCCTAGCCCGAACACTAACCCTAACCCTTCCCCGAAGCCTGACCAGCACCCGTCCCCTAATCCTAACACGTGCGCTCACACTAACCCGCGCCCTCACACGCACGCTCCCCCTAAAGAGTTGTCGAACTCTCACCTGGACCCTAAACCGTCCCCGTCCCCTAACACTAACCCTAGCCCGAACCCTAACACTAACACTTCCCCGAAGCCTGACCCTCACCCGTCCCCTAATCCTAACCCGTACGCTAACACTAAGCCGCGCCCTGACACGCACGCTCCCCCTAAAGCGTTGTTGGACCCTCACCTGGACCCTAAACCGTCCCGTCCCCTAACCCTAACCCTAGCCCGAACCCTAACCCTAACCCTTCCCCGAAGCCTGACCCTCACCCGTCCCATAATCCTAACCAGTAGGCTCACACTAACCCGCGCCCTCACACGCACGCTCCCCCTAAAGCGTTGTCAGACCCTCACCTGGACCCAAAACCGTCCCCATCCCCTAACCCTAACCCTAGACGGAACCCTAACCCTAACACTTCCCCGAAGCCTGAACCTCACCCGTCCCCTAATCCTAACCCGTACGCTCACACTAACCCACACCCTCACACGCACGCTCCCTCTAAAGCGTTGTCGGACCCTTACCTGGACCCTAAACCGTCCCCGTCCCCTAACCCTAACCCTAGCCCGAACCCTAACCATAAGCCTTCCCCGAAGCCTGACCCTCACCCGTCCCCTACCCCTAACCCGTACGCTAACACTAACCCGCGCCCTCACACGCACGCTCCCCCTAAAGCGTTGTCGGACCCTCACCTGAACCCTAAACCGTCCCCGTCCCCTAACCCTAACCCTAGCCCGAACCCTAACCCTAACCCTTCCCCGAAGCCTGACCCTCACCCGTCCCCTAATCCTAACCCGTACGCTAACACTAACCCACGCCCTCACAGGCACGCTCCCCCTAAAGCGTTGTCGGACCCTCACCTGGAACCTAAACCGTCCCCGTCCCCTAACCCTAACCCTAGCCCGAACCCTAACCCTAACCCTTCAACGAAGCCTGACCCTCACCCGTCCCCTAATCCTAACCCGTACGCTAACACTAACCCGCGTCGTCACACGCACGCTCCCCCTAAAGCGTTGTCGGACCCTCACCTGGATCCTAAACCGTCCCGTCCCCTAACACTAACCCTAGCCCGAACCCTAACCCTAACCCTTCCCCGAAGCCTGACCCTCACCCGTCCCATAATCCTAACCCGTAGGCTCACACTAAGCCGCGCCATCACACGCACGCTCCCCCTAAAGCGTTGTCGGACCCTCAACTGGACGCTAAACCGTCCCCGTCCCCTAACCCTAACCCTAGCCCGAACCCTAACCCTAAGCCTTCCCCGAAGCCTGACCCTCACCCGTCCCCTAATCCTAACCCGTACGCTCACACTAACCCACGCCCTCACACGCACGCTCCCCCTAAAGCGTTGTCGTACCCTCACCTGGACCCTAAACCGTCCCCGTCCCCTAACCCTAACCCTAGCCCGAACCCTAACCCTAACACTTCCCCGAAGCCTGACCCTCACCCGTCCCCTAATCCTAACCCGTAGGCTCACACTAACCCGCGCCCTCACACGCACGCTCCCCCTAAAGCGTTGTCGGACCCTCACCTGGACCCTAAACCGTCCCCGTCCCCTAACCCTAACCCTAGCCCGAACCCTAACTCTAACCCTTCCCCGAAGCCTGACCCTCACCTGTCCCCTAATCCTAACCCGTAGGCTCACACTAACCCGCGCCCTCACACGCACGCTCCCCCTAAAGCGTTGTCGGTCCTTCACTTGGACCCTAAACCGTCCCCGTCCCCTAACCCTAACCCTAGCCCGAACCCTAACCTTAATCCTTCCCCGAAGCCTGACCCTCACCCGTCCCCTAATCCTAACCCGTACGCTAACACTAACCCGCGCCCTCACACGCACGCTCCCCCTAAAGCGTTGTCGGACCCTCACCTGGACCCTAAACCGTCCCCGTACCGTAACCCTAACCCTAGCCCAAACCCTAAACCTAACACTTCCCCGAAGCCTGACCCTCACCCGTCCCCTAATCCTAACCCGTACGCTCACACTAACTCGCGCCCTCACACGCACGCTCCCCCTAAAGCGTTGTCGGACCCTCACCTGGACCCTAAACCGTCCCCGTCCCCTAACCCTACGCCTAGCCCGAACCCTAACCCTAACCCTTCCCCGAAGCCTGACCCTCACCCGTCCCCTAATCCTAACCCGTAGGCTCACACTAAGCCGCGCCCTCACACGCACGCTCCCCCTAAAGCGTTGTCGGACCCTCACCTGGACGCTAAACCGTCCCCGTCCCCTAACCCTAACCCTAGCCCGAACCCTAACGCTAACCCTTCCCCGAAGCCTGACCCTCACCCGTCCCCTAATCCTAACACGTAGACTCACACTAAGCCGCGCCCTCACACGCACGCTCCCCCTAAAGCGTTGTCGGACCCTCACCTGAACCCTAAACCGTCCCCGTCCCCTAACCCTAACCCTAGCCCGAACCGTAACCCTAACACTTCCCCGAAGCCTGACCCTCACCCGTCCCCTAATCCTAACCCGTAGGCTAACACTAACCCGAGCCCTCACACGCACGCTCCCCCTAAAGCGTTGTCGGACCCTCACCTCGATCCTAAACCGTCCCCATCCCCTAACCCTAAACCTAGCCAGAACCCTAACCCTAACACTTCCCCGAAGCCTGACACTCACCCGTCCCCTAATCCTAAACCGTAGGCTCACACTAAGCCGTGCCCTCACACGCACGCTCCTTCTAAAGCGTTGTCGGTCCCTCACGTGGACCCTAAACCGTCCCCGTCCCCTAACCCTAACCCTAGCCCGAACCCTAACCCTAAGCCTTCCCCGAAGCCTGACCCTCACCCGTCCCCTAATCCTAACCCGTACGCTAACACTAACCCGCGCCGTCACACGCACGCTCCCCCTAAAGCGTTGTCGGACCCTCACCTGGATCCTAAACCGTCCCGTCCCCTAACCCTAACCCTAGCCTGAACCCTAACCCTAACCCTTCCCCGAAGCCTGACCCTCACCCGTCCCCTAATCCTAAACCGTAGGCTCACACTAACCCGCGCCCTCACACGCACGCTCCCCCTAAAGCGTTGTCGGACCCTCACCTGGACGCTAAACCGTCCCCGTCCCCTAACCCTAACCCTAGCCCGAACCCTAACCCTAACACTTCCCCGAAGCCTGACCCTCACCCGTCCCCTAATCCTAACGCGTACGCTAACACTAACCCACTCCCTCACACGCACGCTCCCCCTAAAGCGTTGTCGGACCCTCACCTGGACCCTAAACCATCCCCATCCCCTAAACCTAACCCTAGCCCGAACACTAACCCTAAAACTTCCCCGAAGCCTGACCCTCACCCGTCCCCTAATCCTAAAACGTGTGCTCACACTAACCCGCGCTTTCACACGCACGCTCCCCCTAAAGCGTTGTCGGACCCTCACCTGGACCCTAAACCGTCCCCGTCCCCTAACACTAACCCTAGCCCGAACCCTAACCCTAACCCTTCCCCGAAGCCTGACCCTCAACAGTCCCCTAATCCTAACCCGTACGCTAACACTAACCCGCGCCCTCACACGCTCGCTCCCCCTAAAGCGTTGTCGGACCCTCACCTGAACCCTAAACCGTCCCCGTCCCCTAACCCTAACCCTAGCCCGAACCCTAACCCTAACCCTTCCCCGAAGCCTGACCCTCACCCGTCCCCTATTCCTAACCCGTACGCTCACACTAACCCACGCCCTCACACGCACGCTCCCCCTAAAGCGTTGTCGGACCCTCACCTGGACCCTAAACCGTCCCCGTACCCTAACCCTAACCCTAGCCCGAACCCTAACCCTAACCCTTCACCGAAGCCTGACCCTCACCCGTCCCCTAATCCTAACCCGTACGCTAACACTAACCCGCGCCCTCACACGCACGCTCCCCCTAAAGCATTGTCGGACCCTCACCTGAACCCTAAACCGTCCCCGTCACCTAACCCGAACCCAAGCCCGAACCCTAACCCTAACACTTCCCCGAAGCCTGACCCTCACCCGTCCCCTAATCCTAACCCGTACGCTCACACTAACACGCGCCCTCACACGCACGCTCCCCCTAAAGCGTTGTCGGACCCTCACCTGGATCCTAAACCGACCCCGTCCCCTAACCCTAACCCTAGCCCTAACCCTAACCCTAACCCTTCCCCGAAGCCTGACCCTCACCCGTCCCCTAATCCTAACCCGTAGGCTCACACTAACCCGCGCCCTCACACGCACGCACACCCTAAAGCGTTGTCGGACCGTCACCTGGACCCTAAACCGTCCCCGTCCCCTAACCCTTACCCTAGCCCGAAACCTAACCCTAACACTTCCCCAAAGCCTGACCCTCACCCGTCCCCTAATCCTAACCCGGAGGCTAACACTAACCTGCGCCCTCACACGCACGCTCCCCCTAAATCGTTGTCAGACCGTCACCTGGATCCTAAAACTTCCCCGACCCCTAACCATAACCCTAGCCAGAACCTGAACCCTAACACTTCCCCGAAGCCTGACCCTCACCCGTCCCCTAATCCTAACCCGTAGGCTCACACTATCCCGCGCCCTCACACGCACGCTCCCCCTAAAGCGTTGTCGGACCCTCACCTGGACCCTAAACCGTCCCCGTCCTCTAACCCTAACCCTAGCCCGAACCCTATACCTAACCCTTCCCCGAAGCCTGACCCTGACCCGTCCCCTAATCCTAACCCGTACGCTCACACTAACCCGCGCCCTCACACGCACGCTCCCCCTAAAGCCTTGCCGGACCCTCACCTGGACCCTAAACAGTCCCCGTCCCCTAACCCTAACCCTAGCCCGAACCCTAACCCTAACCCTTCCCCGAAGCCTGACCCTCACCCGTCCCCTAATCTTAACCCGTACGCTCACACTAACCCGCGCCCTCACACGCACGCTCCCCCTAAAGCGTTGTCGGACCCTCACCTGGACCCTAAACCGTCCCCGTCCCCTAACCCTAACCCTAGCCCGAACCCTAACCCTAACCCTTCCCCGAAGCCTGACCCTCACCCGTCCCCTAATCCTAATCCGTAGGCTCACACTAACCCGCGCCCTCACACGCACGCTCCCCCTAAAGCGTTGTCGGACCCTCACCTGGACCCTAAACCGTCCCCGTCCCCTAACCCTAACCCTAGCCCGAACCCTAACCCTAACCCTTCCCCGAAGCCTGACCCTCACCCGTCCCCTAATCCTAACCCGTACACTCACACTAACCCGCGCCCTAACACGCACGCCCCCCTAAAGCGTTGTCGGACCCTCACCTGGACCCTAAACCGTCCCCGTCCCCTAACCCTAACCCTAGCCCGAACCCTAACACTAACCCTTCCCCGAAGCCTGACCCTCACCCGTCCCCTAATCCTAACCCGTAGGCTCACACTAACCCGCGCCCTCACACGCACGCTCCCCCTAAAGCGTTGTCGGACCCTCACCTGGACCCTAAACCGTCCCCGTACCCTAACCCTAACCCTAGCCCGAACCCTAACCCTAACCCTTCACCGAAGCCTGACCCTCACCCGTCCCCTAATCCTAACCCGTACGCTAACACTAACCCACGCCCTCACACGCACGCTCCCCCTAAATCGTTGTCGGACCCTCACCTGAACCCTAAACCGTCCCCGTCCCCTAACCCTAACCCTAGCCCGAACCCTAACCCTAACACTTCCCCGAAGCCTGACCCTCACCCGTCCCCTAATCCTAACCCGTACGCTAACACTAACCCACGCCCTCACACGAACGCTCCCCCTAAAGCGTTGTCGGACCCTCACCTGGACCCTAAACCGTCCCCGTCCCCTAACCCTAACCCTAGCCCGAACCCTAACCCTAACCCTTCCCCGAAGCCTGACCCTCACCCGTCCCCTAATCCTAACCCGTATGCTAACACTAAGCCGCGCCCTCACACGCACGCTCCCCCTAAAGTGTTGTCGGACCCTCACCTGGACCCTAAACCGTCCCCGTCCCCTAACCCTAACCCTATCCCGAACCCTAACTCTAAGCCTTCCCTGAAGCCTGACCCTCACCCGTCCCCTAACCCTAACCCGTATGCTAACACTAACCCGCGCCCTCACACGCACGCTCCCCCTAAAGCGTTGTCGGACCCTCATCTGAAACCTAAACCGTCCCCGTACCCTAACCCTAACCCTAGCCCGAACCCTAAACCTAACGCTTCCCCGAAGCCTGACACTCACCTGTCCCCTAATCCTAACCCGTACGCTAACACTAACCCGCCCCCTCACACGCACGCTCCCCCTAAAGCGTTGTCGGACCCTCACCTGGACCCTAAACCGTCCCCGTCCCCTAACCCTAACCCTAGCCCGAACCCTAACCCTAACACTTCCCCGAAGCCTGACCCTCACCCGTCCCCTAATCCTAACCCGTACGCTAACACAAAGCCGCGCCCTCACACGCACGCTCCCCCTAAAGCGTTGTCGGACCCTCACCTGAACCCTAAACCGTCCCCGTCCCCGTCCCCTAACCCTAGCCCGAACCCTAACCCTAAGCCTTCCCCGAAGTCTGACCCTCACCCGTCCCCTAATCCTAAACCGAACGCTAACACTAACCCGCGCCCTCACACGCACGCTCTCCCTAAAGCGTTGTCGTACCCTCACCTGGACCCTAAACCGTCCCCGTCCCCTAACCCTAACCCTAGCCCGAACCCTAACCCTAACCCTTCCCCGAAACCTAACCCTCACCCGTCCCCTAATCCTAACCCGTACGCTCACACTAACCCGCGCCCTCACACGCAAACTCCCCCTAAAGCGTTGTCGGACCCTCACATGGACCCTAAACCGTCCCCGTCCCCTAACCCTAACCCTAGCCCGAACCCTAACCCTAACCCTTCCCCGAAGCCTGACCCTCACCCGTCCCCTAAATGTAACCCGTAGGCTCACACTAACCCGCGCCCTCACACGCACGCTCCCCCTAAAGCGTTGTCGGACCCTCACCTGGACCCTAAACCGTCCCCGTCCCCTAACCCTAACCCTAGCCCGAACCCTAACCCTAACACTTCCCCGAAGCCTGACCCTCACCCGTCCCCAAATCCTAACCCGTACGCTAACACTAACCCGCGCCCTCACACGCACGCTCCCCGTAAAGCGTTGTCGGACCCTCACCTGGACCCTAAACCGTCCCCGTCCCCTAACCCTAACCCTAGCCCGAACCCTAACCCTAAGCCTTCCCCGAAGCCTGACCCTCACCCGTCCCCTAATCCTAACCCGTACGCTAACACTAACCCGCGCCCTCACACGCACGCTCCCCCTAAAGCGTTGTCGGACCCTCAACTGAACCCTAAACCGTCCCCGTCCCCTAACCCTAACCCTAGCCCGAACCCTAACCCTAACCCTTCCCCGAAGCCTGACCCTCACCCGTCCCCTAATCCTAACCCGTAGGCTAACACTAACCCGCGCCCTCACACGCACGCTCCCCCTAAAGCGTTGTCAGACCGTCAACTGGATCCTAAACCGTCCCCGTCCCCTAACCCTAACCCTAGCCAGAACCTTAACCCTAACACTTCCCCGAAGCCTGACCCTCACCCGTCCCCTAATCCTAACCCGTAGGCTCACACTAACCCGCGCCTTCACACGCACGCTCCCCCTAAAGCGTTGTCGGACCCTCACCTGGACCCTAAACCGTCCCCGTCCCCTAACCCTAACCCTAGCCCGAACCCTAACCCTAACACTTCCCCGAAGCCTGACCCTCACCCGTCACGTAATCCTAACCCGTACGCTCACACTAAGCCGCGCCCTCACACGCACGCTCCCCCTAAAGCGTTGTCGGACCCTCACCTGGACCCTAAACCGTCCCCGTCCCCTAACCCTAACCCTAGCCCGAACCCTAACCCTAACCCTTCCCCGAAGCCTGACCCTCACCCGTCCCCTAATCCTAACCCGTACGCTAACACTAACCCGCGCCCTCACACGCACGCTCCCCCTAAAGCGTTGTCGGACCCTCACCTGAACCCTAAACCGTCCCCGTTCCCTAACCCTAACCCTAGCCCGAACCCTAACCCTAACGCTTCCCCGAAGCCTAACCCTCACCCGTCCCCTAATCCTAACCCGTACGCTAACACTAACCCGCGCCCTCACACGCACGCTCCCTCTAAAGCGTTGTCGGACCCTCACCTGAACCCTAAACCGTCCCCGTCCCCTAACCCTAACCCTAGCCCGAACCCTAACCCTAACCCTTCCCCGAAGCCTGACCCTCACCCGTCCCCTAATCCTAACCCGTAGGCTAACACTAACCCGCGCCCTCACACGCACGCTCCCCCTAAAGCGTTGTCAGACCGTCACCTGGATCCTAAACCGTCCCCGTCCCCTAACCCTAACCCTAGCCAGAACCTTAACCCTAACACTTCCCCGAAGCCTGACCCTCACCCGTCCCCTAATCCTAACCCGTAGGCTCACACTAACCCGCGCCTTCACACGCACGCTCCCCCTAAAGCGTTGTCGGACCCTCACCTGGACCCTAAACCGTCCCCGTCCCCTAACGCTAACCCTAGCCCGAACCCTAACCCTAACCCTTCCCCGAAGCCTGACACTCACCCGTCCCGTAATCCTAACCCGTACGCTCACACTAACCCGCGCCCTCACACGCACGCTCCCCCTAAAGCGTTGTCGGACCCTCACCTGGACCCTAAACCGTCCCCGTCCCCTAACCCTAACCCTAGCCCGAACCCTAACCCTAACCCTTCCCCGAAGCCTGACCCTCACCCGTCCCCTAATCCTAACCCGTACGCTAACACTAACCCGTGCCCTCACACGCACGCTCCCCCTAAAGCGTTGTCGGACCCTCACCTGAACCCTAAACCGTCCCCGTACCTTAACCCTAACCCTAGCCCGAACCCTAACCCTAACCCTTCCCCGAAGCCTGACCCTCACCCGTCCCCTAATCCTAACCCGTACGCTAACACTAACCCGCGCCCTCACACGCACGCTCCCTCTAAAGCGTTGTCGGACCCTCACCTGAACCCTAAACCGTCCCCGTCCCCTAACCCTAACCCTAGCCCGAACCCTAACCCTAACCCTTCCCTGAAGCCTGACCCTCACCCGTCCCCTAATCCTAACCCGTACGCTAACACTAACCCACGCCCTCACACGCACGCTCCCTCTAAAGCGTTGTCGGACCCTCACCTGGACCCTAAACCGTCCCCGTCCCCTAACCCTAACCCTAGCCCGAACCCTAACCCTAACCCTTCCCCGAAGCCTGACCCTCACCCATCCCCTAATCCTAACCCGTACGCTAACACTAACCCGCGCCCTCACACGCATGCTCCCCCTAAAGCGTTGTCGGACCCTCACCTGGACCCTAAACCGTCCCCGTCCCCTAACCCTAACCCTAGCCCGAACCCTAACCCTAACCCTTCCCCGAAGCCTGACCCTCACCCGTCCCCTAATCCTAACCCGTACGCTAACACTAACCCACGCCCTCACACGCACGCTCCCCCTAAAGCGTTGTCGGACCCTCACCTGGACCCTAAACCGTCCCCGTCCCCTAACCCTAACCCTAGCCCGAACCCTAACCCTAACCCTTCACCGAAGCCTGACCCTCACCCGTCCCCTAATCCTAACCCGTACGCTAACACTAACCCGCGCCCTCACACGCACGCTCCCCCTAAAGCGTTGTCGGACCCTCACCTGGACCCTAAACCGTCCCCATCCCCTAACCCTAACCCTAGCCCGAACCCTAACCCTAACCCTTCCCCGAAGCCTGACCCTCACCCGTACCCTAATCCTAACCCGTACGCTAACACTAACCCACGCCCTCACACGCACGCTCCCCCTAAAGCGTTGTGGGACCCTCACCTGGACCCTAAACCGTCCCCGTCCCCTAACCCTAACCCTAGCCCGAACCCTAACCCTAACACTTCCCCGAAGCCTGACCCTCACCCGTCCCCTAATCCTAACCCGTAGGCTCACACTAAGCCGCGCCCTCACACGCACGCTCCCCCTAAAGCGTTGTCGGACCCTCACCTGGACCCTAAACCGTCCCTGTCCCCTAACCCTAACCCTAGCCCGAACCCTAACTCTAAGCCTTCCCTGAAGCCTGACCCTCACCCGTCCCCTAATCCTAACCCGTATGCTAACACTAACCCGCGCCCTCACACGCACGCTCCCCCTAAAGCGTTGTCGGACCCTCATCTGAACCCTAAACCGTCCCCGTACCCTAACCCTAACCCGAACCCTAAACCTAACGCTTCCCCGAAGCCTGACCCTCACCCGTCCCCTAATCCTAACACGTACGCTAACACTAACCCGCGCCCTCACACGCACGCTCCCCCTAAAGCGTTGTCGGACCCTCACCTGGACCCTAAACCGTCCCCGTCCCCTAACCCTAACCCTAGCCTGAACCCTAACCCTAACCCTTCCCCGAAGCCTGACCCTCACCCGTCCCCTAATCCTAACCCGTAGGCTCACACTAACCCGCGCCCTCACACGCACACTCCCCCTAAAGCGTTGTCGGACACTCACCTGGACCCTAAACCGTCCCCGTCCCCTAACCCTAACCCTAGCCCGAACCCTAACCCTAACACTTCCCCGAAGCCTGACCCTCACCCGTCCCGTAATCCTAACCCGTACGCTCACACTAACCCGCGCCCTCACACGCACGCTCCCCCTAAAGCGTTGTCGGACCCTCACCTGGACCCTAAACCGTCCCCGTCCCCTAACCCTAACCCTAGCCCGAACCCTAACCCTAACCCTTCCCCGAAGCCTGACCCTCACCCGTCCCCTAATCCTAACCCGTACGCTAACACTAACCCGCGCCCTCACACGCACGCTCCCCCTAAAGCGTTGTCGGACCCTCACCTGAACCCTAAACCGTCCCCGTTCCCTAACCCTAACCCTAGCCCGAACCCTAACCCTAACCCTTCCCCGAAGCCTGACCCTCACCCGTCCCCTAATCCTAACCCGTACGCTAACACTAACCCGCGCCCTCACACGCACGCTCCCTCTAAAGCGTTGTCGGACCCTCACCTGAACCCTAAACCGTCCCCGTCCCCTAACCCTAACCCTAGCCCGAACCCTAACCCTAACACTTCCCCGAAGCCTGACCCTCACCCGTCCCCTAATCCTAACTCGTAGGCTAACACTAACCCGTGCCCTCACACGCACGCTCCCCCTAAAGCGTTGTCAGACCGTCACCTGGATCCTAAACCGTCCCCGTCCCCTAACCCTAACCCTAGCCAGAACCTTAACCCTAACACTTCCCCGAAGCCTGACCCTCACCCGTCCCCTAATCCTAACCCGTAGGCTCACACTAACCCGCGCCTTCACACGCACGCTCCCCCTAAAGCGTTGTCGGACCCTCACCTGGACCCTAAACCGTCCCTGTCCCCTAACGCTAACCCTAGCCCGAACCCTAACCCTAACACTTCCCCGAAGCCTGACCCTCACCCGTCCCGTAATCCTAACCCGTACGCTCACACTAACCCGCGCCCTCACACGCACGCTCCCCCTAAAGCGTTGTCGGACCCTCACCTGGACCCTAAACCGTCCCCGTCCCCTAACCCTAACCCTAGCCCGAACCCTAACCCTAACCCTTCCCCGAAGCCTGACCCTCACCCGTCCCCTAATCCTAACCCGTACGCTAACACTAACCCGCGCCCTCACACGCACGCTCCCCCTAAAGCGTTGCCGGACCCTCACCTGAACCCTAAACCGTCCCCGTACCCTAACCCTAACCCTAGCCCGAACCCTAACCCTAACCCTTCCCCGAAGCCTGACCCTCACCCGTCCCCTAATCCTAACCCGTACGCTAACACTAACCCGCGCCCTCACACGCACGCTCCCTCTAAAGCGTTGTCGGACCCTCACCTGAACCCTAAACCGTCCCCGTCCCCTAACCCTAACCCTAGCCCGAACCCTAACCCTAACCCTTCCCCGAAGCCTGACCCTCACCCGTCCCCTAATCCTAACCCGTACGCTAACACTAACCCACGCCCTCACACGCACGCTCCCTCTAAAGCGTTGTCGGAACCTCACCTGGACCCTAAACCGTCCCCGTCCCCTAACCCTAACCCTAGCCCGAACCCTAACCCTAACCCTTCCCCGAAGCCTGACCCTCACCCATCCCCTAATCCTAACCCGTACGCTAACACTAACCCGCGCCCTCACACGCACGCTCCCCCTAAAGCGTTGTCGGACCCTCATCTGAACCCTAAACCGTCCCCGTACTCTAACCCTAACACGAACCCTAAACCTAACGCTTCCCCGAAGCCTGACCCTCACCCGTCCCCTAATCCTAACACGTACGCTAACACTAACCCGCGCCCTCACACGCACGCTCCCCCTAAAGCGTTGTCGGACCCTCACCTGAACCCTAAACCGTCCCCGTCCCCTAACCCTAACCCTAGCCCGAACCCTAACCCTAACCCTTCCCCGAAGCCTGACCCTCACCCGTCCCCTAATCCTAACCCGTAGGCTCACACTAACCCGCGCCCTCACACGCACACTCCCCCTAAAGCGTTGTCGGACACTCACCTGGACCCTAAACCGTCCCCGTCCCCTAACCCTAACCCTAGCCCGAACGCTAACCCTAACCCTTCCCCGAAGCCTGACCCTCACCCGTCCCCTAATCGTAACCCGTAGGCTCACACTAACCCGCGACCTCACACGCTCGCTCCCCATAAAGCGTTGTCGGACCCTCACCTGGACCCTAAACCGTCCCCGTCCCCTAACCCTAACCCTAGCCCGAACCCTAACCCTAACACTTCCCCGAAGCCAGACCCTCACCCGTCCCCAAATCCTAACCCGTACGCTAACACTAACCCGCGCCCTCACACGCACGCTCCCCCTAAAGCGTTGTCGGACCCTCACCTGGACCCTAAACCGTCCCCGTCCCCTAACCCTAACCCTAGCCCGTACCCTAAACCTAACCCTTCCCCGAAGCCTGACCCTCACCCGTCCCCTAATCCTAACCCGTACGCTCACACTAACCCGCGCCCTCACACGCACGCTCCCCCTAAAGCGTTGTCGGACCCTCACCTGGACCCTAAACCGTCCCCGTCCCCTAACCCTAACCCTAGCCCGAACCCTAACCCTAACCCTTCCCCGAAGCCTGACCCTCACCTGTCCCCTAATCCTAACCCGTAGGCTCACACTAACCCGCGCCCTCACACGCACGCTCCCCCTAAAGCGTTGTCGGACCCTCACCTGGACCCTAAACTGTCCCCATCCCCTAACCCTAACCCTAGCCCGAACCCTAACCCTAACCCTTCCCCGAAGCCTGACCCTCACCCGTCCCCTAATCCTAACCAGTAGGCTCACACTAACCCGCGCCCTCACACGCACGCTCCCCCTAAAGCGTTGTCGGACCCTCACCTGGACCCAAAACCGTCCCCTTCCCCTAACCCTAACCCTAGCCGGAACCCTAACCCTAACCCTTCCCTGAAGCCTGACCCTCACCCGTCCCCTAATCCTAACCCGTACGCTCACACTAACCCACGCCCTCACACGCACGCTGCCCCTAAAGCGTTGTCGGACCCTCACCTGGACCCTAAACCGTCCCCGTCCCCTAACCCTAACCCTAGCCCGAACCCTAACCCTAACCCTTCCCCGAAGCCTGACCCTCACCCGTCCCCTAATCCTAATCCGTAGGCTCACACTAACCCGCGCCCTGACACGCACGCTCCCCCTAAAGCGTTGTCGGACCCTCACCTGGACCCTAAACCGTCCCCGTCCCCTAACCCTAACCCTAGCCCGAACCCTAACCCTAACCCTTCCCCGAAGCCTGACCCTCACCCGTCCCCTAATCCTAACCCGTACGCTCACACTAACCCGCGCCCTCACACGCACGCTCCCCCTAAAGCGTTGTCGGACCCTCACCTGGACCCTAAACCGTCCCCGTCCCCTAACCCTAACCCTAGCCCGAACCCTAACCCTAACCCTTCCCCGAAGCCTGACCCTCACCCGTCCCCTAATACTAACCCATAGGCTCACACTAAGCCGCGCCCTCACACGCACGCTCCCCCTAAAGCGTTGTCGGACCATCACCTGGACCCTAAACCGTCCCCGTCCCCTAACCCTAACCCTAGCCCGAACCCTAACTCTAAGCCTTCCCTGAAGCCTGACCCTCAACCGTCCCCTAATCCTAACCTGTATGCTAACACTAACCCGCGCCCTCACACGCACGCTCCCCCTAAAGCGTTGTCGGACCCTCACCTGGACCCTAAACCGTCCCCGTAACCTAACCCTAACCCTAGCCCGAACCCTAACCCTAACACTTCCCCGAAGCCTGACCCTCACCCGTCCCCTATTCCTAAACCGTAGGCTCACACTAACCCGCGCCCTCACACGCACGCTCCCCCTAAAGCGTTGTCGGACCCTCACCTGGACCCTAAACCGTCCCCGTACCCTAACCCTAACCCTAGCCCGAACCCTAACCCTAACCCTTCACCGAAACCTGACCCTCACCCGTCCCCTAATCCTAACCCGTACGCTAACACTAACACGCGCCCTCACACGCTCGCTCCCCCTAAAGCGTTGTCGGACCCTCACCTGAACCCTAAACCGTCCCCGTCACCTAACCCTAACCCTAGCCCGAACCCTAACCCTAACCCTTCCCCGAAGCCTGACCCTCACCCGTCCCCTAATCCTAACCAGTACGCTCACACTAACCCACGCCCTCACACGCACGCTCCCCCTAAAGCGTTGTCGGACCCTCACCTGAACCCTAAACCGTCCCCGTCACCTAACCCTAACCCTAGCCCGAACCCTAACCCTAACACTTCCCCGAAGCCTGACCCTCACCCGTCCCCTAATCCTAACCCGTACGCTCACACTAACCCACGCCCTCACACGCACGCTCCCCCTAAAGAGTTGTCGGACCCTCACCTGGACCCTAAACCGTCCCCGTCCCCTAACCCTAACCCTAGCCCGAACCCTAACCCTAACACTTCCCCGAAGCCTGACCCTCACCCGTCCCCTAATCCTAATCCGTAGGCTCACACTAACCCGCGCCCTCACACGCACGCTCCCCCTAAAGCGTTGTCGGACCCTCACCTGGACCCTAAACCGTCCCCGTCCCCTAACCCTAACCCTAGCCCGAACCCTAACCCTAACCCTTCCCCGAAGCCTGACCCTCACCCGTCCCCTAATCCTAACCCGTACACTCACACTAACCCGCGCCCTCACACGCACGCTCCCCCTAAAGCGTTGTCGGACCCTCACCTGGACCCTAAACCGTCCCCGTCCCCTAACCCTAACCCTAGCCCGAACCCTAACCCTAACCCTTCCCCGAAGCCTGACCCTCACCCGTCCCCTAATCCTAACCCGTAGGCTCACACTAACCCGCGCCCTCACACGCACGCTCCCCCTAAAGCGTTGTCGGACCCTCACCTGGACCCTAAATCGTCCCCGTACCCTAACCCTAACCCTAGCCCGAACCCTAACTCTAAGCCTTCCCTGAAGCCTGACCCTCAACCGTCCCCTAATCCTAACCTGTATGCTAACACTAACCCACGCCCTGACACGCACGCTCCCCCTAAAGCGTTGTCGGACCCTCACCTGGACCCTAAACCGTCCCTGTACCCTAACCCTAACCCTAGCCCGAACCCTAACCCTAACACTTCCCCGAAGCCTGACCCTCACCCGTCCCCTAATCCTAACCCGTACGCTAACACTAAGCCGCGCCCTCACACGCACGCTCCCCCTAAAGCGTTGTCGGACCCTCACCTGGACCCTAAACCGTCCCGTCCCCTAACCCTAACCCTAGCCCGAACCCTAACCCTAACCCTTCCCCGAAGCCTGACCCTCACCCGTCCCCTAATCCTAACCCGTACGCTAACACTAACCCGCGCCCTCACATGCACGCTCCCCCTAAAGCGTTGTCGGACCCTCACCTGGACCCTAAACCGTCCCCGTACCCTAACCCTAACCCTAGCCCGAACCCTAACCCTAACACTTCCCCGAAGCCTGACCCTCACCCGTCCCCTAAACCTAACCCGTAGGCTCACACTAACCCGCGCCCTCACACGCACGCTCCCCCTAAAGCGTTGTCGGACCCTCACCTGGACCCTAAACCGTCCCCGTACCCTAACCCTAACCCTAGCCCGAACCCTAACCCTAACCCTTCACCGAAGCCTGACCCTCACCCGTCCCCTAATCCTAACCCGTACGCTAACACTAACCCGCGCCCTCACACGTACGCTCCCCCTAAAGCGTTGTCGGACCCTCACCTGAACCCTAAACCGTCCCCGTCCCCTAACCCTAACCCTAGCCCGAACCCTAAACCTAACACTTCCCCGAAGCCTGACCCTCACCCGTCCCCTAATCCTAACCCGTACGCTAACACTAACCCACGCCCTCACACGAACGCTCCCCCTAAAGCGTTGTCGGACCCTCACCTGGACCCTAAACCGTCCCCGTCCCCTAACCATAACCCTAGCCCGAACCCTAACCCTAACCCTTCCCCGAAGCCTGACCCTCACCCGTCCCCTAATCCTAACCCGTAGGCTCACACTAAGCCGCGCCCTCACACGCACGCTCCCCCTAAAGTGTTGTCGGACCCTCACCTGGACCCTAAACCCTCCCCGTCCCCTAACCCTAACCCTATCCCGAACCCTAACTCTAAGCCTTCCCTGAAGCCTGACCCTCACCCGTCCCCTAATCCTAACCCGTATGCTAACACTAACCCGCGCCCTCACACGCACGCTCCCCCTAAAGCGTTGTCGGACCCTCATCTGAAACCTAAACCGTCCCCGTACCCTAACCCTAACCCTAGCCCGAACCCTAAACCTAACGCTTCCCCGAAGCCTGACACTCACCCGTCCCCTAATCCTAACCCGTACGCTAACACTAACCCGCGCCCTCACACGCACGCTCCCCCTAAAGCGTTGTCGGACCCTCACCTGGACCCTAAACCGTCCCCGTCCCCTAACCCTAACCCTAGCCCGAACCCTAACCCTAACACTTCCCCGAAGCCTGACCCTCACCCGTCCCCTAATCCTAACCCGTACGCTAACACAAAGCCGCGCCCTCACACGCACGCTCCCCCTAAAGCGTTGTCGGACCCTCACCTGGACCCTAAACCGTCCCCGTCCCCTAACCCTAACCCTAGCCCGAACGATAAACCTAACCCTTCCCCGAAGCCTGACCCTCACCCGTCCCCTAATTGTAACCCGTAGGCTCACACTAACCCGCGCCCTCACACGCACGCTCCCCCTAAAGCGTTGTCGGACCCTCACCTGGACCCTAAACCGTCCCCGTCCCCTAACCCTAACCCTAGCCCGAACCCTAACCCTAACACTTCCCCGAAGCCTGACCCTCACCCGTCCCCAAATCCTAACCCGTACGCTAACACTAACCCGCGCCCTCACACGCACGCTCCCCGTAAAGCGTTGTCGGACCCGCACCTGGACCCTAAACCGTCCCCGTCCCCTAACCCTAACCCTAGCCCGAACCCTAACCCTAAGCCTTCCCCGAAGCGTGAACCTCACCCGTCCCCTAATCCTAACCCGTACGCTAACACTAACCCGCGCCCTCACACGCACGCTCCCCCTAAAGCGTTGTCGGACCCTCACCTGAACCCTAAACCGTCCCCGTCCCCTAACCCTAACCCTAGCCCGAACCCTAACCCTAACACTTCCCCGAAGCCTGACCCTCACCCGTCCCCTAATCCTAACCCGTAGGCTAACACTAACCCGCGCCCTCACACGCACGCTCCCCCTAAAGCGCCGTCAGACCGTCACCTGGATCCTAAACCGTCCCCGTCCCCTAACCCTAACCCTAGCCAGAACCTTAACCCTAACACTTCCCCGAAGCCTGACCCTCACCCGTCCCCTAATCCTAACCCTTAGGCTCACACTAACCCGCGCCTTCACACGCACGCTCCCCCTAAAGCGTTGTCGGACCCTCACCTGGACCCTAAACCGTCCCCGTCCCCTAACCCTAACCCTAGCCCGAACCCTAACCCTAACCCTTCACCGAAGCCTGACCCTCACCCGTCCCCTAATCCTAACCCGTACGCTAACACTAACCCGCGCCCTCACACGCACGCTCCCCCTAAAGCGTTGTCGGAGCTTCACCTGAACCCTAAACCGTCCCCATCCCCTAACCCTAACCCTAGCCCGAACCCTAACCCTAACCCTTCCCCGAAGCCTGACCCTCACCCGTCCCCTAATCCTAACCCGTACGCTAACACTAACCCACGCCCTCACACGCACGCTCCCCCTAAAGCGTTGTCGGACCCTCACCTGGACCCTAAACCGTCCCCGTCCCCTAACCCTAACCCTAGCCCGAACCCTAACCCTAACACTTCCCCGAAGCCTGACCCTCACCCGTCCCCTAATCCTAACCCGTAGGCTCACACTAAGCCGCGCCCTCACACGCACGCTCCCATTAAAGCGTTGTCGGACCCTCACCTGGACCCTAAACCGTCCCTGTCCCCTAACCCTAACCCTAGCCCGAATCCTAACTCTAAGCCTTCCCTGAAGCCTGACCCTCACCCGTCCCCTAATCCTAACCCGTATGCTAACACTAACCCGCGCCCTCACACGCACGCTCCCCCTAAAGCGTTGTCGGACCCTCATCTGAACCCTAAACCGTCCCCGTACCCTAACCCTAACCCGAACCCTAAACCTAACGCTTCCCCGAAGCCGGACCCTCACCCGTCCCCTAATCCTAACACGTACGCTAACACTAACCCGCGCCCTCACACGCACGCTCCCCCTAAAGCGTTGTCGGACCCTCACCTGGACCCTAAACCGTCCCCGTCCCCTAACCCTAACCCTAGCCCGAACTCTAACCCTAACCCTTCCCCGAAGCCTGACCCTCACCCGTCCCCTAATCCTAACCCGTAGGCTCACACTAACCCGCGCCCTCACACGCACACTCCCCCTAAAGCGTTGTCGGACACTCACCTGGACCCTAAACCGTCCCCGTCCCCTAACCCTAACCCTAGCCCGAACGCTAACCCTAACCCTTCCCCGAAGCCTGACCCTCACCCGTCCCCTAATCGTAACCCGTAGGCTCACACTAACCCGCGCCCTCACACGCACGCTCCCCCTAAAGCGTTGTCGGACCCTCACCTGGACCCTAAACCGTCCCCGTCCCCTAACCCTAACCCTAGCCCGAACCCTAACCCTAAAACTTCCCCGAAGCCAGACCCTCACCCGTCCCCAAATCCTAACCCGTACGCTAACACTAACCCGTGCCCTCACACGCACGCTCCCCCTAAAGCGTTGTCGGACCCTCACCTGGACCCTAAACCGTCCCCGTCCCCTAACCCTAACCCTAGCCCGTACCCTAAACCTAACCCTTCCCCGAAGCCTGACCCTCACCCGTCCCCTAATCCTAACCCGTACGCTCACACTAACCCGCGCCCTCACACGCACGCTCCCCCTAAAGCGTTGTCGGACCCTCACCTGGACCCTAAACCGTCCGCGTCCCCTAACCCTAACCCTATCCCGAACCCTAACTCTAAGCCTTCCCTGAAGCCTGAACCTCACCCGTCCCCTAATCCTAACCCGTATGTTAACACTAACCCGCGCCCTCACACGCACGCTCCCCCTAAAGCGTTGTCGGACCCTCATCTGAAACCTAAACCGTCCCCGTACCCTAACCCTAACCCTAGCCCGAACCCTAAACCTAACGCTTCCCCGAAGCCTGACACTCACCCGTCCCCTAATCCTAACCCGTACGCTAACACTAACCCGCGCCCTCACACGCACGCTCCCCCTAAAGCGTTGTCGGACCCTCACCTGGACCCTAAACCGTCCCCGTCCCCTAACCCTAACCCTAGCCCGAACCCTAACCCTAACACTTCCCCGAAGCCTGACCCTCACCCGTCCCCTAATCCTAACCCGTACGCTAACACAAAGCCGCGCCCTCACACGCACGCTCCCCCTAAAGCGTTGTCGGACCCTCACCTGAACCCTAAACCGTCCCCGTCCCCTAACCCTAACCCTAGCCCGAACCCTAACCCTAAGCCTTCCCCGCAGTCTGACCCTCACCCGTCCCCTAATCCTAAACCGAACGCTAACACTAACCCGCGCCCTCACACGCACGCTCTCCCTAAAGCGTTGTCGTACCCTCACCTGGACTTTAAACCGTCCCCGTCCCCTAACCCTAACCCTAGCCCGAACCCTAAACCTAACCCTTCCCCGAAACCTAACCCTCACCCGTCCCCTAATCCTAACCCGTACGCTCACACTAACCCGCGCCCTCACACGCACACTCCCCCTAAAGCGTTGTCGGACCCTCACCTGGACCCTAAACCGTCCCCGTCCCCTAACCCTAACCCTAGCCCGAACGATAAACCTAACCCTTCCCCGAAGCCTGACCCTCACCCGTCCCCTAATTGTAACCCGTAGGCTCACACTAACCCGCGCCCTCACACGCACGCTCCCCCTAAAGCGTTGTCGGACCCTCACCTGGACCCTAAACCGTCCCCGTCCCCTAACCCTAACCCTAGCCCGAACCCTAACCCTAACACTTCCCCGAAGCCTGACCCTCACCCGTCCCCAAATCCTAACCCGTACGCTAACACTAACCCGCGCCCTCACACGCACGCTCCCCGTAAAGCGTTGTCGGACCCTCACCTGGACCCTAAACCGTCCCCGTCCCCTAACCCTAACCCTAGCCCGAACCCTAACCCTAAGCCTTCCCCGAAGCCTGACCCTCACCCGTCCCCTAATCCTAACCCGTACGCTAACACTAACCCGCGCCCTCACACGCACGCTCCCCCTAAAGCGTTGTCGGACCCTCACCTGAACCCTAAACCGTCCCCGTCCCCTAACCCTAACCCTAGCCCGAACACTAACCCTAACACTTCCCCGAAGCCTGACCCTCACCCGTCCCCTAATCCTAACCCGTAGGCTAACACTAACCCGCGCCCTCACACGCACGCTCCCCCTAAAGCGTTGTCAGACCGTCACCTGGATCCTAAACCGTCCCCGTCCCCTAACCCTAACCCTAGCCAGAACCTTAACCCTAACACTTCCCCGAAGCCTGACCCTCACCTGTCCCCTAATCCTAACCCGTAGGCTCACACTAACCCGCGCCTTCACACGCACGCTCCCCCTAAAGCGTTGTCGGACCCTCACCTGGACCCTAAACCGTCCCCGTCCCCTAACCCTAACCCTAGCCCGAACCCTAACCCTAACACTTCCCCGAAGCCTGACCCTCACCCGTCCCGTAATCCTAACCCGTACGCTCACACTAACCCGCGCCCTCACACGCACGCTCCCCCTAAAGCGTTGTCGGACCCTCACCTGGACCCTAAACCGTCCCCGTCCCCTAACCCTAACCCTAGCCCGAACCCTAACCCTAACCCTTCCCCGAAGCCTGACCCTCACCCGTCCCCTAATCCTAACCCGTACGCTAACACTAACCCGCGCCCTCACACGCACGCTCCCCCTAAAGCGTTGTCGGACCCTCACCTGAACCCTAAACCGTCCCCGTTCCCTAACCCTAACCCTAGCCCGAACCCTAACCCTAACCCTTCCCCGAAGCCTGACCCTCACCCGTCCCCTAATCCTAACCCGTACGCTAACACTAACCCGCGCCCTCACACGCACGCTCCCTCTAAAGCGTTGTCGGACCCTCACCTGAACCCTAAACTGTCCCCGTCCCCTAACCCTAACCCTAGCCCGAACCCTAACCCTAACCCTTCCCCGAAGCCTGACCCTCACCCGTCCCCTAATCCTAACCCGTAGGCTAACACTAACCCGCGCCCTCACACGCACACTCCCCCTAAAGCGTTGTCGGACCCTCACGTGGACCCTAAACCGTCCCCGTCCCCTAACCCTAACCCTAGCCAGAACCTTAACCCTAACACTTCCCCGAAGCCTGACCCTCACCCGTCCCCTAATCCTAACCCGTAGGCTCACACTAACCCACGCCTTCACACGCACGCTCCCCCTAAAGCGTTGTCGGACCCTCACCTGGACCCTAAACCGTCCCCGTCCCCTAACCCTAACCCTAGCCCGAACCCTAACCCTAACACTTCCCCGAAGCCTGACCCTCACCCGTCCCGTAATCCTAACCCGTACGCTCACACTAACCCGCGCCCTCACACGCACGCTCCCCCTAAAGCGTTGTCGGACCCTCACCTGGACCCTAAACCGTCCCCGTCCCCTAACCCTAACCCTAGCCCGAACCCTAACCCTAACCCTTCCCCGAAGCCTGACCCTCACCCGTCCCCTAATCCTAACCCGTACGCTAACACTAACCCGCGCCCTCACACGCACGCTCCCCCTAAAGCGTTGTCGGACCCTCACCTGAACCCTAAACCGTCCCCGTACCCTAACCCTAACCCTAGCCCGAACCCTAATCCTAACCCTTCCCCGAAGCCTGACCCTCACCAGTCCCCTAATCCTAACCCGTACGCTAACACTAACCCGCGCCCTCACACGCACGCTCCCTCTAAAGCGTTGTCGGACCCTCACCTGAACCCTAAACCGTCCCCGTCCCCTAACCCTAACCCTAGCCCGAACCCTAACCCTAACCCTTCCCCGAAGCCTGACCCTCACCCGTCCCCTAATCCTAACCCGTACGCTAACACTAACCCACGCCCTCACACGCACGCTCCCTCTAAAGCGTTGTCGGACCCTCACCTGGACCCTAAACCGTCCCCGTCCCCTAACCCTAACCCTAGCCCGAACCCTAACCCTAACCCTTCCCCGAAGCCTGACCCTCACCCATCCCCTAATCCTAACCCGTACGCTAACACTAACCCGCGCCCTCACACGCACGCTCCCCCTAAAGCGTTGTCGGACCCTCACCTCGACCCTAAACCGTCCCCGTCCCCTAACCCTAACCCTAGCCCGAACCCTAACCCTAACCCTTCCCCGAAGCCTGACCCTCACTCGTCCCCTAATCCTAACCCGTACGCTAACACTAACCCACGCCCTCACACGCACGCTCCCCCTAAAGCGTTGTCGGACCCTCACCTGGACCCTAAACCGTCCCCGTCCCCTAACCCTAACCCTAGCCCGAACCCTAACCCTAACACTTCACCGAAGCCTGACCCTCACCCGTCCCCTAATCCTAACGCGTAGGCTCACACTAACCCGCGCCCTCACACGCACGCTCCCCCTAAAGCGTTGTCGGACCCTCACCTGAACCCTAAACCGTCCCCGTCCCCTAACCCTAACCCTAGCCCGAACCCTAACCCTAACCCTTCCCCGAAGCCTGACCCTCACCCGTCCCCTAATCCTAACCCGTACGCTAACACTAACCCACGCCCTCACAAGCACGCTCCCCCTAAAGCGTTGTCGGACCCTCACCTGGACCCTAAACCGTCCCCGTCCCCTAACCCTAACCCTAGCCCGAACCCTAACCCTAACACTTCCCCGAAGCCTGACCCTCACCCGTCCCCTAATCCTAACCCGTACGCTCACACTAACCCGCGCCCTCACACGCACGCTCCCCCTAAAGCGTTGTCGGACCCTCACCTGGACTCTAAACCGTCCGCGTCCCCTAACCCTAACCCTAGCCCGAACCCTAACCCTAACCCTTCCCCGAAGCCTGACCCTCACCTGTCCCCTAATCCTAACCCGTAGGCTCACACTAACCCGCGCCCTCACACGCACGCTCCCCCTAAAGCGTTGTCGGACCCTCACCTGGACCCTAAACTGTCCCCATCCCCTAACCCTAACCCTAGCCCGAACCCTAACCCTAACCCTTCCCCGAAGCCTGACCCTCACCCGTCCCCTAATCCTAACCAGTAGGCTCACACTAACCCGCGCCCTCACACGCACGCTCCCCCTAAAGCGTTGTCGGACCCTCACCTGGACCCAAAACCGTCCCCATCCCCTAACCCTAACCCTAGCCGGAACCCTAACCCTAACCCTTCCCCGAAGCCTGACCCTCACCCGTCCCCTAATCCTAACACGTACGCTCACACTAACCCACGCCCTCACACGCACGCTCCATCTAAAGCGTTGTCGGACCCTCACCTGGACCCTAAACCGTCCCCGTCCCCTAACCCTAACCCTAGCCCGAACCCTAACCCTAAGCCTTCCCCGAAGCCTGACCCTCACCCGTCCCCTAATCCTAACCCGTACGCTAACACTAACCCGCGCCCTCACACGCACGCTCCCCCTAAAGCGTTGTCGGACCCTCACGTGAACCCTAAACCGTCCCCGTCCCCTAACCCTAACCCTAGCCCGAACCCTAACCCTAACCTTTCCCCGAAGCCTGACCCTCACCCGTCCCCTAATCCTAACCCGTACGCTAACACTAACCCACGCCCTCACAGGCACGCTTCTCCTAAAGCGTTGTCGGACCCTCACCTGGACCCTAAACCGTCCCCGTCCCCTAACCCTAACCCTAGCCCGAACCCTAACCCTAAGCCTTCCCCGAAGCCTGACCCTCACCCGTCCCCTAATCCTGAACCGAACGCTAACACTAACACGCGCCCTCACACGCACGCTCTCCCTAAAGCGTTGTCGTACCCTCACCTGGACCCTAAACCGTCCCCGTCCCCTAACCCTAACCCTAGCCCGAACCCTAACCCTAACCCTTCCCCGAAGCCTGACCCTCACCCGTCCCCTAATCCTAACCCGTAGGCTCACACTAACCCGCGCCCTCAAACGCACACTCCCCCTAAAGCGTTGTCGGACCCTCACCTGGACCCTAAACCGTCCCCGTCCCCTAACCCTAACCCTAGCCCGAACGCTAACCCTAACCCTTCCCCGAAGCCTGACCCTCACCCGTCCCCTAATCGTAACCCGTAGGCTCACACTAACCCGCTCCCTCACATGCACGCTCCCCCTAAAGCGTTGTCGGACCCTCACCTGAACCCTAAACCGTCCCCGTCCCCTAACCCTAACCCTAGCCCGAACCCTAACCCTAACACTTCCCAGAAGCCTGACCCTCACCCGTACCCAAATCCTAACCCGTACGCTAACACTAACCCGCGCCCTCACACGCACGCTCCCCCTAAAGCGTTGTCGGACCCTCACCTGGACCCTAAACCTTCCCCGTCCCCTACCCTAACCCTAGCCCGTACCCTAAACCTAACCCTTCCCCGAAGCCTGACCCTCACCCGTCCCCTAATCCTAACCCGTACGCTCACACTAACTCGCGCCCTCACACGCACGCTCCCCCTAAAGCGTTGTCGGACCCTCACCTGGACCCTAAACCGTCCCCGTCCCCTAACCCTAACCCTAGCCCGAACCCTAACCCTAACCCTTCCCAGAAGCCTGACCCTCACCCTTCCCCAAATCCTAACCCGTACGCTCACACTAACCCGCTCCCTCACATGCACGCTCCCCCTAAAGCGTTGTCGGACCCTCACCTGAACCCTAAACCGTCCCCGTCCCCTAACCCTAACCCTAGCCACAACCCTAACCCTAACACTTCCCAGAAGCCTGACCCTCACCCTTCCCCAAATCCTAACCCGTACGCTAACACTAACCCGCGCCCTCACACGCACGCTCCCCCTAAAGCGTTGTCGGACCTTCACCTGGACCCTAAACCGTCACCGTCTCCTAACCCTAACCCTAGCCCGTACCCTAAACCTAACCCTTCCCCGAAGCCTGACCCTCACCCGTCCCCTAATCGTAACCCGTAGGCTCACACTAACCAGAGCCCTCACACGCACGCTCCCCCTAAAGCGTTGTTGGACCCTCACCTGGACCCTAAACCGTCCCCATCCCCAAACCCTAACCCTAGCCCGAACCCTAACCCTAACACTTCCCCGAAGCCAGACCCTCACCCGTCCCCTAATCCTAACCCGTAGGCTCACACTAAGCCGCGCCCTCACACGCACGCTCCCCCTAAAGCGTTGTCGGACCCTCACCTGGACCCTAAACTCTCCCCATCCCCTAACCCTAACCCTAGCCCGAACCCTAACCCTAACCCTTCCCCAAAGCCTGACCCTCACCCGTCCCCTAATCCTAACCCGTAGGCTCACACTAACCCGCGCCCTCACACGCACGCTCCCCCTAAAGCGTTGTCGGACCCTCACCTGGACCCAAAACCGTCCCCATCCCCTAACCCTAACCCTAGCCGGAACCCTAACCCTAACCCTTCCCTGAAGCCTGACCCTCACCCGTCCCCTAATCCTAACCCGTACGCTCACACTAACCCACGCCCTCACACGCACGCTCCCTCTAAAGCGTTGTTGGACCGTCACCTGGATCCTAAACCGTCCCCGTCCCCTAACACTAACCCTAGCCCGAACCCTAACCCTAAGCCTTCCCCGAAGCCTGACCCTCACCCGTCCCCTAATCCTAAACCGTAGGCTCACAAAAAGCCGCGCCCTCACACGCACGCTCCCCCTAAAGCGTTGTCGGACCCTCACCTGGACCCTAAACCGTCCCCGTCCCCTAACCCTAACCCTAGCCCGAACCCTAAGCCTAACCCTTCCCCGAAGCCTGACACTCACCCGTCCCCTAATCCTAACCCGTAGGCTCACACTAACCCGCGCCCTCACACGCACGCTCCCCCTAAAGCGTTGTCGGACCCTCACCTGGACCCTAAACCGTCCCCGTCCCCTAACCCTAACCCTAGCCCGAACCCTAACCCTAACCCTTCCCCGAAGCCTGACCCTCACCCGTCCCCTAATCCTAACCCGTAGGCTCACACTAACCCGCGCCCTCACACGCACGCTCCCCCTAAAGCGTTGTCGGACCCTCACCTGGACCCTAAACCGTCCCCGTACCCTAACCCTAACCCTAGCCCGAACCCTAACCCTAACCCTTCCCCGAAGCCTGACGCTCACCCGTCCCCTAATCCTAGCCCGTACGCTAACACTAACCCGCGCCCTCACACGCACGCTCCCCCTAAAGCGTTGTCGGACCCTCACCTGGACACTAAACCGTCCCCGTCCCCTAACCCTAACCCTAGCCCGAATCCTAACCGTAACCCTTCCCCGAAACCTGACCCTCACCCGTCCCCTAATCCTAATCCGTAGGCTCACACTAACCCGCGCCCTCACACGCACGCTCCCCCTAAAGCGTTGTCGGACCCTCACCTGGACCCTAAACCGTCCCCGTCCCCTAACCCTAACCCTAGCCCGAACCCTAACCCTAACCCTTCCCCGAAGCCTGACCCTCACCCGTCCCCTAATCCTAACACGTACGCTCACACTAACCCGCGCCCTCACACGCACGCTCCCCCTAAGCGTTGTCGGACCCTCACCTTGACCCTAAACCGTCCCCGTCCCCTAACCCTAACCCTAGCCCGAACCCTAACCCTAACCGTTCCCCGAAGCCTGACCCTCACACGTCCCCTAATCCTAACCCGTAGGCTCACACTAAGCCGCGCCCTCACAAGCATGCTCCCCCTAAAGCTTTGTCGGACCCTCACCTGGACCCTAAACCGTCCCCGTCCCCTAACCCTAACCCTAGCCCGAACCCTAACTCTAAGCCTTCCCTGAAGCCTGACCCTCACCCGTCCCCTAATCCTAATCTGTATGCTAACACTAACCCGCGCCCTCACACGCACGCTCCCCCTAAAGCGTTGTCGGACCCTCACCTGGACCCTAAACCGTCCCCGTCCCCTAACCCTAACCCTAGCCCGAACCCTAAGCCTAACCCTTCCCCGAAGCCTGACCCTCACCCGTCCCCTAATCATAACCTGTAGGCTCACACTAACCCGCGCCCTCACACGCACGCTCCCCCTAAAGCGTTGTCGGACCCTCACCTGGACCCTAAACGGTCCCCGTCCCCTAACCCTAACCCTAGCCCGAACCCTAACCCTAACACTTCCCCGAAGCCTGACCCTCACCCGTCCCCTAATCCTAACCCGTACGCTAACACTAACCCGCGCCCTCACACGCACGCTCCCCCTAAAGCGTTGTCGGACCCTCACCTGGACCCTAAACAGTCCCCGTCCCCTAACCCTAACCCTAGCCCAAACCCTAACCCTAACCCTTCCCCGAAGCCTGACCCTCACCCGTCCCCTAATCCTAACCCGTAGGCTAACACTAACCCGCCCCCTCACACGCACGCTCCCCCTAAATCGCTGTCGGACCCTCACCTGGACCCTAAACCGTCCCCATCCCCTAACCCTAACCCTAGACCGAACCCTAACCCTAACCCTTCCCCGAAACCTGACCCTCACCCGTCCCCTAATCCTAACCCGTAGGCTCACACTAACCCGCGCCGTCACACGCACGCTCCCCCTAAAGCGTTGTCGGACCCTCACCTGGACCCTAAACCGTCCCCGTCCCCTAACCCTAACCCTAGCCCGAACCCTAACCCTAACCCTTCCCCGAAGCCTGACCCTCACCCGTCCCCTAATCCTAACCCGTAGGCTCACACTAACCCGCGCCCTCACATGCACGCTCCCCCTAAAGCGTTGTCGGACCCTCAGCTGGACCCTAAACCGTCCCCGTCCCCTAACCCTAACCCTAGCCCGAACCCTAACTCTAAGCCTTCCCCGAACCCTGACCCTCACCCGTCCCCTAATCCTAACCCGTAGGCTCACACTAACCCGCGCCCTCACACGCACGCTCCCCCTAAAGCGTTGTCGGACCCTCACCTGGACCCTAAACCGTCCCCGTCCCCTAACCCTAACCCTAGCCCGAACCCTAACCCTAACCCTTCCCCGAAACCTGACCCTCACCCGTCCCCTAATCCTAACCCGTAGGCTCACACTAACCCGCGCCCTCACACGCACGCTCCCCCTAAAGCGTTGTCGGACCCTCACCTGGACCCTAAACCGTCCCCGTCCCCTAACCCTAACCCTAGCCCGAACCCTAACCCTAACCCTTCCCCGAAGCCTGACCCTCACCCGTCCCCTAATCCTAAACCGTACGCTCACACTAACACGCGCCCTCACACACACGCTCCCCCTAAAGCGTTGTCGGACCCTCACCTGGACCCTAAACCGTCCCCGTCCCCTAACCCTAACCCTAGCCCGAACCCTAACCCTAACCCTTCCCCGAAGCCTGACCCTCACCCGTCCCCTAATCCTAACACGTACGCTCACACTAACCCGCGCCCTCACACGCACGCTCCCCCTAAGCCTTGTCGGACCCTCACCTTGACCCTAAACCGTCCCCGTCCCCTAACCCTAACCCTAGCCCGAACCCTAACCCTAACCGTTCCCCGAAGCCTGACCCTCACCCGTCCCCTAATCATAACCTGTAGGCTCACACTAACCCGCGCCCTCACACGCACGCTCCCCCTAAAGCGTTGTCGGACCCTCACCTGGACCCTAAACGGTCCCCGTCCCCTAACCCTAACCCTAGCCCGAACCCTAACCCTAACACTTCCCCGAAGCCTGACCCTCACCCGTCCCCTAATCCTAACCCGTACGCTAACACTAACCCGCGCCCTCACACGCACGCTCCCCCTAAAGCGTTGTCGGACCCTCACCTGGACCCTAAACCGTCCCCGTCCCCTAACCCTAACCCTAGCCCAAACCCTAACCCTAACCCTTCCTCGAAGCCTGACCCTCACCCGTCCCCTAATCCTAACCCGTAGGCTAACACTAACCCGCCCCCTCACACGCACGCTCCCCCTAAAGCGTTGTCGGACCCTCACCTGGACCCTAAACCGTCCCCGTCCCCTAACCCTAACCCTAGCCCGAACCCTAACCCTAACCCTTCCCCGAAACCTGACCCTCACCCGTCCCCTAATCCTAACCCGTACGCTCACACTAACCCGCGCCCTCACACGCACGCTCCCCCTAAAGCGTTGTCGGACCCTCACCTGGACCCTAAACCGTCCCCGTCCCCTAACCCTAACCCTAGCCCGAACCCTAACCCTAACCCTTCCCCGAAGCCTGACCCTCACCCGTCCCCTAATCCTAAACCGTACGCTCACACTAACACGCGCCCTCACACGCATGCTCCCCCTAAAGCGTTGTCGGACCCTCACCTGGACCCTAAACCGTCCCCGTCCCCTAACCCTAACCCTAGCCCGAACCCTAACCCTAACCCTTCCACGAAGCCTGACCTTCACCCGTCCCCTAATCCTAACCCGTAGGCTAACACTAACCCGCGCCCTCACACGCACGCTCCCCCTAAAGCGTTGTCGGACCGTCACCTGGATCCTAAACCGTCCCCGTCCCCTAACCCTAACCCTAGCCAGAACCTTAACCCTAACACTTCCCCGAAGTCTGACCCTCACCCGTCCCCTAATCCTAACCCGTAGGCTCACACTAACCCGCGCCCTCACACGCACGCTCCCCCTAAAGTGTTGTCGGACCCTCACCTGGACCCTAAACCGTCCCCGTCCCCTAACCCTAACCCTAGTCCGAACCCTAAACCTAACCCTTCCCCGAAGCCTGACCCTGACCCGTCCCCTAATCGTAACCCGTACGCTCACACTAACCCACGCCCTCACACGCACACTCCCCCTAAAGCGTTGTCGGACCCTCACCTGGACACTAAACCGTCCCCGTCCCCTAACCCTAACCCTAGCATGAACCCTAACCCTAACCCTTCCCCGAAGCCTGACCCTCACCCGTCCCCTAATCCTAACCCTTACGCTAACACTAACCCGCGCCCTCACACGCACGCTCCCCCTAAAGCGTTGTCGGACCCTCACCTGAACCCTAAACCGTCCCCGTACCCTAACCCTAACATTAGCCCGAACCCTAACCCTAACCCTTCCCCGAAGCCTGACCCTCACCCGTCCCCTAATCCTAACCCGTACGCTAACACTAACCCACGCCCTCACACGCACGCTCCCCCTAAAGCGTTGTCGGACCCTCACCTGGACCCTAAACCGTCCCCGTACCCTAACCCTAACCCTAGCCCGAACCCTAACCCTAACCCTTCCCCGAAGCCTGACCCTCACCCGTCCCCTAATCCTAATCCGTAGGCTGACACTAACCCGCGCCCTCACACGCACGCTCCCCCTAAAGCGTTGTCGGACCCTCACCTGGACCCTAAACCGTCCCCGTCCCCTAACCCTAACCCTAGCCCGAACCCTAACCCTAACCCTTCCCCGAAGCCTGACCCTCACCCGTCCCCTAATCCTAACCCGTATGCTCAAACTAAGCCGCGCCCACACACGCACGCTCCCCCTAAAGCGTTGTCGGACCCTCACCTGGACCCTAAACCGTCCCCGTCCCCTAACCCTAACCCTAGCCCGAACCCTAACTCTAAGCCTTCCCTGAAGCCTGACCCTCACCCGTCCCCTAATCCTAACCTGTATGCTAACACTAACCCGCGCCCTCACACGCACGCTCCCCCTAAAGCGTTGTCGGACCCTCACCTGGACCCTAAACCGTCCCCGTCCCCTAACCCTAACCCTAGCCCGAACCCTAACCCTAACCCTTTCCCGAAGCCTGACCCTCACCCGTCCCCTAATCATAACCCGTACGGTCACACTAACCCGCGCCCTCACACGCACGCTCCCCCTAAAGCGTTGTCGGACCCTCACCTGGACCCTAAACCGTCCCCGTACCCTAACCGTAACCCTAGCCCGAACCCTAACCCTAACCCTTCCCCGAAGCCTGACCCTGACCCGTCCCCTAATCCTAACCCGTACGCTAACACTAACCCACGCCCTCACACGCACGCTCCCCCTAAAGCGTTGTCGGACCCTCACCTGGACCCTAAACCGTCCCCGTCCCCTAACCCTAACCCTAGCCCGAATCCTAACCCTAACCCTTCCCCGAAGCCTAACCCTCACCCGTCCCCTAATCCTAATCCGTAGGCTCACACTAACCCGCGCCCTCACACGCACGCTCCCCCTAAAGCGTTGTCGGACCCTCACCTGGACCCTAAACCGTCCCCGTCCCCTAAACCTAACCCTAGCCCGAACCCTAACCCTAACCCTTCCCCGAAGCCTGACCCTCACCCGTCCCCTAATCCTAACACGTACGCTCACACTAACCCGCGCCCTCACACGCACGCTCCCCCTAAAGCGTTGTCGGACCCTCACCTTGACCCTAAACCGTCCCCGTCCCCTAACCCTAACCCTAGCCCGAACCCTAACCCTAACCCTTCCCCGAAGCCTGACCCTCACCCGTCCCCTAATCCTAACCCGTAGGCTCACACTAAGCCGCGCCCTCACATGCACGCTCCCGCTAAAGCGTTGTCGGACGCTCACCTGGACCCTAAACCGTCCCCATCCCCTAACCCTAACCCTAGCCCGAACCCTAACCCTAAGCCTTCCCCGAAGCCTGACCCTCACCCGTCCCCTAATCCTAACCCGTACGCTAACACTAACCCGCGCCCTCACACGCACGCTCTCCCTAAAGCGTTGTCGGACCCTCACCTGGACCCTAAACCGTCCCCGTCCCCTAACCCTAACGCTAGCCCGAACCCTAACCCTAACCCTTCCCCGAAGCCTGACCCTCACCCGTCCCCTAATCGTAACCCGTAGGCTCACACTAACCCGCGCCCTCACACGCACGCTCCCCCTAAAGCGTTGTCGGACCCTCACTTGGACCCTAAACCGTCCCCGTCCCCTAACCCTAACCCTAGCCTGAACCCTAAACTTAACCCTTCCCCAAAGCCTGACCCTCACCCGTCCCCTAATCGTAACCCGTAGGCTCACACTAACCCGCGCCCTCACACGCACGCTCCCCCTAAAGCGTTGTCGGACCCTCACCTGGACCCTAAACCGTCCCCGTCCCCTAACCCTAACCCTAGCCCGAACCCTAACCCTAACACTGCCCCGAAGCCTGACCCTCACCCGTCCCCTAATACTAACCCGTAGGCTCACACTAACCCGCGCCCTCACACGCACGCTCCCCCTAAAGCGTTGTCGGACCCTCACCTGGACCCTAAACCGTCCCCGTCCCCTAACCCTAACCCTAGCCCGAACCCTAACCCTAACACTTCCCCGAAGCCTCACCCTCACCCGTCCCCTAATCCTAACGCGTATGCTAACACTAACCCACGCCCTCACACGCACGCTCCCCCTAAAGCGTTGTCGGACCCTCACCTGGACCCTAAACCGTCCCCAACCCCTAACCCTAACCCTAGCCCGAACACTAACCCTAACACTTCCCCGAAGCCTGACCCTCACCCGTCCCCTAATCCTAACCCGTGCGCTCACACTAACCCGCGCCCTCACACGCACGCTCCCCCTAAAGCGTTGTCGGACCCTCACCTGAACCCTAAACCGTCCCCGTCCCCTAACCCTAACCCTAGCCCGAACCCTAATCCTAACACTTCCCCGAAGCCTGACCCTCACCCGTCCCCTAATCCTAACCCGTACGCTAACACTAACCCGCGCCCTCACACGCACGCTCCCCCTAAAGCGTTGTCGGACCCTTAACTGGACCCTAAACCGTCCCCGTACCCTAACCCTAACCCTAGCCCGAACCCTAACCCTAACACTTCCCCGAAGCCTGACCCTCACCCGTCCCCTAATCCTAAACCGTACGCTAACACTAACCCGCGCCCTCACACGCACGCTCCCCCTAAAGCGTTGTCGGACCCTCACCTGGACCCTAAACCGTCCCCGTCCCCTAACCCTAACCCTAGCCCGAACCCTAACCCTAACCCTTCCCCGAAGCCTGACCCTCACCCGTCCCCTAATCCTAACCCGTACGCTAACACTAACCCGCGCCCTCACAAGCACGCTCCCCCTAAAGCGTTGTCGGACCATCACCTGGACCCTAAACCGTCCCCGTCCCCTAACCCTAACCCTAGCCCGAACCCTAAACCTAACCCTTCCCCGAAGCCTGACCCTCACCCGTCCCCTAATCCTAACCCGTACGCTAACACTAACCTGCGCCCTCAAACGCACGCTCCCCCTAAAGCGTTGTCGGACCCTCACCTGGACCCTAAACCGTCCCCGTCCCCTAACCCTAACCCTAGCCCGAACCCTAACCCTAAGCCTTCCCCGAAGCCTGACCCTCACCCGTCCCCTAATCCTAACCCGTAGGCTCACACTAACCCACGCCCTCACACGCACGCTTCCCCTAAAGCGTTGTCGGACCCTCACCTGGACCCTAAACCTTCCCCGTCACCTAACCCTAACCTTAGCCCGAACCCTAACCCTAACCCTTCCCCGAAGCCTGACCCTCACCCGTCCCCTAATCCTAACCCGTGCGCTCACACTAACCCGCGCCCTCACACGCACGCTCCCCCTAAAGCGTTGTCGGACCCTCACCTGGACCCTAAACCGTCCCCGTCCCCTAACCCTAACCCTAGCCCGAACCCTAACCCTAACCCTTCCCCGAAGCCTGACCCTCACCCGTCCCCTAATCCTAACCCGTGCGCTCACACTAACCCGCGCCCTCACACGCACGCTCCCCCTAAAGCGTTGTCGGACCCTCACCTGGACCCTAAACCGTCCCCGTCCCCTAACCCTAACCCTAGCCCGAACCCTAACCCTAACCCTTCCCCGAAGCCTGACCCTCATCCGTCCCCTAATCCTAACCCGTAGGCTCACACTAACCCGCGCCCTCACACGCACGCTCCCCCTAAAGCGTTGTCGGACCCTCACCTGGACCCTAAACCGTCCCCGTCCCCTAACCCTACCCCTAGCCCGAACCCTAACCCTAACCCTTCCCCGAAGCCTGACCCTCACCCGTCCCCTAATCCTAACCCGTAGGCTCACACTAAGCCACGCCCTCACACGCTCGCTCCCCCTAAAGCGTTGTCGGACCCTCACCTGGACCCTAAACCGTCCCCGTCCCCGTCCCCTAACCCTAGCCCGAACCCTAACCCTAACCCTTCCCCGAAGCCTGACCCTCACCCGTCCCCTAATCCTAACCCGTATGCTAACACTAACCCGCGCCCTCACACGCACACTCCCCCTAAAGCGTTGTCGGACCCACAATTGGACCCTAAGCCGTCCCCGTCCCCTAACGCTAACCCTAGCCCGAACCCTAACCCTAACCCTTCCCCGAAGCCTGACCCTCACACGTCCCCTAATCCTAACCAGCACGCTAACAATAACCTGGGCCCTCACACGCATGCTCCCCCTAAAGCGTTGTCGGACCCTCACCTGGACCCTAAACCGTCCCCGTCCCCTAACCCTAACCCTAGCCCGAACCCTAACCCTAACACTTCCCCAAAGCCTGACCCTCACCCGTCCCCTAATCCTAACCCGTAGGCTCACACTAACCCGCGCCCTCACACGCACGCTCCCCCTTAAGCGTTGTCGGACCCTCACCTGGACCCTAAATCGTCCCCGTCCCCTAACCCTAACCCTAGCCCGAACCCTAACCCTAACCCTTCCCCGAAGCCTGACCCTCACCCGTCCCCTAATCCTAACCCGTAGGCTCCACTAACCCGCGCCCTCACACGCACGCTCCCCCTAAAGCGTTGTCGGACCCTCACCTGGACCCTAAACCGTCCCCGTCCCCTAACCCTAACCCTAGCCCGAACCCTAACCCTAACCCTTCCCCGAAGCCTGACCCTCACCCGTCCCCTAATCCTAACCAGTAGGCTCACACTAACCCGCGCCCTCACACGCACTCTCCCCCTACAGCATTGTCGGACCCTCACCTGGACCCAAAACCGTCCCCATGCCCTAACCCTAACCCTAGCCGGAACCCTAACCCTAACCCTTCCCCGAAGCCTGACCCTCACCCGTCCCCTAATCCTAAACCGTACGCTCACACTAACCCGCGCCCTCACACGCACGCTCCCCCTAAAGCGTTGTCGGACCCTCACCTGAACCCTAAACCGTCCCCGTCCCCTAACCCTAACCCTAGCCCGAACCATAACCCTAACCCTTCCCCGAAACCTGACCCTCACCCGTCCCCTAATCCTAACCCGTACGCTAACACTAACCCACGCCCTCACACGCACGCTCCCCCTAAAGCGTTGTTGGACCCTCACCTGGACCCTAAACCGTCCCCGCCCCCTAACCCTAACCCTAGCCCGAACCCTAACCCTAAGCCTTCCCCGAAGCCTGACTCTCACCTGTCCCCTAATCCTAACCCGAACGCTAACACTAACGCGCGCCCTCACACGCACACTCTCCCTAAAGCGTTGTCGTACCCTCACCTGGACCCTAAACCGTCCCCGTCCCCTAACCCTAACCCTAGCCCGAACACTAACCCTAACACTTCCCCGAAGCCTGACCCTCACCCGTCCCCTAATCCTAACCCGTAGGCTCACACTAACCCGCGCCCTCACACGCACGCTCCCCCTAAAGCGTTGTCGGACCCTCACCTGGACCCTAAACCGTCCCCGTCCCCTAACCCTAACCCTAGCCCGAACCCTAACCCTAACCCTTCCCCGAAGCCTGACCCTCACCCGTCCCCTATCCTAACCCGAACGCTAACACTAATCCGCCCTCGCACACGCATGCTCCCCCTAAAGCGTTGTCGGACCCTCACCTGGACCCTAAACCGTCTCCGTACCCTAACCCTTACCCTAGCCCGAACCCTAACCCTAAACCTTCCCCGAAGCCTGACCCTCACCCGTCCCGTAATCCTAACCCGTGCACTCACACTAACCCGCGCCCTCACACGCACGCTCCCCCTAAAGCGTTGTCGGACCCTCACCTGGACCCTAAACCGTTCCCGTCCCCTAACCCTAACCCTAGCCCGAACCCTAACCCTAACCCTTCCCCGAAGCCTGACCCTCACCCGTCCCCTAATCCTAACCCGTAGGCTCACACTAACCCGCGCCCTCACACGCACGCTCCCCCTAAAGCGTTGTCGGACCCTCACCTGAACCCTAAACCGTAGCCGTCCCCTAACCCTAACCCTAGCCCGAACCCTAACCCTAACCCTTCCCCGAAGCCTGACCCTCACCCGTCCCCTAATCCTAACCCGAATGCTAACACTAACCCACGCCCTCACACGCACGCTCCCCCTAAAGCGTTGTCGGACCCTCACCTGGACCCTAAACCGTCTCCGTACCCTAACCCTAACCCTAGCCCGAACCCTAACCCTAACCCTTCCCCGAAGCCTGACCCTCACCCGTCCCCTAATCCTAACCCGTACGCTAACACTAACCTGCGCCCTCATACGCACGCTCCCCCTAAAGCGTTGTCGGACCCTCACCTGGACCCTAAACCGTCCCCATCCCCTAACCCCAACCCTAGCCTGAACACTAACCCTAACACTTCCCCGAACCCTGACCCTCACCCGTCCCCTATCCTAACCCGTGCGCTCACACTAACCCGCGCCCTCACACGCACGCTCCCCCTAAAGCGTTGTCGGACCCTCACCTGAACCCTAAACCGTCCCCGTCCCCTAACCCTAACCCTAGCCCGAACCCTAACCCTAACACTTCCCCGAAGCCTGACCCTCACCCGTCCCCTAATCCTAACCCGTACGCTAACACTAACCCGCGCCCTAACACGCACGCTCCCCCTAAAGCGTTGTCGGACCCTCACCTGGACCCTAAACCGTCCCCGTCCCCTAACCCTAACCCTAGCCCGAACCCTAACCCTAACCCTTCCCCGAAGCCTGACCCTCACCCGTCCCCTAATCCTAACCCGAACGCTAACACTAACCCGCGCCGTCACACGCACGCTCCCCCGAAAGCGTTGTCGGACCCTCACCTGGATCCTAAACCGTCCCGTCCCCTAACCCTAACCTTAGCCCGAACCCTAACCCTAACCCTTCCCCGAAGCCTGACCCTCACCCATCCCCTAATCCTAACGCGTAGGCTCACACTAAGCCGCGCCCTCACACGCACGCTCCCCCTAAAGCGTTGTAGGACCCTCACCTGGACCCTAAACCGTCCCCTTCCCCTAACCCTAACCCTAGCCCGAACCCTAACCCTAACCCTTCCCCGAAGCCTGACCCTCACCCGTCCCCTAATCCTAACCCGTACGCTAACACTAACCCGCGCCCTCACACGCACGCTCTCCCTAAAGCGTTGACGTACCCTCACCTGGACCCTAAACCGTCCCCGTCCCCTAACCCTAACCCTAGCCCGAACCCTAACACTAACACTTCCCCGAAGCCTGACCCTCACCCGTCCCCTAATCATAACCCGTAGGCTCACACTAACCCGCGCCCTCACACGCACGCTCCCGCTAAAGCGTTGTCGGACCCTCACCTGGACCCTAAACCGTCCCCGTCCCCTAACCCTAACCCTAGCCCGAACCTTAACCCTAACACTTCCCAGAAGCCTGACCCTCACCCGTCCCATAATCCTAACCCGTAGGCTCACACTAACCCGCGCCCTCACACGCACGCTCCCCCTAAAGCGTTGTCGGACCCTCACCTGGACCCTAAACCGTCCCCGTCCCCTAACCCTAACCCTAGCCCAAACCCTAACCCTAACCCTTCCCCGAAGCCTGACCCTCACCCGTCCCCTAATCCTAACCCGTAGGCTCACACTAACCCGCGCCCTCACACGCACGCTCCCCCTAAAGCGTTGTCGGACCCTCACCTGGACCCTAAACCGTCCCCGTACCCTAACCCTAACCCTAGCCCGAACCCTAACCCTAACACTTCCCCGAAGCCTGACCCTCACCCGTCCCCTAATCCTAACCCGTACGCTAACACTAACCCGCGCCCTCACACGCACGCTCCCCCTAAAGCGTTGTCGGACCCTCACCTGGACCCTAAACCGTCCCCGTCCCCTAACCCTAACCCTAGCCCGAACCCTAACCCTAACCCTTCCCCGAAGCCTGACCCTCACCCGTCCCCTAATCCTAACCCGTACGCTAACACTAAGCCACGCCCTCACACGCACGCTCCCCCTAAAGCGTTGTCGGACCCTCATCTGGACCCTAAACCGTCCCCGTCCCCTAACCCTAACCCTAGCCCGAACCCTAACCCTAACCCTTCCCCGAAGCCTGACCCTCACCCGCCCCCTAATCCTAACCCGTACGCTAACACTAACCCGCACCCTCACACGCACGCTCCCCCTAAAGCGTTGTCGGACCCTCACCTGGACCCTAAACCGTCCCCGTCCCCTAACCCTAACCCTAGCCCGATCCCTAATCCTAACCTTTCCCCGAAGCCTGACCCTCACCCGTCCCCTAATCCTAATCCGTAGGCTCACACTAACCCGCGCCCTCACACGCACGCTCCCCCTAAAGCGTTGTCGGACCCTCACCTGGACCCTAAACCGTCCCCATACCCTAAACCTAACCCTAGCCCGAACCCTAACCCTAACACTTCCCCGAAGCCTGACCCTCACCCGTCCCCTAATCCTAACCCGTACGCTAACACTAACCCGCGCCCTCACACGCACGCTCCCCCTAAAGCGTTGTCGGACCCTCACCTGGACCCTAAACCTTCCCCGTCCCCTAACCCTAACCCTAGCCCGAACCCTAACCCAAAACCTTCCCCGAAGCCTGACCCTCACCCGTCCCCTAATCCTAACCCGTACGCTAACACTAACCCGCGCCGTCACACGCACGCTCCCCCTAAAGCGTTGTCGGACCCTCACCTGGAGCCTAAACCGTCCCGTCCCCTAACCCTAACCCTAGCCCGAACCCTAACCCTAACCCTTCCCCAAAGCCTGACCCTCACCCGTCCCCTAATCCTAAACCGTAGGCTCACACTAAGCCGCGCCCTCACACGCACGCTCCCCCTAAAGCGTTGTCGGACCCTCACCTGGACCCTAAACCGTCCCCGTCCCCTAACCCTAACCCTAGCCCGAACCCTAACCCTAACACTTCCCTGAAGCCTGACCCTCACCCGTCCCCTAATCCTAACCCGTAGGCTCACACTAACCCGCGCCCTCACACGCATGCTTCCCCTAAAGCGTTGTCGGACCCTCACCTGGACCCTAAACCGTCCCCGTCCCCTAACCCTAACCCTAGCCCGAACCCTAACCCTAACCCTTCCCCGAAGCCTGACCCTCACCCGTCCCCTAATCCTAACCCGTAGGCTCACACTAACCCGCGCCCTCACACGCACGCTCCCCCTAAAGCGTTGTCGGACCCTCACCTGGACCCTAAACCGTCCCCGTCCCCTAACCCTAACCCTAGCCCGAACCCTAACCTTAAACCTTCCCCAAAGCCTGATCCTCACCCGTCTCCTAATCGTAACCCGTAGGCTCACAATGACCCGCGCCCTCACACGCACGCTCCCCCTAAAGCGTTTTCGGACCCTCACCTGGACCCTACACCGTTCCCGTCCCCTAACCCTAACCCTAGCCCGAACCCTAACCCTAACCCTTCCCCGAAGCCTGACCCTCACCCGTCCCCTAATCCTAAACCGTAGGCTCACACTAACCCGCGCCCTCACACGCACGCTCCCCCTAAATTGTTGTCGGACCCTCACCTGGACCCTAAACCGTCCCCGTCCCCTAACCCTAACCCTAGCCCGAACCCTAACCCTAACCCTTCCCCGAACCCTGACCCTCATCCGTCCCCTAATCCTAACCCGTAGGCTCACACTAAGCCGCGCCCTCACACGCACGCTCCCCCTAAAGCGTTGTCGGACCCTCACCTGGACCCTAAACCGTCCCCGTCCCCTAACCCTAACCCTAGCCCGAACCCTAATCCTAACCCTTCCCCGAAGCCTGACCCTCACCCGTCCCCTAATCGTAACCCGTAGGTTCACACTAACCCGAGCCCTCACACGCACGCTCCCCCTAAAGCGTTTTCGGACCCTCACCTGGACCCTAAACCGTCCCCGTACCCTAACCCTAACCCTAGCCCGAACCCTAACCCTAACACTTCCCCGAAGCCTGACCCTCACCCGTCGCCTAATCCTAACCCGTACGCTAACACTAACCCGCGCCCTAACATGCACGCTCCCCCTAAAGCGTTGTCGGACCCTCACCTGGACCCTAAACCGTCCCCGTCCCCTAACCCTAACCCTAGACCGAACCCTAACCCTAACCCTTCCCCGAAGCCTGACCCTCACCCGTCCCCTAATCCTAACCCGTACGCTAACACTAACCCGCGCCGTCACACGCACGCTCCCCCGAAAGCGTTGTCGGACCCTCACCTGGATCCTAAACCGTCCCGTCCCCTAACCCTAACCTTAGCCCGAACCCTAACCCTAACCCTTCCCCGAAGCCTGACCCTCACCCGTCCCCTAATCCTAACGCGTAGGCTCACACTAAGCCGCGCCCTCACACGCACGCTCCCCCTAAAGCGTTGTAGGACCCTCACCTGGACCCTAAACCGTCCCCTTCCCCTAACCCTAACCCTAGCCCGAACCCTAACCCTAACCCTTCCCCGAAGCCTGACCCTCACCCGTCCCCTAATCCTAACCCGTACGCTAACACTAACCCGCGCCCTCACACGCACGCTCTCCCTAAAGCGTTGACGTACCCTCACCTGGACCCTAAACCGTCCCCGTCCCCTAACCCTAACCCTAGCCCGAACCCTAACACTAACACTTCCCCGAAGCCTGACCCTCACCCGTCCCCTAATCATAACCCGTAGGCTCACACTAACCCGCGCCCTCACACGCACGCTCCCGCTAAAGCGTTGTCGGACCCTCACCTGGACCCTAAACCGTCCCCGTCCCCTAACCCTAACCCTAGCCCGAACCCTAACCCTAAGCCTTCCCCGAAGCCTGACCCTCACCCGTCCCCTAATCCTAAACCGTAGGATCACACTAACGCACGCCCTCACACGCACGCTCCCCCTAAAGCGTTGTCGGACCCTCACCTGCACCCTAAACCGTCCCCGTCCCCTAACCCTAACCCTAGCCCGAACCCTAACCCTAACCCTTCCCCGAACCCTGACCCTCACCCGTCACCTAATCCTAACCCGTACGCTAACACTAACCCGCGCCCTCACACGCACGCTCCCCCTAAAGCGTAGTCGGACCCTCACCTGGACCCTAAACCGTCCCCGTCCCCTAACCCTAACCCTAGCCCGAACCCTAATCCTAACCCTTCCCCGAAGCCTGACCCTCACCCGTCCCCTAATCCTAATCCGTAGGCTCACACTAACCCGCGCCCTCACACGCACGTTCCCCCTAAAGCGTTGTCGGACCCTCACCTGGACCCTAAACCGTCCCCGTACCGTAACCCTAACCCTAGCCCGAACCCTAACCCTAACACTTCCCCGAAGCCTGACCCTCACCCGTCCCCTAATCCTAACCCGTACGCTAACACTAACAAGCGCCCTCACACGCACGCTCCCCCTAAAGCGTTGTCGGACCCTCACCTGGACCCTAAACCGTCCACGTCCCCTAACCCTAACCCTAGCCCGAACCCTAACCCTAACCCTTCCCCGAAGCCTGACCCTCACCCGTCCCCTAATCCTAACCCGTACGCTAACACTAATCCGCGCCCTCACACGCACGCTCCCCCTAAAGCGTTGTCGGACCCTCACCTGGACCCTAAACCGTCCCCGTCCCCTAACCGTAACCCTAGCCCGAACCCTAACACTAACCCTTCCCTGAAACCTGACCCTCACCCGTCCCCTAATCCTAACCCGTATGCTCACACTAACCCGCGCCCTCACACGCACGCTCCCCCTAAAGCGTTGTCGGACTCTCACTTGGACCCTAAACCGTCCCCGTCCCCTAACACTACCGCTAGCCCGAACCCTATCCTTAACCCTTCCCCAAAGCCTGACCCTCACCCGTCCCCTAATCGTAACCCGTAGGCTCACACTAACCCGCGTCCTCACACGCACGCTCCCCCTAAAGCGTTTTCGGACACTCACCTGGACCCTAAACCGTTCCCGTCCGCTAACCCTAACCCTAGCCCGAACCCTAACCCTAACCCTTCCCCAAAGCCTGACCCTCACCCGTCCCCTAATCCTAAACCGTAGGCTCACACTAACCGGCGCCCTCACACGCACGCTCCCCCTAAAGCGTTGTCGGACCCTCACCTGGACCCTAAACCGTCCCCGTACCCTAACCCTAACCCTAGCCCGAACCCTAACCCTAACCCTTCCCCGAAGCCTGACCCTCACCCGTCCCCTAATCCTAACCCGTACGCTAACACTAACCGCGCCCTCACACACATGCTCCCCCTAAAGCGTTGTCGGACCCTCACCTGGACCCTAAACCGTCCCCGTCCCCTAACCCTAAGCCTAGCCCGAACCCTAATCCTAACCCTTCCCCGAAGCCTGACCCTCACCCGTCCCCTAATCCTAATCCGTAGGCTCACACTAACCCGCGCCCTCACACGCACGCTCCCCCTAAAGCGTTGTCGGACCCTCACCTGGACCCTAAACCGTCCCCGTCCCCTAACCCTAACCCTAGCCCGAACCCTAATCCTAACCCTTCCCCGAAGCCTGACCCTCACCCGTCCCCTAATCGTAACCCGTAGGTTCACACTAACCCGAGCCCTCACACGCACGCTCCCCCTAAAGCGTTTTCGGACCCTCACCTAGACCCTAAACCGTCCCCGTACCCTAACCCTAACCCTAGCCCGAACCCTAACCCTAACACTTCCCCGAAGCCTGACCCTCACCCGTCGCCTAATCCTAACCCGTACGCTAACACTAACCCGCGCCCTAACATGCACGCTCCCCCTAAAGCGTTGTCGGACCCTCACCTGGACCCTAAACCGTCCCCGTCCCCTAACCCTAACCCTAGCCCGAACCCTAACCCTAACCCTTCCCCGAAGCCTGACCCTCACCCGTCCCCTAATCCTAACCCGTACGCTAACACTAACCCGCGCCGTCACACGCACGCTCCCCCGAAAGCGTTGTCGGACCCTCACCTGGATCCTAAACCGTCCCGTCCCCTAACCCTAACCTTAGCCCGAACCCTAACCCTAACCCTTCCCCGAAGCCTGACCCTCACCCGTCCCCTAATCCTAACGCGTAGGCTCACACTAAGCCGCGCCCTCACACGCACGCTCCCCCTAAAGCGTTGTAGGACCCTCACCTGGACCCTAAACCGTCCCCTTCCCCTAACCCTAACCCTAGCCCGAACCCTAACCCTAACCCTTCCCCGAAGCCTGACCCTCACCCGTCCCCTAATCCTAACCCGTACGCTAACACTAACCCGCGCCCTCACACGCACGCTCTCCCTAAAGCGTTGACGTACCCTCACCTGGACCCTAAACCGTCCCCGTCCCCTAACCCTAACCCTAGCCCGAACCCTAACACTAACACTTCCCCGAAGCCTGACCCTCACCCGTCCCCTAATCATAACCCGTAGGCTCACACTAACCCGCGCCCTCACACGCACGCTCCCGCTAAAACGTTGTCGGACCCTCACCTGGACCCTAAACCGTCCCCGTCCCCTAACCCTAACCCTAGCCCGAACCCTAACCCTAAGCCTTCCCCGAAGCCTGACCCTCACCCGTCCCCTAATCCTAAACCGTAGGATCACACTAACGCACGCCCTCACACGCACGCTCCCCCTAAAGCGTTGTCGGACCCTCACCTGCACCCTAAACCGTCCCCGTCCCCTAACCCTAACCCTAGCCCGAACCCTAACCCTAACCCTTCCCCGAACCCTGACCCTCACCCGTCACCTAATCCTAACCCGTACGCTAACACTAACCCGCGCCCTCACACGCACGCTCCCCCTAAAGCGTAGTCGGACCCTCACCTGGACCCTAAACCGTCCCCGTCCCCTAACCGTAACCCTAGCCCGAACCCTAATCCTAACCCTTCCCCGAAGCCTGACCCTCACCCGTCCCCTAATCCTAATCCGTAGGCTCACACTAACCCGCGCCCTCACACGCACGTTCCCCCTAAAGCGTTGTCGGACCCTCACCTGGACCCTAAACCGTCCCCGTACCGTAACCCTAACCCTAGCCCGAACCCTAACCCTAACACTTCCCCGAAGCCTGACCCTCACCCGTCCCCTAATCCTAACCCGTACGCTAACACTAACAAGCGCCCTCACACGCACGCTACCCCTAAAGCGTTGTCGGACCCTCACCTGGACCCTAAACCGTCCACGTCCCCTAACCCTAACCCTAGCCCGAACCCTAACCCTAACCCTTCCCCGAAGCCTGACCCTCACCCGTCCCCTAATCCTAACCCGTACGCTAACACTAATCCGCGCCCTCACACGCACGCTCCCCCTAAAGCGTTGTCGGACCCTCACCTGGACCCTAAACCGTCCCCGTCCCCTAACCGTAACCCTAGCCCGAACCCTAACACTAACCCTTCCCTGAAACCTGACCCTCACCCGTCCCCTAATCCTAACCCGTATGCTCACACTAACCCGCGCCCTCACACGCACGCTCCCCCTAAAGCGTTGTCGGACTCTCACTTGGACCCTAAACCGTCCCCGTCCCCTAACACTACCGCTAGCCCGAACCCTATCCTTAACCCTTCCCCAAAGCCTGACCCTCACCCGTCCCCTAATCGTAACCCGTAGGCTCACACTAACCCGCGTCCTCACACGCACGCTCCCCCTAAAGCGTTTTCGGACACTCACCTGGACCCTAAACCGTTCCCGTCCGCTAACCCTAACCCTAGCCCGAACCCTAACCCTAACCCTTCCCCAAAGCCTGACCCTCACCCGTCCCCTAATCCTAAACCGTAGGCTCACACTAACCGGCGCCCTCACACGCACGCTCCCCCTAAAGCGTTGTCGGACCCTCACCTGGACCCTAAACCGTCCCCGTACCCTAACCCTAACCCTAGCCCGAACCCTAACCCTAACCCTTCCCCGAAGCCTGACCCTCACCCGTCCCCTAATCCTAACCCGTACGCTAACACTAACCGCGCCCTCACACACATGCTCCCCCTAAAGCGTTGTCGGACCCTCACCTGGACCCTAAACCGTCCCCGTCCCCTAACCCTAAGCCTAGCCCGAACCCTAATCCTAACCCTTCCCCGAAGCCTGACCCTCACCCGTCCCCTAATCCTAATCCGTAGGCTCACACTAACCCGCGCCCTCACACGCACGCTCCCCCTAAAGCGTTGTCGGACCCTCACCTGGACCCTAAACCGTCCCCGTACCCTAACCCTAACCCTAGCCCGAACCCTAACCCTAACCCTTCCCCGAACCCTGACCCTCACCCGTCCCCTAATCCTAACCCGTACGCTAACACTAACCCGCGCCCTCACACGCACACTCCCCCTAAAGCGTTGTCGGACCCTCACCTGGACCCTAAACCGTCCCCGTCCCCTAACCCTAACCCTAGCCCGAACCCTAACCCTAACCCTTCCCCGAAGCCTGACCCTCACCCGTCCCCTAATCCTAACCCGTACGCTAACACTAACCCGCGCCCTCACACGCACGCTCCCCCTAAAGCGTTGTCGGACCCTCACCTGGACCCTAAACCGTCCCCTAACCCTAACCCTAACCCTAGCCCTAACCGTAACCCTAACCCTTCCCCGAAGCCTGACCCTCACCCGTCCCCTAATCCTAACCCGTACGCTAACACTAACCCGCGACTTCACACGCACGCTCCCCCTAAAGCGTTGTCGGACCCTCACCTGGACCCTAAACCGTCCCCGTCCCCTAACCCTAACCCTAGCCCGAACCCTAATCCTAACCCTTCCCCGAAGCCTGACCCTCACCCGTCCCCTAATCCTAATCCGTAGGCTCACACTAACCCGCGCCCTCACACGCACGCTCCCCCTAAAGTGTTGTCGGACCCTCACCTGGACCCTAAACCGTCCCCGTACCCTAACCCTAACCCTAGCCCGAACCCTAACCCTAACACTTCCCCAAAGCCTGACCCTCACCCGTCCCCTAATCCTAACCCGTACGCTAACACTAACCCGCGCCCTCACACGCACGCTCCCCCTAAAGCGTTGTCGGACCCTCACCTGGACCCTAAACCGTCCCCGTCCCCTAACCCTAACCCTAGCCCGAACCCTAACCCTAACCCTTCCCCGAAGCCTGACCCTCACCCGTCCCCTAATCCTAACCCGTACGCTAACACTAACCCGCGCCCTAACACGCACGCTCCCCCTAAAGCGTTGTCGGACCCTCAGCTGGACCCTAAACCGTCCCCGTCCCCTAACCCTAACCCTAGCCCGAACCCTAACCCTAACCCTTCCCCGAAGCCTGACCCTCACCCGTCCCCTAATCCTAACCCGTACGCTAACACTAACCCGCGCCGTCACACGCACGCTCCCCCGAAAGCGTTGTCGGACCCTCACCTGGATCCTAAACCGTCCCGTCCCCTAACCCTAACCTTAGCCCGAACCCTAACCCTAACCCTTCCCCGAAGCCTGACCCTCACCCGTCCCCTAATCCTAACGCGTAGGCTCACACTAAGCCGCGCCCTAACACGCACGCTCCCCCTAAAGCGTTGTCGGACCCTCACCTGGACCCTAAACCGTCCCCGTCCCCTAACCCTAACCCTAGCCCGAACCCTAACCCTAACCCTTCCCCGAAGCCTGACCCTCACCCATCCCCTAATCCTAACCCGTACGCTAACACTAACCCGCGCCCTCACACGCACGCTCCCCCTAAAGCGTTGTCGGACCCTCATCTGAACCCTAAACCGTCCCCGTACTCTAACCCTAACACGAACCCTAAACCTAACGCTTCCCCGAAGCCTGACCCTCACCCGTCCCCTAATCCTAACACGTACGCTAACACTAACCCGCGCCCTCACACGCACGCTCCCCCTAAAGCGTTGTCGGACCCTCACCTGAACCCTAAACCGTCCCCGTCCCCTAACCCTAACCCTAGCCCGAACCCTAACCCTAACCCTTCCCCGAAGCCTGACCCTCACCCGTCCCCTAATCCTAACCCGTAGGCTCACACTAACCCGCGCCCTCACACGCACACTCCCCCTAAAGCGTTGTCGGACCCTCACCTGGACCCTAAACCGTCCCCGTCCCCTAACCCTAACCCTAGCCCGAACGCTAACCCTAACCCTTCCCCGAAGCCTGACCCTCACCCGTCCCCTAATCGTAACCCGTAGGCTCACACTAACCCGCGACCTCACACGCTCGCTCCCCATAAAGCGTTGTCGGACCCTCACCTGGACCCTAAACCGTCCCCGTCCCCTAACCCTAACCCTAGCCCGAACCCTAACCCTAACACTTCCCCGAAGCCAGACCCTCACCCGTCCCCAAATCCTAACCCGTACGCTAACACTAACCCGCGCCCTCACACGCACGCTCCCCCTAAAGCGTTGTCGGACCCTCACCTGGACCCTAAACCGTCCCCGTCCCCTAACCCTAACCCTAGCCCGTACCCTAAACCTAACCCTTCCCCGAAGCCTGACCCTCACCCGTCCCCTAATCCTAACCCGTACGCTCACACTAACCCGCGCCCTCACACGCACGCTCCCCCTAAAGCGTTGTCGGACCCTCACCTGGACCCTAAACCGTCCCCGTCCCCTAACCCTAACCCTAGCCCGAACCCTAATCCTAACCCTTCCCCGAAGCCTGACCCTCACCCGTCCCCTAATCCTAATCCGTAGGCTCACACTAACCCGCGCCCTCACACGCACGCTTCCCCTAAAGCGTTGTCGGACCCTCACCTGGACCCTAAACCGTCCCCGTACCCTAACCCTAACCCTAGCCCGAACCCTAACCCTAACACTTCCCCGAAGCCTGACCCTCACCCGTCCCCTAATCCTAACCCGTACGCTAACACTAACCCGCGCCCTCACACGCACACTCCCCCTAAAGCGTTGTCGGACCCTCACCTGGACCCTAAACCGTCCCTGTCCCCTAACCCTAACCCTAGCCCGAACCCTAACCCTAACCCTTCCCCGAAGCCTGACCCTCACCCGTCCCCTAATCCTAACCCGTACGCTAACACTAACCCGCGCCCTCACACGCACGCTCCCCCTAAAGCGTTGTCGGACCCTCACCTGGACCCTAAACCGTCCCCGTACCCTAACCCTAACCCTAGCCCTAACCGTAACCCTAACCCTTCCCCGAAGCCTGACCCTCACCCGTCCCCTAATCCTAACCCGTACGCTAACACTAACCCGCGACTTCACACGCACGCTCCCCCTAAAGCGTTGTCGGACCCTCACCTGGACCCTAAACCGTCCCCGTCCCCTAACCCTAACCCTAGCCCGAACCCTAATCCTAACACTTCCCCGAAGCCTGACCCTCACCCGTCCCCTAATCCTAATCCGTAGGCTCACACTAACCCGCGCCCTCACACGCACGCTCCCCCTAAAGTGTTGTCGGACCCTCACCTGGACCCTAAACCGTCCCCGTACCCTAACCCTAACCCTAGCCCGAACCCTAACCCTAACACTTCCCGGAAGCCTGACCCTCACCCGTCCCCTAATCCTAACCCGTACGCTAACACTAACCCGCGCCCTCACACGCACGCTCCCCCTAAAGCGTTGTCGGACCCTCACCTGGACCCTAAACCGTCCCCGTACCCTAACCCTAACCCTAGCCCGAACCCTAACCCTAACACTTCCCCGAAGCCTGACCCTCACCCGTCCCCTAATCCTAACCCGTACGCTAACACTAACCCGCGCCCTCACACGCACGCTCCCCCTAAAGCGTTGTCGGACCCTCACCTGGACCCTAAACCGTCCCCGTCCCCTAACCCTAACCCTATCCCGAACCCTAACCCTAACCCTTCCCCGAAGCCTGACCCTCACACGTCCCCTAATCCTAACCCGTACGCTCACACTAACCCGCGCCGTCACACGCACGCTCCCCCGAAAGCGTTGTCGGACCCTCACCTGGATCCTAAACCGTCCCGTCCCCTAACCCTAACCTTAGCCCGAACCCTAACCCTAACCCTTCCCCGAAGCCTGACCCTCACCCGTCCCCTAATCCTAACGCGTAGGCTCACACTAAGCCGCGCCCTCACACGCACGCTCCCCCTAAAGCGTTGTAGGACCCTCACCTGGACCCTAAACCGTCCCCTTCCCCTAACCCTAACCCTAGCCCGAACCCTAACCCTAACCCTTCCCCGAAGCCTGACCCTCACCCGTCCCCTAATCCTAACCCGTACGCTAAGACTAACCCGCGCCCTCACACGCACGCTCTCCCTAAAGCGTTGACGTACCCTCACCTGGACCCTAAACCGTCCCCGTCCCCTAACCCTAACCCTAGCCCGAACCCTAACACTAACACTTCCCCGAAGCCTGACCCTCACCCGTCCCCTAATCATAACCCGTAGGCTCACACTAACCCGCGCCCTCACACGCACGCTCCCGCTAAAGCGTTGTCGGACCCTCACCTGGACCCTAAACCGTCCCCGTCCCCTAACCCTAACCCTAGCCCGAACCCTAACCCTAACCCTTCCCCGAAGCCTGACCCTCACCCGTCCCCTAATCCTAACCCGTAGGCTCACACTAACCCGCGCCCTCACACGCACGCTCCCCCTAAAGCGTTGTCGGACCCTCACTTGGACCCTAAACCGTCCCCATCCCCTAACCCTAACCCTAGCCCGAACCCTAACCTTAACCCTTCCCCAAAGCCTGACCCTCACCCGTCCCCTAATCGTAACCCGTAGGCTCACACTAACCCGCTCCCTCACACGCACGCTCCCCCTAAAGCGTTTTCGGACCCTCACCTGGACCCTAAACCGTTCCCGTCCCCTAACCCTAACCCTAGCCCGAACCCTAACCCTAAGCCTTCCCCGAAGCCTGACCCTCACCCGTCCCCTAATCCTAAACCGTAGGATCACACTAACGCACGCCCTCACACGCACGCTCCCCCTAAAGCGTTGTCGGACCCTCACCTGGACCCTAAACCGTCCCCGTCCCCTAACCCTAACCCTAGCCCGAACCCTAACCCTAACCCTTCCCCGAACCCTGACCCTCACCCGTCCCCTAATCCTAACCCGTACGCTAACACTAACCCGCGCCCTCACACGCACGCTCCCCCTAAAGCGTAGTCGGACCCTCACCTGGACCCTAAACCGTCCCCGTCCCCTAACCGTAACCCTAGCCCGAACCCTAATCCTAACCCTTCCCCGAAGCCTGACCCTCACCCGTCCCCTAATCCTAATCCGTAGGCTCACACTAACCCGCGCCCTCACACGCACGTTCCCCCTAAAGCGTTGTCGGACCCTCACCTGGCCCCTAAACCGTCCCCGTACCGTAACCCTAACCCTAGCCCGAACCCTAACCCTAACACTTCCCCGAAGCCTGACCCTCACCCGTCCCCTAATCCTAACTCGTACGCTAACACTAACAAGCGCCCTCACACGCACGCTCGCCCTAAAGCGTTGTCGGACCCTCACCTGGACCCTAAACCGTCCACGTCCCCTAACCCTAACCCTAGCCCGAACCCTAACCCTAACCCTTCCCCGAAGCCTGACCCTCACCCGTCCCCTAATCCTAACCCGTACGCTAACACTAATCCGCGCCCTCACACGCACGCTCCCCCTAAAGCGTTGTCGGACCCTCACCTGGACCCTAAACCGTCCCCGTCCCCTAACCGTAACCCTAGCCCGAACCCTAACACTAACCCTTCCCTGAACCCTGACCCTCACCCGTCCCCTAATCCTAACCCGTATGCTCACACTAACCCGCGCCCTCACACGCACGCTCCCCCTAAAGCGTTGTCGGACTCTCACTTGGACCCTAAACCGTCCCCGTCCCCTAACACTACCGCTAGCCCGAACCCTATCCTTAACCCTTCCCCAAAGCCTGACCCTCACCCGTCCCCTAATCGTAACCCGTAGGCTCACACTAACCCGCGTCCTCACACGCACGCTCCCCCTAAAGCGTTTTCGGACACTCACCTGGACCCTAAACCGTTCCCGTCCGCTAACCCTAACCCTAGCCCGAACCCTAACCCTAACCCTTCCCCAAAGCCTGACCCTCACCCGTCCCCTAATTCTAAACCGTAGGCTCACACTAACCGGCGCCCTCACACGCACGCTCCCCCTAAAGCGTTGTCGGACCCTCACCTGGACCCTAAACCGTCCCCGTACCCTAACCCTAACCCTAGCCCGAACCCTAACCCTAACCCTTCCCCGAAGCCTGACCCTCACCCGTCCCCTAATCCTAACCCGTACGCTAACACTAACCCGCGCCCTCACACACATGCTCCCCCTAAAGCGTTGTCGGACCCTCACCTGGACCCTAAACCGTCCCCGTCCCCTAACCCTAACCCTAGCCCGAACCCTAATCCTAACCCTTCCCCGAAGCCTGACCCTCACCCGTCCCCTAATCCTAATCCGTAGGCTCACACTAACCCGCGCCCTCACACGCACGCTCCCCCTAAAGCGTTGTCGGACCCTCACCTGGACCCTAAACCGTCCCCGTACCCTAACCCTAACCCTAGCCCGAACCCTAACCCTAACACTTCCCCGAAGCCTGACCCTCACCCGTCCCCTAATCCTAACCCGTACGCTAACACTAACCCGCGCCCTCACACGCACACTCCCCCTAAAGCGTTGTCGGACCCTCACCTGGACCCTAAACCGTCCCCGTCCCCTAACCCTAACCCTAGCCCGAACCCTAACCCTAACCCTTCCCCGAAGCCTGACCCTCACCCGTCCCCTAATCCTAACCCGTAGGCTAACACTAACCCGCGCCCTCACACGCACGCTCCCCCTAAAGCGTTGTCGGACCCTCACCTGGACCCTAAACCGTCCCCTAACCCTAACCCTAACCCTAGCCCTAACCGTAACCCTAACCCTTCCCCGAAGCCTGACCCTCACCCGTCCCCTAATCCTAACCCGTACGCTAACACTAACCCGCGACTTCACACGCACGCTCCCCCTAAAGCGTTGTCGGACCCTCACCTGGACCCTAAACCGTCCCCGTCCCCTAACCCTAACCCTAGCCCGAACCCTAATCCTAACCCTTCCCCGAAGCCTGACCCTCACCCGTCCCCTAATCCTAATCCGTAGGCTCAAACTAACCCGCGCCCTCACACGCACGCTCCCCCTAAAGTGTTGTCGGACCCTCACCTGGACCCTAAACCGTCCCCGTACCCTAACCCTAACCCTAGCCCGAACCCTAACCCTAACACTTCCCCGAAGCCTGACCCTCACCCGTCCCCTAATCCTAACCCGTACGCTAACACTAACCCGCGCCCTCACACGCACGCTCCCCCTAAAGCGTTGTCGGACCCTCACCTGGACCCTAAACCGTCCCCGTCCCCTAACCCTAACCCTAGCCCGAACCCTAACCCTAACCCTTCCCCGAAGCCTGACCCTCACCCGTCCCCTAATCCTAACCCGTACGCTAACACTAACCCGCGCCGTCACACGCACGCTCCCCCTAAAGCGTTGTCGGACCCTCACCTGGATCCTAAACCGTCCTGTCCCCTAACCCTAACCCTAGCTCCAACCCTAACCCTAACTTTTTCCCGAAGCCTGACCCTCACCCGTCCCCTAATCCTAACCCGTAGGCTCACACTAAGCCGCGCCCTCACACGCACGCTCCCCCTAAAGCGTTGTCGGACCCTCACCTGGACCCTAAACCGTCCCCGTCCCCTAACCCTAACCCTAGCCCGAACCCTAACCCTAACCCTTCCCCGAAGCCTGACCCTCACCCGTCCCCTAATCCTAACCCGTACGCTAACAGTAAGCCGCGCCCTCACACGCACGCTCCCCCTAAAGCGTTGTCGGACCCTCACCTGGACCCTAAACCGTCCCCGTCCCCTAACCCTAACCCTAGCCCGATCCCTAATCCTAACCCTTCCCCGAAGCCTGACCCTCACCCGTCCCCTAATCCTAATCCGTAGGCTCACACTAACCCGCGCCCTCACACGCACGCTCCCCCTAAAGCGTTGTCGGACCCTCACCTGGACCCTAAACCGTCCCCATACCCTAACCCTAACCCTAGCCCGAACCCTAATCCTAACACTTCCCCGACGCCTGACCCTCACCCGTCCCCTAATCCTAACCCGTACGCTAACACTAACTCGCGCCCTCACACGCACGCTCCCCCTAAAGCGTTGTCGGACCCTCACCTGGACCCTAAACCTTCCCCGTCCCCTAATCCTAACCCTAGCCCGAACCCTAACCCAAAACCTTCCCCGAAGCCTGACCCTCACCTGTCCCCTAATCCTAACCCGTACGCTAACACTAACCCGCGCCGTCACACGCACGCTCCCCCTAAAGCGTTGTCGGACCCTCACCTGGAGCCTAAACCGTCCCGTCCCCTAACCCTAACCCTAGCCCGAACCCTAACCCTAACCCTTCCCCAAAGCCTGACCCTCACCCGTCCCCTAATCCTAAACCATAGGCTCACACTAAGCCGCGCCCTCACACGCACGCTCCCCCTAAAGCGTTGTCGGACCCTCACCTGGACCCTAAACCGTCCACGTCCCCTAACCCTAACCCTAGCCCGAACCCTAACCCTAACACTTCCCTGAAGCCTGACCCTCACCAGTCCCCTAATCCTAACCCGTAGGCTCACACTAACCCGCGCTCTCACACGCACGCTCCCCCTAAAGCGTTGTCGGACCCTCACCTGGACCCTAAACAGTCCCCGTCCCCTAACCCTAACCCTAGCCCGAACCCTAACCCTAACCCTTCCCCGAAGCCTGACCCTCACCCGTCCCCTAATCCTAACCCGTAGGCTCACACTAACCCGCGCCCTCACACGCAAGCTCCCCCTAAAGCGTTGTCGGACCCTCACCTGGACCCTAAACCGTCCCCGTCCCCTAACCCTTACCCTAGCCCGAACCCTAACCTTAAACCTTCCCCAAAGCCTGATCCTCACCCGTCTCCTAATCGTAACCCGTAGGCTCACACTGACCCGCGCCCTCACACGCACGCTCCCCCTAAAGCGTTTTCGGACCCTCACCTGGACCCTACACCGTTCCCGTCCCCTAACCCTAACCCTAGCCCGAACCCTAACCCTAACCCTTCCCCGAAGCCTGACCCTCACCCGTCCCCTAATCCTAAATCGTAGGCTCACACTAACCCGCGCCTTCACACGCACGCTACCCCTAAAGCGTTGTCGGACCCTCACCTGGACCCTAAACCGTCCCCGTCCCCTAACACTAACCCTAGCCCGAACCCTAACCCTAACCCTTCCCCGAAGCCTGACCCTCACCCATCCCCTAATCCTAACCCGTAGGCTCACACTAACCCGCGCCCTCACACGCACGCTCCCCCTAAAGCGTTGTCGGACCCTCACTTGGACCCTAAACCGTCCCCGTCCCCTAACCCTAACCCTAGCCCGAACCCTAACCTTAACACTTCCCCAAAGCCTGACCCTCACCCGTCCCCTAATCGTAACCCGTAGGCTCACACTAACCCGAGCCCTCACACGCACGCTCCCCCTAAAGCGTTTTCGGACCCTCACCTGGACCCTAAACCGTCCCCGTACCCTAACCCTAACCCTAGCCCGAACCCTAACCCTAACACTTCCCCGAAGCCTGACCCTCACCCGTCCCCTAATCCTAACCCGTACGCTAACACTAACCCGCGCCCTAACACGCACGCTCCCCCTAAAGCGTTGTCGGACCCTCACCTGGACCCTAAACCGTCCCCGTCCCCTAACCCTAACCCTAGCCCGAACCCTAACCCTAACCCTTCCCCGAAGCCTGACCCTCACCCGTCCCCTAATCCTAACCCGTACGCTAACACTAACCCGCGCCGTCACACGCACGCTCCTCCTAAAGCGTTGTCGGACCCTCACCTGGATCCTAAACCGTCCCGTCCCCTAACCCTAACCTTAGCCTGAACCCTAACCCTAACCCTTCCCCGAAGCCTGACCCTCACCCGTCCCCTAATCCTAACCCGTAGGCTCACACTAAGCCACGCCCTCACACGCACGCTCCCCCTAAAGCGTTGTAGGACCCTCACCTGGACCCTAAACCGTCCCCATCCCCTAACCCTAACCCTAGCCCGAACCCTAACCTTAACCCTTCCCCAAAGCCTGACCCTCACCCGTCCCCTAATCGTAACCCGTAGGCTCACACTAACCCGCTCCCTCACACGCACGCTCCCCCTAAAGCGTTTTCGGACCCTCACCTGGACCCTAAACCGTTCCCGTCCCCTAACCCTAACCCTAGCCCGAACCCTAACCCTAAGCCTTCCCCGAAGCCTGACCCTCACCCGTCCCCTAATCCTAAACCGTAGGATCACACTAACGCACGCCCTCACACGCACGCTCCCCCTAAAGCGTTGTCGGACCCTCACCTGCACCCTAAACCGTCCCCGTCCCCTAACCCTAACCCTAGCCCGAACCCTAATCCTAACCCTTCCCCGAAGCCTGACCCTCACCCGTCCCCTAATCCTAATCCGTAGGCTCACACTAACCCGCGCCCTCACACGCACGTTCCCCCTAAAGCGTTGTCGGACCCTCACCTGGCCCCTAAACCGTCCCCGTACCGTAACCCTAACCCTAGCCCGAACCCTAACCCTAACACTTCCCCGAAGCCTGACCCTCATCCGTCCCCTAATCCTAACCCGTACGCTAACACTAACAAGCGCCCTCACACGCACGCTCCCCCTAAAGCGTTGTCGGACCCTCACCTGGACCCTAAACCGTCCCCGTCCCCTAACCCTAACCCTAGCCCGAACCCTAATCCTAACCCTTCCCCGAAGCCTGACCCTCACCCGTCCCCTAATCCTAATCCGTAGGCTCACACTAACCCGCGCCCTCACACGCACGTTCCCCCTAAAGCGTTGTCGGACCCTAACCTGGCCCCTAAACCGTCCCCGTACCATAACCCTAACCCTAGCCCGAACCCTAACACTAACACTTCCCCGAAGCCTGACCCTCACCCGTCCCCTAATCCTAACCCGTACGCTAACACTAACAAGCGCCCTCACACGCAGGCTCCCCCTAAAGCGTTGTCGGACCCTCACCTGGACCCTAAACCGTCCCCGTCCCCTAACCCTAACCCTAGCCCGAACCCTAACCCTAACCCTTCCCCGAAGCCTGACCCTCACCCGTCCCCTAATCCTAACCCGTACGCTAACACTAACCCGCGCCCTCACACGCACGCTCCCCCTAAAGCGTTGGCGGACCCTCACCTGGAACCTAAACCGTCCCCGTCCCCTAACCCTAACCCTAGCCCGAACCCTAATCCTAACACTTCCCCGAAGCCTGACCCTCAGCCGTCCCCTAATCCTAACCCGTAGGCTCACACTAACCCGCGCCCTCACACGCACGCTCCCCCTAAAGCGTTGTCGGACCCTCACCTGGACCCTAAACCGTCCCCATCCCCTAACCCTAACCCTAGCCCGAACCCTAACCCTAACCCATCCCCGAAACCTGACCCTCACCCATCCCCTAATCCTAACCCGTAGGCTCACACTAACCCGCGCCCTCACACGCACGCTCCCCCTAAAGCGTTGTCGGACCCTCACCTGGACCCTAAACCGTCCCCGTCCCCTAACCCTAACCCTAGCCCGAACCCTAACCCTAACACTTCCCCGAAGCCTGACCCTCACCCGTCCCCTAATCCTAACCCGTACGCTAACACTAACCCGCGCCCTCACACGCCCGCTCCCCCTAAAGCGTTGTCGGACCCTCACCTGGACCCTAAACCGTCCCCGTCCCCTAACCCTAACCCTAGCCCGAAACCTAACCCTAACACTTCCCCGAAGCCTGACCCTCACCCGTCCCCTAATCCTAACCCGTACGCTAGCACTAACCCGCGCCGTCACACGCACGCTCCCCCTAAAGCGTTGTGGGACCCTCACCTGGATCCTAAACCGTCCCGTCCCCTAACCCTAACCCTAGCCCGAACCCTAACCCTAACCCTTCCCCGAAGCCTGACCCTCACCCGTCCCCTAATCCTAATCCGTAGGCTCACACTAAGCCGCGCCCTCACACGCACGCTCCCCCTAAAGCGTTGTAGGACCCTCACCTGGACCCTAAACCGTCCCCGTCCCCTAACCCTAACCCTAGCCCGAACCCTAACCCTAACCCTTCCCCGAAGCCTCACCCTCACCCGTCCCCTAATCCTAACCCGTACGCTAACACTAACCCGCGCCCTCACACGCACGCTCTCCCTAAAGCGTTGTCGTACCCTCACCTGGACCCTAAACCGTCCCCGTCCCCTAACCCTAACCCTAGCCCGAACCCTAACCCTAACACTTCCCCGAAGCCTGACCCTCACCCGTCCCCTAATCATAACCCGTAGGCTCACACTAACCCGCGCCCTCACACGCACGCTCCCCCTAAAGCGTTGTCGGACCCTCACCTGGACCCTAAACCGTCCCCGTACCCTAACCCTAACCCTAACCCGAACCCTAACCCTAACCCTTCCCCGAAGCCTGACCCTCACCCGTCCCCTAATCCTAACCCGTAGGCTCACACTAACCCGCGTCCTCACACGCACGCTCCCCCTAAAGCGTTGTCGGACCCTCACTTGGACCCTAAACCGTCCCCGTCCCCTAACCCTAACCCTAGCCCGAACCCTAACCCTAACCCTTCCCCGAAGCCTGACCCTCACCCGTCCCCTAATCCTAACCCGTAGGCTCACACTAAGCCGCGCCCTCACACGCACGCTCCCCCTAAAGCGTTGTCGGACCCTCACCTGGACCCTAAACCGTCCCCGTCCCCTAACCCTAAACCTAGCCCGAACCGTAACCCTAACACTTCCCCGAAGCCTGACCCTCACGCGTCCCCTAATCCTAACCCGTACGCTAACACTAACCCACGCCCTCACACGCACGCTCTCCCTAAAGCGTTGTCATACCCTCACCTGAACCCTAAACCGTCCCCGTCCCCTAACCCTAACCCTAGCCCGAACCCTAACCCTAAGCCTTCCCCGAAGCCTGACCCTCACCCGTCCCCTAATCCTAAACCGTAGGATCACACTAACGCACGCCCTCACACGCACGCTCCCCCTAAAGCGTTGTCGGACCCTCACCTGCACCCTAAACCGTCCCCGTCCCCTAACCCTAACCCTAGCCCGAACCCTAACCCTAACCCTTCCCCGAACCCTGACACTCACCCGTCCCCTAATCCTAACCCGTACGCTAACACTAACCCGCGCCCTCACACGCACGCTCCCCCTAAAGCGTTGTCGGACCCTCACCTGGACCCTAAACCGTCCCCGTCCCCTAACCCTAACCCTAGCCCGAACCCTAATCCTATCCCTTCCCCGAAGCCTGACCCTCACCCGTCCCCTAATCCTAATCCGTAGGCTCACACTAACCCGCGCCCTCACACGCACGTTCCCCCTAAAGCGTTGTCGGACCCTCACCTGGCCCCTAAACCGTCCCCGTACCGTACCCCTAACCCTAGCCCGAACCCTAACCCTAACACTTCCCCGAAGCCTGACCCTCACCCGTCCCCTAATCCTAACCCGTATGCTAACACTAACAAGCGCCCTCACACGCACGCTCCCCCTAAAGCGTTGTCGGACCCTCACCTGGACCCTAAACCGTCCACGTCCCCTAACCCTAACCCTAGCCCGAACCCTAACCCTAACCCTTCCCCGAAGCCTGACCCTCACCCGTCCCCTAATCCTAACCCGTACGCTAACACTAATCCGCGCCCTCACACGCACGCTCCCCCTAAAGCGTTGTCGGACCCTCACCTGGACCCTAAACCGTCCCCGTCCCCTAACCCTAACCCTAGCCCGAACCCTAACACTAACCCTTCCCTGAACCCTGACCCTCACCCGTCCCCTAATCCTAACCCGTACGCTAACACTAACCCACGCCCTCACACGCACGCTCCCCCTAAAGCGTTGTCGGACCCTCACCTGGACCCTAAACCGTCCCCGTCCCCTAACCGTAACCCTAGCCCGAACCCTAATCCTAACCCTTCCCCGAAGCCTGACCCTCACCCGTCCCCTAATCCTAATCCGTAGGCTCACACTAACCCGCGCCCTCACACGCACGTTCCCCCTAAAGCGTTGTCGGACCCTCACCTGGCCCCTAAACCGTCCCCGTACCGTAACCCTAACCCTAGCCCGAACCCTAACCCTAACACTTCCCCGAAGCCTGACCCTCACCCGTCCCCTAATCCTAACTCGTACGCTAACACTAACAAGCGCCCTCACACGCACGCTCCCCCTAAAGCGTTGTCGGACCCTCACCTGGACCCTAAACCGTCCACGTCCCCTAACCCTAACCCTAGCCCGAACCCTAACCCTAACCCTTCCCCGAAGCCTGACCCTCACCCGTCCCCTAATCCTAACCCGTACGCTAACACTAATCCGCGCCCTCACACGCACGCTCCCCCTAAAGCGTTGTCGGACCCTCACCTGGACCCTAAACCGTCCCCGTCCCCTAACCGTAACCCTAGCCCGAACCCTAACACTAACCCTTCCCTGAACCCTGACCCTCACCCGTCCCCTAATCCTAACCCGTATGCTCACACTAACCCGCGCCCTCACACGCACGCTCCCCCTAAAGCGTTGTCGGACTCTCACTTGGACCCTAAACCGTCCCCGTCCCCTAACACTACCGCTAGCCCGAACCCTATCCTTAACCCTTCCCCAAAGCCTGACCCTCACCCGTCCCCTAATCGTAACCCGTAGGCTCACACTAACCCGCGTCCTCACACGCACGCTCCCCCTAAAGCGTTTTCGGACACTCACCTGGACCCTAAACCGTTCCCGTCCGCTAACCCTAACCCTAGCCCGAACCCTAACCCTAACCCTTCCCCAAAGCCTGACCCTCACCCGTCCCCTAATTCTAAACCGTAGGCTCACACTAACCGGCGCCCTCACACGCACGCTCCCCCTAAAGCGTTGTCGGACCCTCACCTGGACCCTAAACCGTCCCCGTACCCTAACCCTAACCCTAGCCCGAACCCTAACCCTAACCCTTCCCCGAAGCCTGACCCTCACCCGTCCCCTAATCCTAACCCGTACGCTAACACTAACCCGCGCCCTCACACACATGCTCCCCCTAAAGCGTTGTCGGACCCTCACCTGGACCCTAAACCGTCCCCGTCCCCTAACCCTAACCCTAGCCCGAACCCTAATCCTAACCCTTCCCCGAAGCCTGACCCTCACCCGTCCCCTAATCCTAATCCGTAGGCTCACACTAACCCGCGCCCTCACACGCACGCTCCCCCTAAAGCGTTGTCGGACCCTCACCTGGACCCTAAACCGTCCCCGTACCCTAACCCTAACCCTAGCCCGAACCCTAACCCTAACACTTCCCCGAAGCCTGACCCTCACCCGTCCCCTAATCCTAACCCGTACGCTAACACTAACCCGCGCCCTCACACGCACACTCCCCCTAAAGCGTTGTCGGACCCTCACCTGGACCCTAAACCGTCCCCGTCCCCTAACCCTAACCCTAGCCCGAACCCTAACCCTAACCCTTCCCCGAAGCCTGACCCTCACCCGTCCCCTAATCCTAACCCGTACGCTAACACTAACCCGCGCCCTCACACGCACGCTCCCCCTAAAGCGTTGTCGGACCCTCACCTGGACCCTAAACCGTCCCCTAACCCTAACCCTAACCCTAGCCCTAACCGTAACCCTAACCCTTCCCCGAAGCCTGACCCTCACCCGTCCCCTAATCCTAACCCGTACGCTAACACTAACCCGCGACTTCACACGCACGTTCCCCCTAAAGCGTTGTCGGACCCTCACCTGGACCCTAAACCGTCCCCGTCCCCTAACCCTAACCCTAGCCCGAACCCTAATCCTAACCCTTCCCCGAAGCCTGACCCTCACCCGTCCCCTAATCCTAATCCGTAGGCTCACACTAACCCGCGCCCTCACACGCACGCTCCCCCTAAAGTGTTGTCGGACCCTCACCTGGACCCTAAACCGTCCCCGTACCCTAACCCTAACCCTAGCCCGAACCCTAACCCTAACACTTCCCCGAAGCCTGACCCTCACCCGTCCCCTAATCCTAACCCGTACGCTAACACTAACCCGCGCCCTCACACGCACGCTCCCCCTAAAGCGTTGTCGGACCCTCACCTGGACCCTAAACCGTCCCCGTCCCCTAACCCTAACCCTAGCCCGAACCCTAACCCTAACCCTTCCCCGAAGCCTGACCCTCACCCGTCCCCTAATCCTAACCCGTACGCTAACACTAACCCGCGCCGTCACACGCACGCTCCCCCTAAAGCGTTGTCGGACCCTCACCTGGATCCTAAACCGTCCCGTCCCCTAACCCTAACCCTAGCTCCAACCCTAACCCTAACTTTTTCCCGAAGCCTGACCCTCACCCGTCCCCTAATCCTAACCCGTAGGCTCACACTAAGCCGCGCCCTCACACGCACGCTCCCCCTAAAGCGTTGTCGGACCCTCACCTGGACCCTAAACCGTCCCCGTCCCCTAACCCTAACCCTAGCCCGAACCCTAACCCTAACCCTTCCCCGAAGCCTGACCCTCACCCGTCCCCTAATCCTAACCCGTACGCTAACAGTAAGCCGCGCCCTCACACGCACGCTCCCCCTAAAGCGTTGTCGGACCCTCACCTGGACCCTAAACCGTCCCCGTCCCCTAACCCTAACCCTAGCCCGATCCCTAATCCTAACCCTTCCCCGAAGCCTGACCCTCACCCGTCCCCTAATCCTAATCCGTAGGCTCACACTAACCCGCGCCCTCACACGCACGCTCCCCCTAAAGCGTTGTCGGACCCTCACCTGGACCCTAAACCGTCCCCATACCCTAACCCTAACCCTAGCCCGAATCCTAATCCTAACACTTCCCCGACGCCTGACCCTCACCCGTCCCCTAATCCTAACCCGTACGCTAACACTAACCCGCGCCCTCACACGCACGCTACCCCTAAAGCGTTGTCGGACCCTCACCTGGACCCTAAACCGTCCCCGTCCCCTAACACTAACCCTAGCCCGAACCCTAACCCTAACCCTTCCCCGAAGCCTGACCCTCACCCATCCCCTAATCCTAACCCGTAGGCTCACACTAACCCGCGCCCTCACACGCACGCTCCCCCTAAAGCGTTGTCGGACCCTCACTTGGACCCTAAACCGTCCCCGTCCCCTAACCCTAACCCTAGCCCGAACCCTAACCCTAACCCTTCCCCGAAGCCTGACCCTCACCCATCCCCTAATCCTAACCCGTAGGCTCACACTAACCCGAGCCCTCACACGCACGCTCCCCCTAAAGCGTTTTCGGACCCTCACCTGGACCCTAAACCGTCCCCGTACCCTAACCCTAACCCTAGCCCGAACCCTAACCCTAACACTTCCCCGAAGCCTGACCCTCACCCGTCCCCTAATCCTAACCCGTACGCTAACACTAACCCGCGCCCTAACACGCACGCTCCCCCTAAAGCGTTGTCGGACCCTCACCTGGACCCTAAACCGTCCCCGTCCCCTAACCCTAACCCTAGCCCGAACCCTAACCCTAACCCTTCCCCGAAGCCTGACCCTCACCCGTCCCCTAATCCTAACCCGTACGCTAACACTACCCCGCGCCGTCACACGCACGCTCCTCCTAAAGCGTTGTCGCACCCTCACCTGGATCCTAAACCGTCCCGTCCCCTAACCCTAACCTTAGCCTGAACCCTAACCCTAACCCTTCCCCGAAGCCTGACCCTCACCCGTCCCCTAATCCTAACCCGTAGGCTCACACTAAGCCACGCCCTCACACGCACGCTCCCCCTAAAGCGTTGTAGGACCCTCACCTGGACCCTAAACCGTCCCCATCCCCTAACCCTAACCCTAGCCCGAACCCTAACCTTAACCCTTCCCCAAAGCCTGACCCTCACCCGTCCCCTAATCGTAACCCGTAGGCTCACACTAACCCGCTCCCTCACACGCACGCTCCCCCTAAAGCGTTTTCGGACCCTCACCTGGACCCTAAACCGTTCCCGTCCCCTAACCCTAACCCTAGCCCGAACCCTAACCCTAAGCCTTCCCCGAAGCCTGACCCTCACCCGTCCCCTAATCCTAAACCGTAGGATCACACTAACGCACGCCCTCACACGCACGCTCCCCCTAAAGCGTTGTCGGACCCTCACCTGCACCCTAAACCGTCCCCGTCCCCTAACCCTAACCCTAGCCCGAACCCTAATCCTAACCCTTCCCCGAAGCCTGACCCTCACCCGTCCCCTAATCCTAATCCGTAGGCTCACACTAACCCGCGCCCTCACACGCACGTTCCCCCTAAAGCGTTGTCGGACCCTCACCTGGCCCCTAAACCGTCCCCGTACCGTAACCCTAACCCTAGCCCGAACCCTAACCCTAACACTTCCCCGAAGCCTGACCCTCATCCGTCCCCTAATCCTAACCCGTACGCTAACACTAACAAGCGCCCTCACACGCACGCTCCCCCTAAAGCGTTGTCGGACCCTCACCTGGACCCTAAACCGTCCACGTCCCCTAACCCTAACCCTAGCCCGAACCCTAACCCTAACCCTTCCCCGAAGCCTGACCCTCACCCGTCCCCTAATCCTAACCCGTACGCTAACACTAATCCGCGCCCTCACACGCACGCTCCCCCTAAAGCGTTGTCGGACCCTCACCTGGACCCTAAACCGTCCCCGTCCCCTAACCCTAACCCTAGCCCGAACCCTAACACTAACCCTTCCCTGAACCCTGACCCTCACCCGTCCCCTAATCCTAACCCGTACGCTAACACTAACCCGCACCCTCACACGCACGCTCCCCCTAAAGCGTTGTCGGACCCTCACCTGGACCCTAAACCGTCCCCGTCCCCTAACCCTAACCCTAGCCCGAACCCTAATCCTAACCCTTCCCCGAAGCCTGACCCTCACCCGTCCCCTAATCCTAACCCGTAGGCTCACACTAACCCGCGCCCTCACACGCACGCTCCCCCTGAAGCGTTGTCGGACCCTCACCTGGACCCTAAACCGTCCCCGTCCCCTAACCCTAACCCTAGCCCGAACCCTAACCCTAACCCTTCCCCGAAGCCTGACCCTCACCCGTCCCCTAATCCTAACCCGTACGCTAACACTAACCCGCACCCTCACACGCACGCTCCCCCTAAAGCGTTGTCGGACCCTCACCTGGACCCTAAACCGTCCCCGTCCCCTAACCCTAACCCTAGCCCGAACCCTAATCCTAACCCTTCCCCGAAGCCTGACCCTCACCCGTCCCCTAATCCTAATCCGTAGGCTCACACTAACCCACGCCCTCACACGCACGTTCCCCCTAAAGCGTTGTCGGACCCTCACCTGGCCCCTAAACCGTCCCCGTACCGTAACCCTAACCCTAGCCCGAACCCTAACACTAACACTTCCCCGAAGCCTGACCCTCACCCGTCCCCTAATCCTAACCCGTACGCTAACACTAACAAGCGCCCTCACACGCAGGCTCCCCCTAAAGCGTTGTCGGACCCTCACCTGGACCCTAAACCGTCCCCGTCCCCTAACCCTAACCCTAGCCCGAACCCTAACCCTAACCCTTCCCCGAAGCCTGACCCTCACCCGTCCCCTAATCCTAACCCGTACGCTAACACTAACCCGCGCCCTCACACGCACGCTCCCCCTAAAGCGTTGGCGGACCCTCACCTGGAACCTAAACCGTCCCCGTCCCCTAACCCTAACCCTAGCCCGAACCCTAATCCTAACACTTCCCCGAAGCCTGACCCTCAGCCGTCCCCTAATCCTAACCCGTAGGCTCACACTAACCCGCGCCCTCACACGCACGCTCCCCCTAAAGCGTTGTCGGACCCTCACCTGGACCCTAAACCGTCCCCGTCCCCTAACCCTAACCCTAGCCCGAACCCTAACCCTAACCCATCCCCGAAACCTGACCCTCACCCATCCCCTAATCCTAACCCGTAGGCTCACACTAACCCGCGCCCTCACACGCCCGCTCCCCCTAAAGCGTTGTCGGACCCTCACCTGGACCCTAAACCGTCCCCGTCCCCTAACCCTAACCCTAGCCCGAACCCTAACCCTAACACTTCCCCGAAGCCTGACCCTCACCCGTCCCCTAATCCTAACCCGTACGCTAACACTAACCCGCGCCCTCACACGCCCGCTCCCCCTAAAGCGTTGTCGGACCCTCACCTGGACCCTAAACCGTCCCCGTCCCCTAACCCTAACCCTAGCCCGAAACCTAACCCTAACACTTCCCCGAAGCCTGACCCTCACCCGTCCCCTAATCCTAACCCGTACGCTAACACTAACCCGCGCCGTCACACGCACGCTCCCCCTAAAGCGTTGTGGGACCCTCACCTGGATCCTAAACCGTCCCGTCCCCTAACCCTAACCCTAGCCCGAACCCTAACCCTAACCCTTCCCCGAAGCCTGACCCTCACCCGTCCCCTAATCCTAATCCGTAGGCTCACACTAAGCCGCGCCCTCACACGCACGCTCCCCCTAAAGCGTTGTAGGACCCTCACCTGGACCCTAAACCGTCCCCGTCCCCTAACCCTAACCCTAGCCCGAACCCTAACCCTAACCCTTCCCCGAAGCCTCACCCTCACCCGTCCCCTAATCCTAACCCGTACGCTAACACTAACCCGCGCCCTCACACGCACGCTCTCCCTAAAGCGTTGTCGTACCCTCACCTGGACCCTAAACCGTCCCCGTCCCCTAACCCTAACCCTAGCCCGAACCCTAACCCTAACACTTCCCCGAAGCCTGACCCTCACCCGTCCCCTAATCATAACCCGTAGGCTCACACTAACCCGCGCCCTCACACGCACGCTCCCCCTAAAGCGTTGTCGAACCCTCACCTGGACCCTAAACCGTCCCCGTACCCTAACCCTAACCCTAACCCGAACCCTAACCCTAACCCTTCCCCGAAGCCTGACCCTCACCCGTCCCCTAATCCTAACCCGTAGGCTCACACTAACCCGCGTCCTCACACGCACGCTCCCCCTAAAGCGTTGTCGGACCCTCACTTGGACCCTAAACCGTCCCCGTCCCCTAACCCTAACCCTAGCCCGAACCCTAACCCTAACCCTTCCCCGAAGCCTGACCCTCACCCGTCCCCTAATCCTAACCCGTAGGCTCACACTAAGCCGCGCCCTCACACGCACGCTCCCCCTAAAGCGTTGTCGGACCCTCACCTGGACCCTAAACCGTCCCCGTCCCCTAACCCTAAACCTAGCCCGAACCGTAACCCTAACACTTCCCCGAAGCCTGACCCTCACGCGTCCCCTAATCCTAACCCGTACGCTAACACTAACCCACGCCCTCACACGCACGCTCTCCCTAAAGCGTTGTCGTACCCTCACCTGGACCCTAAACCGTCCCCGTCCCCTAACCCTAACCCTAGCCCGAACCCTAACCCTAAGCCTTCCCCGAAGCCTGACCCTCACCCGTCCCCTAATCCTAAACCGTAGGATCACACTAACACACGCCCTCACACGCACGCTCCCCCTAAAGCGTTGTCGGACCCTCACCTGCACCCTAAACCGTCCCCGTCCCCTAACCCTAACCCTAGCCCGAACCCTAACCCTAACCCTTCCCCGAACCCTGACACTCACCCGTCCCCTAATCCTAACCCGTACGCTAACACTAACCCGCGCCCTCACACGCACGCTCCCCCTAAAGCGTTGTCGGACCCTCACCTGGACCCTAAACCGTCCCCGTCCCCTAACCCTAACCCTAGCCCGAACCCTAATCCTATCCCTTCCCCGAAGCCTGACCCTCACCCGTCCCCTAATCCTAATCCGTAGGCTCACACTAACCCGCGCCCTCACACGCACGTTCCCCCTAAAGCGTTGTCGGACCCTCACCTGGCCCCTAAACCGTCCCCGTACCGTAACCCTAACCCTAGCCCGAACCCTAACCCTAACACTTCCCCGAAGCCTGACCCTCACCCGTCCCCTAATCCTAAACCGTATGCTAACACTAACAAGCGCCCTCACACGCACGCTCCCCCTAAAGCGTTGTCGGACCCTCACCTGGACCCTAAACCGTCCACGTCCCCTAACCCTAACCCTAGCCCGAACCCTAACCCTAACCCTTCCCCGAAGCCTGACCCTCACCCGTCCCCTAATCCTAACCCGTACGCTAACACTAATCCGCGCCCTCACACGCACGCTCCCCCTAAAGCGTTGTCGGACCCTCACCTGGACCCTAAACCGTCCCCGTCCCCTAACCCTAACCCTAGCCCGAACCCTAACACTAACCCTTCCCTGAACCCTGACCCTCACCCGTCCCCTAATCCTAACCCGTACGCTAACACTAACCCACGCCCTCACATGCACGCTCCCCCTAAAGCGTTGTCGGACCCTCACCTGGACCCTAAACCGTCCCCGTCCCCTAACCCTAACCCTAGCCCGAACCCTAATCCTAACCGTTCCCCGAAGCCTGACCCTCACCCGTCCCCTAATCCTAACCCGTAGGCTCACACTAACCCGCGCCCTCACACGCACGCTCCCCCTAAAGCGTTGTCGGACCCTCACCTGGACCCTAAACCGTCCCCGTCCCCTAACCCTAACCCTAGCCCGAACCCTAACCCTAACCCTTCCCCGAACCCTGACCCTCACCCGTCCCCTAATCCTAACCCGTACGCTAACACTAACCCGCGCCCTCACACGCACGCTCCCCCTAAAGCGTTTTCGGACCCTCACCTGGACCCTAAACCGTTCCCGTCCCCTAACCCTAACCCTAGCCCGAACCCTAACCCTAAGCCTTCCCCGAAGCCTGACCCTCACCCGTCCCCTAATCCTAATCCGTAGGCTCACACTAACCCGCGCCCTCACACGCACGCTCCCCCTAAAGCGTTGTCGGACCCTCACCTGCACACTAAACCGCCCCCGTCCCCTAACCCTAACCCTAACTCGAACCCTAACCCTAACCCTCCCCGAACCCTGACCCTCACCCGTCCCCTAATCCTAACCCGTACGCTAACACTAACCCGCGCCCTCACACGCACGCTCCCCCTAAAGTGTTGTCGGACCCACACCTGGACCCTAAACCTTCCCCGTCCCCTAACCCTAACCCTAGCCCGAACCCTAACCCTAACCCTTCCCCGAAGCCTGACCCTCACCCATCCCCTAATCCTAACCCGTACGCTAACACTAACCCGCGCCCTCACACGCACGGTCCCCCTAAAGCGTTGTCGGACCCTCACCTGGACCCTAAACCGTCCCCGTCCCCTAACCCTAACCCTAGCCCGAACCCTAACCCTAACCCTTCCCCGAAGCCTGACCCTCACCCGTCCCCTAATCCTAACCCGTACGCTAACACTAACCAGCGCCCTCACACGCACGCTCTCTGTAAAGCGTTGTCGTACCCTCACCTGGACCCTAAACCGTCCCCGTCCCCTAACCGTAACCCTTGCCCGAACCCTAACCCTAACACTTCCCCGAAGCCTGACCCTCACCTGTCCCCTAATCCTAATCCGTAGGCTCACACTAACCCGCGCCCTCACACGCACGTTCCCCCTAAAGCGTTGTCGGACCCTCACCTGGCCCCTAAACCGTCCCCGTACCGTAACCCTAACCCTAGCCCGAACCCTAACACTAACACTTCCCCGAAGCCTGACCCTCACCCGTCCCCTAATCCTAACCCGTACGCTAACACTAACAAGCGCCCTCACACGCACGCTCCCCCTAAAGCGTTGTCGGACCCTCACCTGGACCCTAAACCGTCCCCGTCCCCTAACCCTAACCCTAGCCCGAACCCTAACCCTAACCCTTCCCCGAAGCCTGACCCTCACCCGTCCCCTAATCCTAACCCGTACGCTAACACTAACCCGCGCCCTCACACGCACGCTCCCCTTAAAGCGTTGGCGGACCCTCACCTGGAACCTAAACCGTCCCCGTCCCCTAACCCTAACCCTAGCCCGAACCCTAATCCTAACCCTTCCCCGAAGCCTGACCCTCAGCCGTCCCCTAATCCTAACCCGTAGGCTCACACTAACCCGCGCCCTCACACGCACGCTCCCCCTAAAGCGTTGTCGGACCCTCACCTGGACCCTAAACCGTCCCCGTCCCCTAACCCTAACCCTAGCCCGAACCCTAACCCTAACCCATCCCCGAAACCTGACCCTCACCCATCCCCTAATCCTAACCCGTAGGCTCACACTAACCCGCGCCCTCACACGCACGCTCCCCCTAAAGCGTTGTCGGACCCTCACCTGGACCCTAAACCGTCCCCGTCCCCTAACCCTAACCCTAGCCCGAACCCTAACCCTAACACTTCCCCGAAGCCTGACCCTCACCCGTCCCCTAATCCTAACCCGTACGCTAACACTAACCCGCGCCCTCACACGCCCGCTCCCCCTAAAGCGTTGTCGGACCCTCACCTGGACCCTAAACCGTCCCCGTCCCCTAACCCTAACCCTAGCCCGAAACCTAACCCTAACCCTTCCCCGAAGCCTGACCCTCACCCGTCCCCTAATCCTAACCCGTACGCTAACACTAACCCGCGCCGTCACACGCACGCTCCCCCTAAAGCGTTGTGGGACCCTCACCTGGATCCTAAACCGTCCCGTCCCCTAACCCTAACCCTAGCCCGAACCCTAACCCTAACCCTTCCCCGAAGCCTGACCCTCACCCGTCCCCTAATCCTAATCCGTAGGCTCACACTAAGCCGCGCCCTCACACGCACGCTCCCCCTAAAGCGTTGTAGGACCCTCACCTGGACCCTAAACCGTCCCCGTCCCCTAACCCTAACCCTAGCCCGAACCCTAACCCTAACCCTTCCCCGAAGCCTCACCCTCACCCGTCCCCTAATCCTAACCCGTACGCTAACACTAATCCGCGCCCTCACACGCACGCTCCCCCTAAAGCGTTGGCGGACCCTCACCTGGAACCTAAACCGTCCCCGTCCCCTAACCCTAACCCTAGCCCGAACCCTAACACTAACCCTTCCCTGAACCCTGACCCTCACCCGTCCCCTAATCCTAACCCGTACGCTAACACTAACCTGCGCCCTCACACGCACGCTCCCCCTAAAGCGTTGTCGGACCCTCACCTGGACCCTAAACCGTCCCCGTCCCCTAACCCTAACCCTAGCCCGAACCCTAATCCTAACCCTTCCCCGAAGCCTGACCCTCAGCCGTCCCCTAATCCTAACCCGTAGGCTCACACTAACCCGCGCCCTCACACGCACGCTCCCCCTAAGGCGTTGTCGGACCCTCACCTGGACCCTAAACCGTCCCCGTCCCCAAACCCTAACCCTAGCCCGAACCCTAACCCTAACACTTCCCCGAAGCCTGACCCTCACCCGTCCCCTAATCCTAACCCGTACGCTAACACTAACCCGCGCCCTCACACGCCCGCTCCCCCTAAAGCGTTGTCGGACCCTCACCTGGACCCTAAACCGACCCCGTCCCCTAACCCTAACCCTAGCCCGAAACCTAACCCTAACCCTTCCCCGAAGCCTGACCCTCACCCGTCCCCTAATCCTAACCCGTACGCTAACACTAACACGCGCCGTCACACGCACGCTCCCCCTAAAGCGTTGTCGGACCCTCACCTGGATCCTAAACCGTCCCGTTCCCTAACCCTAACCCTAGCCCGAACCCTAACCCTAACCCTTCCCCGAAGCCTGACCCTCACCCGTCCCCTAATCCTAATCCGTAGGCTCACACTAAGCCGCGCCCTCACACGCACGCTCCCCCTAAAGCGTTGTAGGACCCTCACCTGGACCCTAAACCGTCCCCGTCCCCTAACCCTAACCCTAGCCCGAACCCTAACCCTAACCCTTCCCCGAAACCTCACCCTCACCCGTCCCCTAATCCTAACCCGTACGCTAACACTAACCCACGCCCTCACACGCACGCTCTCCCTAAAGCGTTGTCGTACCCTCACCTGGACCCTAAACCATCCCCGTCCCCTAACCCTAACCCTAGCCCGAACCCTAACCCTAACCCTTCCCCGAAACCTCACCCTCACCCGTCCCCTAATCATAACCCGTAGGCTCACACTAACCCGCGCCCTCACACGCACGCTCCCCCTAAAGCGTTCTCGGACCCTCACCTGGACCCTAAACCGACCCCGTACCCTAACCCTAACCCTAACCCGAACCCTAACCCTAACCCTTCCCCGAAGCCTGACCCTCACCCGTCACCTAATCCTAACCCGTAGGCTCACACTAACCCGCGCCCTCACACGCACGCTCCCCCTAAAGAGTTGTCGGACCCTCACTTGGACCCTAAACCGTCCCCGTCCCCTAACCCTAACCCTAGCCCGAACCCTAACCTTAACACTTCCCCAAAGCCTGACCCTCACCCGTTCCCTAATCGTAACCCGTAGGCTCACACTAACCCGCGCCCTCACACGCACGCTCCCCCTAAAGCGTTTTCGGACCCTCACCTGGACCCTAAACCGTTCCCGTCCCCTAACCCTAACCCTAGCCCGAAACCTAACCCTAAGCCTTCCCCGAAGCCTGACCCTCACCCGTCCCCTAATCCTAAACCGTAGGCTCACACTAACCCGCGCCCTCACACGCACGCTCCCCCTAAAGCGTTGTCGGACCCTCACCTGCACACTAAACCGCCCCCATCCCCTAACCCTAACCCTAACTCGAACCCTAACCCTAACCCTTCCCCGAACCCTGACCCTCACCCGTCCCCTAATCCTAACCCGTACGCTAACACTAACCCGCGCCCTCACACGCACGCTCCCCCTAAAGCGTTGTCGGACCCTCACCTGGACCCTAAACCGTCCCCGTCCCCTAACCCTTACCCTAGCCCGAACCCTAATCCTAACCCTTCCCCGAAGCCTGACCCTCACCCGTCCCCTAATCCTAATCCGTAGGCTCACACTAACCCGCGCCCTCACACGCACGTTCCCCCTAAAGCGTTGTCGGACCCTCACCTGGCCCCTAAACCGTCCCCGTACCGTAACCCTAACCCTAGCCCGAACCCTAACCCTAACACTTCCCCGAAGCCTGACCCTCACCCGTTCCTTAATCCTAACCCGTACGCTAACACTAACCCACGCCCTCACACGCACGCTCCCCCTAAAGCGTTGTCGGACCCTCACCTGGACCCTAAACCGTCCCCGTCCCCTAACCCTAACCCTAGCCCGAACCCTAACCCTAACCCTTCCCCGAAGCCTGACCCTCACCCGTCCCCTAATCCTAACCCGTAGGCTCACACTAAGCCGCGCCCTCACACGCACGCTCCCCCTAAAGCGTTGGCGGACCCTCACCTGGAACCTAAACCGTCCCCGTCCCCTAACCCTAACCCTAGCCCGAACCCTAACACTAACCCTTCCCTGAACCCTGACCCTCACCCGTCCCCTAATCCTAACCCGTACGCTAACACTAACCTGCACCCTCACACGCACGCTCCCCCTAAAGCGTTGTCGGACCCTCACCTGGACCCTAAACCGTCCCCGTACCGTAACCCTAACCCTAGCCCGAACCCTAACACTAACACTTCCCCGAAGCCTGACACTCACCCGTCCCCTAATCCTAACCCGTAGGCTCACACTAACCCGCGCCCTCACACGCACGCTCCCCCTAAAGCGTTGTCGGACCCTCACTTGGACCCTAAACCGTCCCCGTCCCCTAACCCTAACCCTAGCCCGAACCCTAACCTTAACACTTCCCCAAAGCCTGACCCTCACCCGTTCCCTAATCGTAACCCGTAGGCTCACACTAACCCGCGCCCTCACACGCACGCTCCCCCTAAAGCGTTTTCGGACCCTCACCTGGACCCTAAACCGTTCCCGTCCCCTAACCCTAACCCTAGCCCGAACCCTAACCCTAAGCCTTCCCCGAAGCCTGACCCTCACCCGTCCCCTAATCCTAAACCGTAGGCTCACACTAACCCGCGCCCTCACACGCACGCTCCCCCTAAAGCGTTGTCGGACCCTCACCTGCACACTAAACCGCCCCCATCCCCTAACCCTAACCCTAACTCGAACCCTAACCCTAACCCTTCCCCGAACCCTGACCCTCACCCGTCCCCTAATCCTAACCCGTAGTCTCACACTAACCCGCGCCCTCACACGCACGCTCCCCCTAAAGCGTTGTCGGACCCTCACCTGAACCCTAAACCGTCCCCGTCCCCTAACCCTAACCCTAGCCCGAACCCTAACCCTAACACTTCCCCGAAGCCTGACCCTCACCCATCCCCTAATCCTAACCCGTAGGCTCACACTAACCCGCGCCCTCACACACACGCTCCCCCTAAAGCGTTGTCGGACCCTCACTTGGACCCTAAACCGTCCCCGTCCCCTAACCCTAACCCTAGCCCGAACCCTAGCCTTAACACTTCCCCAAAGCCTGACGCTCACCCGTCCCCTAATCGTAACCCGTAGGCTCACACTAACCCGCGCCCTCACACGCACGCTCCCCCTAAAGCGTTTTCGGACCCTCACCTGGACCCTAAACCGTCCCCGTACCCTAACCCTAACCCTAGCCCGAACCTTAACCCTAACACTTCCCCGAAGCCTGACCCTCACCCGTCCCCTAATCCTAACCCGTACGCTAACACTAACCGGCGCCCTCACACGCACGCTCCCCCTAAAGTGTTGTCGGACCCTCACCTGGACCCTAAACCTTCCCCGTCCCCTAACCCTAACCCTAGCCCGAACCCTAACCCTAACCCTTCCCCGAAGCCTGACCCTCACCCGTCCCCTAATCCTAACCCGTAGGCTCACACTAAGACACGCCCTCACACGCACGCTCCCCCTAAAGCGTTGTAGGACCCTCACCTGGACCCTAAACCGTCCCCGTCCCCTAACCCTAACCCTAGCCCGAACCGTAACCCTAACACTTCCCCGAAGCCTGACCCTCACCCGTCCCCTAATCCTAACCCGTACGCTAACACTAACCCGCGCCCTCACACGCACGCTCTCTGTAAAGCGTTGTCGTACCCTCACCTGGACCCTAAACCGTCCCCGTCCCCTAACCGTAACCCTTGCCCGAACCCTAACCCTAACACTTCCCCGAAGCCTGACCCTCACCCGTCCCCTAATCCTAATCCGTAGGCTCACACTAACCCGCGCCCTCACACGCACGTTCCCCCTAAAGCGTTGTCGGACCCTCACCTGGCCCCTAAACCGTCCCCGTACCGTAACCCTAACCCTAGCCCGAACCCTAACACTAACACTTCCCCGAAGCCTGACCCTCACCCGTCCCCTAATCCTAACCCGTACGCTAACACTAACAAGCGCCCTCACACGCACGCTCCCCCTAAAGCGTTGTCGGACCCTCACCTGGACCCTAAACCGTCCCCGTCCCCTAACCCTAACCCTAGCCCGAACCCTAACCCTAACCCTTCCCCGAAGCCTGACCCTCACCCGTCCCCTAATCCTAACCCGTACGCTAACACTAACCCGCGCCCTCACACGCACGCTCCCCCTAAAGCGTTGGCGGACCCTCACCTGGAACCTAAACCGTCCCCGTCCCCTAAACCTAACCCTGGCCCGAACCCTAATCCTAACCCTTCCCCGAAGCCTGACCCTCAGCCGTCCCCTAATCCTAACCCATAGGCTCACACTAACCCGCGCCGTCACACGCACGCTCCCCCTAAAGCGTTGTCGGACCCTCACCTGGACCCTAAACCGTCCCCGTCCCCTAACCCTAACCCTAGCCCGAACCCTAACCCTAACCCATCCCCGAAACCTGACCCTCACCCATCCCCTAATCCTAACCCGTAGGCTCACACTAACCCGCGCCCTCACACGCACGCTCCCCCTAAAGCGTTGTCGGACCCTCACCTGGACCGTAAACCGTCCCCGTCCCCTAACCCTAACCCTAGCCCGAACCCTAACCCTAACACTTCCCCGAAGCCTGACCCTCACCCGTCCCCTAATCCTAACCCGTACGCTAACACTAACCCACGCCCTCACACGCCCGCTCCCCCTAAAGCGTTGTCGGACCCTCACCTGGACCCTAAACCGTCCCCGTCCCCTAACCCTAACCCTAGCCCGAAACCTAACCCTAACCCTTCCCCGAAGCCTGACCCTCACCCGTCCCCTAATCCTAACCCGTACGCTAACACTAACCCGCGCCGTCACACGCACGCTCCCCCTAAAGCGTTGTGGGACCCTCACCTGGATCCTAAACCGTCCCGTCCCCTAACCCTAACCCTAGCCCGAACCCTAACCCTAACCCTTCCCCGAAGCCTGACCCTCACCCGTCCCCTAATCCTAATCCGTAGGCTCACACTAAGCCGCGCCCTCACACGCACGCTCCCCCTAAAGCGTTGTAGGACCCTCACCTGGACCCTAAACCGTCCCCGTCCCCTAACCCTAACCCTAGCCCGAACCCTAACCCTAACCCTTCCCCGAAGCCTCACCCTCACCCGTCCCCTAATCCTAACCCGTACGCCAACACTAACCCGCGCCCTCACACGCACGCTCTCCCTAAAGCGTTGTCGTACCCTCACCTGGACCCTAAACCGTCCCCGTCCCCTAACCCTAACCCTAGCCCGAACCCTAACCCTAACACTTCCCCGAAGCCTGACCCTCACCCGTCCCCTAATCATAACCCGTAGGCTCACACTAACCCGCGCCCTCACACGCACGCTCCCCCTAAAGCGTTGTCGGACCCTCACCTGGACCCTAAACCGTCCCCGTACCCTAACCCTAACCCTAACCCGAACCCTAACCCTAACCCTTCCCCGAAGCCTGACCCTCACCCGTCCCCTAATCCTAACCCGTAGGCTCACACTAACCCGCGTCCTCACACGCACGCTCCCCCTAAAGCGTTGTCGGACCCTCACTTGGACCCTAAACCGTCCCCGTCCCCTAACCCTAACCCTAGCCCGAACCCTAACCCTAACCCTTCCCCGAAGCCTGACCCTCACCCGTCCCCTAATCCTAACCCGTAGGCTCACACTAAGCCGCGCCCTCACACGCACGCTCCCCCTAAAGCGTTGTCGGACCCTCACCTGGACCCTAAACCGTCCCCGTCCCCTAACCCTAAACCTAGCCCGAACCCTAACCCTAACACTTCCCCGAAGCCTGACCCTCACGCGTCCCCTAATCCTAACCCGTACGCTAACACTAACCCACGCCCTCACACGCACGCTCTCCCTAAAGCGTTGTCGTACCCTCACCTGGACCCTAAACCGTCCCCGTCCCCTAACCCTAACCCTAGCCCGAACCCTAACCCTAAGCCTTCCCCGAAGCCTGACCCTCACCCGTCCCCTAATCCTAAACCGTAGGATCACACTAACGCACGCCCTCACACGCACGCTCCCCCTAAAGCGTTGTCGGACCCTCACCTGCACCCTAAACCGTCCCCGTCCCCTAACCCTAACCCTAGCCCGAACCCTAACCCTAACCCTTCCCCGAACCCTGACACTCACCCGTCCCCTAATCCTAACCCGTACGCTAACACTAATCCGCGCCCTCACACGCACGCTCCCCCTAAAGCGTTGTCGGACCCTCACCTGGACCCTAAACCGTCCCCGTCCCCTAACCCTAACCCTAGCCCGAACCCTAATCCTAACCCTTCCCCGAAGCCTGACCCTCACCCGTCCCCTAATCCTAATCCGTAGGCTCACACTAACCCGCGCCCTCACACGCACGTTCCCCCTAAAGCGTTGTCGGACCCTCACCTGGCCCCTAAACCGTCCCCGTACCGTAACCCTAACCCTAGCCCGAACGCTAACCCTAACACTTCCCCGAAGCCTGACCCTCACCCGTCCCCTAATCCTAACCCGTATGCTAACACTGACAAGCGCCCTCACACGCACGCTCCCCCTAAAGCGTTGTCGGACCCTCACCTGGACCCTAAACCGTCCACGTCCCCTAACCCTAACCCTAGCCCGAACCCTAACCCTAACCCTTCCCCGAAGCCTGACCCTCACCCGTCCCCTAATCCTAACCCGTACGCTAACACTAATCCGCGCCCTCACACGCACGCTCCCCCTAAAGCGTTGTCGGACCCTCACCTGGACCCTAACCCGTCCCCGTCCCCTAACCCTAACCCTAGCCCGAACCCTAACACTAACCCTTCCCTGAACCCTGACCCTCACCCGTCCCCTAATCCTAACCCGTTCGCTAACACTAACCCACGCCCTCACACGCACGCTCCCCCTAAAGCGTTGTCGGACCCTCACCTGGACCCTAAACCGTCCCCGTCCCCTAACCCTAACCCTAGCCCGAACCCTAATCCTAACCCTTCCCCGAAGCCTGACCCTCACCCGTCCCCTAATCCTAACCCGTAGGCTCACACTAACCCGCGCCCTCACACGCACGCTCCCCCTAAAGCGTTGTCGGACCCTCACCTGGACCCTAAACCGTCCCCGTCCCCTAACCCTAACCCTAGCCCGAACCCTAACCCTAACCCTTCCCCGACCCTGACCCTCACCCGTCCCCTAATCCTAACCCGTACGCTAACACTAACCCGCGCCCTCACACGCACGCTCCCCCTAAAGCGTTTTCGGACCCTCACCTGGACCCTAAACCGTTCCCGTCCCCTAACCCTAACCCTAGCCCGAACCCTAACCCTAAGCCTTCCCCGAAGCCTGACCCTCACCCGTCCCCAAATCCTAATCCGTAGGCTCACACTAACCCGCGCCCTCACACGCACGCTCCCCCTAAAGCGTTGTCGGACCCTCACCTGCACACTAAACCGCCCCCGTCCCCTAACCCTAACCCTAACTCGAACCCTAACCCTAACCCTCCCCGAACCCTGACCCTCACCCGTCCCCTAATCCTAACCCGTACGCTAACACTAACCCGCGCCCTCACACACACGCTCCCCCTAAAGCGTTGTCGGACCCTCACCTGGACCCTAAACCGTCCCCGTCCCCTAACCCTTACCCTAGCCCGAACCCTAACCCTAAGACTTCTCCGAAGCCTGACCCTCACCCGTCCCCTAATCCTAAACCGTAGGATCACACTAACGCACGCCCTCACACGCACGCTCCCCCTAAAGCGTTGTCGGACCCTCACCTGCACCCTAAACCGTCCCCGTCCCCTAACCCTAACCCTAGCCCGAACCCTAACCCTAACCCTTCCCCGAACCCTGACCCTCACCCGTCCCCTAATCCTAACCCGTACGCTAACACTAACCCGCGCCCTCACACGCACGCTCCCCCTAAAGCGTTGTCGGACCCTCACCTGGACCCTAAACCGTCCCCGTCCCCTAACCCTAACCCTAGCCCGAACCCTAATCCTAACCCTTCCCCGAAGCCTGACCCTCACCCGTCCCCTAATCCTAATCCGTAGGCTCACACTAACCCGCGCCCTCACACGCACGTTCCCCCTAAAGCGTTGTCGGAACCTCACCTGGCCCCTAAACCGTCCCCGTACCGTAACCCTAACCCTAGCCCGAACCCTAACACTAACACTTCCCCGAAGCCTGACCCTCACCCGTCCCCTAATCCTAACCCGTACGCTAACACTAACAAGCGCCCTCACACGCACGCTCCCCCTAAAGCGTTGTCGGACCCTCACCTGGACCCTAAACCGTCCCCGTCCCCTAACCCTAACCCTAGCCCGAACCCTAACCCTAACCCTTCCCCGAAGCCTGACCCTCACCCGTCCCCTAATCCTAACCCGTACGCTAACACTAATCCGCGCCCTCACACGCACGCTCCCCCTAAAGCGTTGGCGGACCCTCACCTGGAACCTAAACCGTCCCCGTCCCCTAACCCTAACCCTAGCCCGAACCCTAACACTAACCCTTCCCTGAAACCTGACCCTCACCCGTCCCCTAATCCTAACCCGTACGCTAACACTAACCTGCGCCCTCACACGCACGCTCCCCCTAAAGCGTTGTCGGACCCTCACCTGGACCCTAAACCGTCCCCGTCCCCTAACCCTAACCCTAGCCCGAACCATAATCCTAACCCTTCCCCGAAGCCTGACCCTCAGCCGTCCCCTAATCCTAACCCGTAGTCTCACACTAACCCGCGCCCTCACACGCACGCTCCCCCTAAGGCGTTGTCGGACCCTCACCTGGACCCTAAACCGTCCCCGTCCCCTAACCCTAACCCTAGCCCGAACCCTAACCCTAACACTTCCCCGAAGCCTGACCCTCACCCGTCCCCTAATCCTAACCCGTACGCTAACACTAACCCGCGCCCTCACACGCCCGCTCCCCCTAAAGCGTTGTCGGACCCTCACCTGGACCCTAAACCGACCCCGTCCCCTAACCCTAACCCTAGCCCGAAACCTAACCCTAACCCTTCCCCGAAGCCTGACCCTCACCCGTCCCCTAATCCTAACCCGTACGCTAACACTAACCCGCGCCCTCACACGCACGCTCCCCCTAAAGCGTTGTCGGACCCTCACCTGGATCCTAAACCATCCCGTTCCCTAACCCTAACCCTAGCCCGAACCCTAACCCTAACCCTTCCCCGAAGCCTGACCCTCACCCGTCCCCTAATCCTAATCCGTAGGCTCACACTAAGCCGCGCCCTCACACGCACGCTCCCCCTAAAGCGTTGTAGGACCCTCACCTGGACCCTGAACCGTCCCCGTCCCCTAACCCTAACCCTAGCCCGAACCCTAACCCTAACCCTTCCCCGAAACCTCACCCTCACCCGTCCCCTAATCCTAACCCGTACGCTAACACTAACCCGCGCCCTCACACGCACGCTCTCCCTAAAGCGTTGTCGTACCCTCACCTGGACCCTAAACCGTCCCCGTCCCCTAACCCTAACCCTAGCCCGAACCCTAACCCTAACACTTCCCCGAAGCCTGACCCTCACCCGTCCCCTAATCATAACCCGTAGGCTCACACTAACCCGCGCCCTCACACGCACGCTCCCCCTAAAGCGTTGTCGGACCCTCACTTGGACCCTAAACCGTCCCCGTCCCCTAACCCTAACCCTAGCCCGAACCCTAACCTTAACACTTCCCCAAAGCCTGACCCTCACCCGTTCCCTAATCGTAACCCGTAGGCTCACACTAACCCGCGCCCTCACACGCACGCTCCCCCTAAAGCGTTTTCGGACCCTCACCTGGACCCTAAACCGTTCCCGTCCCCTAACCCTAACCCTAGACCGAACCCTAACCCTAAGCCTTCCCCGAAGCCTGACCCTCACCCGTCCCCTAATCCTAAACCGTAGGCTCACACTAACCCGCGCCCTCACACGCACGCTCCCCCTAAAGCGTTGGCGGACCCTCACCTGCACACTAAACCGCCCCCATCCCCTAACCCTAACCCTAACTCGAACCCTAACCCTAACCCTTCCCCGAACCCTGACCCTCACCCGTCCCCTAATCCTAACCCGTACGCTAACACTAACCCGCGCCCTCACACGCACGCTCCCCCTAAAGCGTTGTCGGACCCTCACCTGGACCCTAAACCGTCCCCGTCCCCTAACCCTTACCCTAGCCCGAACCCTAATCCTAACCCTTCCCCGAAGCCTGACCCTCACCCGTCCCCTAATCCTAATCCGTAGGCTCACACTAACCCGCGCCCTCACACGCACGTTCCCCCTAAAGCGTTGTCGGACCCTCACCTGGCCCCTAAACCGTCCCCGTACCGTAACCCTAACCCTAGCCCGAACCCTAACCCTAACACTTCCCCGAAGCCTGACCCTCACCCGTTCCTTAATCCTAACCCGTACGCTAACACTAACCCGCGCCCTCACACGCACGCTCCCCCTAAAGCGTTGTCGGACCCTCACCTGGACCCTAAACCGTCCCCGTCCCCTAACCCTAACCCTAGCCCGAACCCTAACCCTAACCCTTCCCCGAAGCCTGACCCTCACCCGTCCCCTAATCCTAACCCGTAGGCTCACACTAAGCCGCGCCCTCACACGCACGCTCCCCCTAAAGCGTTGGCGGACCCTCACCTGGAACCTAAACCGTCCCCGTCCCCTAACCCTAACCCTAGCCCGAACCCTAACACTAACCCTTCCCTGAACCCTGACCCTCACCCGTCCCCTAATCCTAACCCGTACGCTAACACTAACCTGCGCCCTCACACGCACGCTCCCCCTAAAGCGTTGTCGGACCCTCACCTGGACCCTAAACCGTCCCCGTACCGTAACCCTAACCCTAGCCCGAACCCTAACACTAACACTTCCCCGAAGCCTGACCCTCACCCGTCCCCTAATCCTAACCCGTACGCTAACACTAACAAGCGCCCTCACACGCACGCTCCCCCTAAAGCGTTGTCGGACCCTCACCTGGACCCTAAACCGTCCCCGTCCCCTAACCCTAACCCTAGCCCGAACCCTAACCCTAACCCTTCCCCGAAGCCTGACCCTCACCCGTCCCCTAATCCTAACCCGTACGCTAACACTAATCCGCGCCCTCACACGCACGCTCCCCCTAAAGCGTTGGCGGACCCTCACCTGGAACCTAAACCGTCCCCGTCCCCTAACCCTAACCCTAGCCCGAACCCTAACCCTAACCCTTCCCCGAAGCCTGACCCTCACCCGTCCCCTAATCCTAATCCGTAGGCTCACACTAAGCCGCGCCCTCACACGCACGCTCCCCCTAAAGCGTTGTAGGACCCTCACCTGGACCCTGAACCGTCCCCGTCCCCTAACCCTAACCCTAGCCCGAACCCTAACCCTAACCCTTCCCCGAAACCTCACCCTCACCCGTCCCCTAATCCTAACCCGTACGCTAACACTAACCCGCGCCCTCACACGCACGCTCTCCCTAAAGCGTTGTCGTACCCTCACCTGGACCCTAAACCGTCCCCGTCCCCTAACCCTAACCCTAGCCCGAACCCTAACCCTAACACTTCCCCGAAGCCTGACCCTCACCCGTCCCCTAATCATAACCCGTCGGCTCACACTAACCCGCGCCCTCACACGCACGCTCCCCCTAAAGCGTTGTCGGACCCTCACCTGGACCCTAAACCGTCCCCGTACCCTAACCCTAACCCTAACCCGAACCCTAACCCTAATCCTTCCCCGAAGCCTGACCCTCACCCGTCCCCTAATCCTAACCCGTAGGCTCACACTAACCCGCGCCCTCACACGCACGCTCCCCCTAAAGCGTTGTCGGACCCTCACTTGGACCCTAAACCGTCCCCGTCCCCTAACCCTAACCCTAGCCCGAACCCTAACCTTAACACTTCCCCAAAGCCTGACCCTCACCCGTTCCCTAATCGTAACCCGTAGGCTCACACTAACCCGCGCCCTCACACGCACGCTCCCCCTAAAGCGTTTTCGGACCCTCACCTGGACCCTAAACCGTTCCCGTCCCCTAACCCTAACCCTAGCCCGAACCCTAACCCTAAGCCTTCCCCGAAGCCTGACCCTCACCCGTCCCCTAATCCTAAACCGTAGGCTCACACTAACCCGCGCCCTCACACGCACGCTCCCCCTAAAGCGTTGTCGGACCCTCACCTGCACACTAAACCGCCCCCATCCCCTAACCCTAACCCTAACTCGAACCCTAACCCTAACCCTTCCCCGAACCCTGACCCTCACCCGTCCCCTAATCCTAACCCGTAGTCTCACACTAACCCGCGCCCTCACACGCACGCTCCCCCTAAAGCGTTGTCGGACCCTCACCTGAACCCTAAACCGTCCCCGTCCCCTAACCCTAACCCTAGCCCGAACCCTAACCCTAACACTTCCCCGAAGCCTGACCCTCACCCATCCCCTAATCCTAACCCGTAGGCTCACACTAACCCGCGCCCTCACACACACGCTCCCCCTAAAGCGTTGTCGGACCCTCACTTGGACCCTAAACCGTCCCCGTCCCCTAACCCTAACCCTAGCCCGAACCCTAGCCTTAACATTTCCCCAAAGCCTGACGCTCACCCGTCCCCTAATCGTAACCCGTAGGCTCACACTAACCCGCGCCCTCACACGCACGCTCCCCCTAAAGCGTTTTCGGACCCTCACCTGAACCCTAAACCGTCCCCGTCCCCTAACCCTAACCCTAGCCCGAACCCTAACCCTAACACTTCCCCGAAGCCTGACCCTCACCCATCCCCTAATCCTAACCCGTAGGCTCACACTAACCCGCGCCCTCACACACACGCTCTCCCTAAAGCGTTGTCGTACCCTCACCTGGACCCTAAACCGTCCCCGTCCCCTAACCCTAACCCTAGCCCGAACCCTAGCCTTAACATTTCCCCAAAGCCTGACGCTCACCCGTCCCCTAATCGTAACCCGTAGGCTCACACTAACCCGCGCCCTCACACGCACGCTCCCCCTAAAGCGTTGTCGGACCCTCACCTGGATCCTAAACCGTCCCGTCCCCTAACCCTAACCCTAGCCCGAACCCTAACCCTAACCCTTCCCCGAAGCCTGACCCTCACCCGTCCCCTAATCCTAACCCGTAGGCTCACACTAAGACACGCCCTCACACGCACGCTCCCCCTAAAGCGTTGTAGGACCCTCACCTGGACCCTAAACCGTCCCCGTCCCCTAACCCTAACCCTAGCCCGAACCCTAACCCTAACACTTCCCCGAAGCCTGACCCTCACCCGTCCCCTAATCCTAACCCGTACGCTAACACTAACCCGCGCCCTCACACGCACGCTCTCTGTAAAGCGTTGTCGTACCCTCACCTGGACCCTAAACCGTCCCCGTCCCCTAACCGTAACCCTTGCCCGAACCCTAACCCTAACACTTCCCCGAAGCCTGACCCTCACCCGTCCCCTAATCATAACCCGTAGGCTCACACTAACCCGCGCCCTCACACGCACGCTCCCCCTAAAGCGTTGTCGGATCCTCACCTGGACCCTAAACCGTCCCCGTACCCTAACCCTAACCCTAGCCCGAACCCTAACCCTAACCCTTCCCCGAAGCCTGACCCTCACCCGTCCCCTAATCCTAACCCGTAGGCTCACACTAACCCGCGCCCTCACACGCACGCTCCCCCTAAAGCGTTGTCGGACCCTCACTTGGACCCTAAACCGTCCCCGTCCCCTAACCCTAACCCTAGCCCGAACCCTAACCTTAACCCTTCCCCAAAGCCTGACCCTCACCCGTCCCCTAATCCTAACCCGTAGGCTCACACTAACCCGCGCCCTCACACGCACGCTCCCCCTAAAGCGTTTTCGGACCCTCACCTGGACCCTAAACCGTTCCCATCTCCTAACCCTAACCCTAGCCCGAACCCTAACCCTAAGCCTTCCCCGAAGCCTGACCCTCACCCGTCCCCTAATCCTAAACCGTAGGCTCACACTAACCCGCGCCCTCACACGCACGCTCCCCCTAAAGCGTTGTCGGACCCGCACCTGCACCCTAAACCGCCCCCGTCCCCTAACCCTAACCCTAGCCCGAACCCTAACCCTAACCCTTCCCCGAACCCTGACCCTCACCCGTCCCCTAATCCTAACCCGTACGCTAACACTAACCCACGCCCTCACACGCACGCTCCCCTAAAGCGTTGTCGGACCCTCACCTGGACCCTAAACCGTCCCCGTCCCCTAACCCTAACCCTAGCCCGAACCCTAACCCTAACACTTCCCCGAAGCCTGACCCTCACCCGTCCCCTAATCCTAACCCGTAGTCTCACACTAACCCGCGCCCTCACACGCACGCTCCCCCTAAAGCGTTGTCGGACCCTCACCTGGACCCTAAACCGTCCCCGTCCCCTAACCCTAACCCTAGCCCGAACCCTAACCCTAACCCTTCCCCGAAGCCTGACCCTCACCCATCCCCTAATCCTAACCCGTAGGCTCACACTAACCCGCGCCCTCACACGCACGCTCCCCCTAAAGCGTTGTCGGACCCTCACTTGGACCCTAAACCGTCCCCGTCCCCTAACCCTAACCCTAGCCCGAACCCTAGCCTTAACACTTCCCCAAAGCCTGACGCTCACCCGTCCCCTAATCGTAACCCGTAGGCTCACACTAACCCGCGCCCTCACACGCACGCTCCCCCTAAAGCGTTGTCGGACCCTCACTTGGACCCTAAACCGTCCCCGTCCCCTAACCCTAACCCTAGCCCGAACCCTAACTTTAACCCTTCCCCAAAGCCTGACCCTCACCCGTCCCCTAATCCTAACCCGTAGGCTCACACTAACCCGCGCCCTCACACGCACGCTCCCCCTAAAGCGTTTTCGGACCCTCACCTGGACCCTAAACCGTTCCCGTCTCCTAACCCTAACCCTAGCCCGAACCCTAACCCTAACCCTTCCTCGAACCCTGACCCTCACCCGTCCCCTAATCCTAACCCGTACGCTAACACTAACCCACGCCCTCACACGCACGCTCCCCTAAAGCGTTGTCGGACCCTCACCTGGACCCTAAACCGTCCCCGTCCCCTAACCCTAACCCTAGCCCGAACCCTAATCCTAACTCTTCCCCGAAGCCTGACCCTCACCCGTCCCCTAATCCTACTCCGTAAGCTCACACTAACCCGCGCCCTCACACGCACGTTCCCCCTAAAGCGTTGTCGGACCCTCACCTGGACCCTAACCGTCCCCGTACCGTAACCCTAACCCTAGCCCGAACCCTAACCCTAACACTTCCCCGAAGCCTGACCCTCACCCGTCCCCTAATCCTAACCCGTACGCTAACACTAACCCGCGCCCTCACACGCACGCTCCCCCTAAAGCGTTGTCGGACCCTCACCTGGACCCTAAACCGTCCCCGTCCCCTAACCCTAACCCTAGCCCGAACCCTAACACTAACCCTTCCCTGAACCCTGACCCTCACCCGTCCCCTAATCCTAACCCGTACGCTAACACTAACCCGCGCCCTCACACGCACGCTCCCCCTAAAGCGTTGTCGGACCCTCACCTGGACCCTAAACCGTCCCCGTCCCCTAACCCTAACCCTAGCCCGAACCCTAATCCTAACCCTTCCCCGAAGCCTGACCCTCACCCGTCCCCTAATCCTAATCCGTAGGCTCACACTAACCCTCGCCCACACACGCACGCTCCCTCTAAAGCGTTGTCGGACACTCACCTGGACCCTAAACCGTCCCCGTACCCTAACCCTAACCCTAGCCCGAACCCTAACCCTAAAATTTCCCCGAAGCCTGACCCTCACCCGTCCCCTAATCCTAACCCGTACGCTAACACTAACCCGCGCCCTCACACGCACGCTCCCCCTAAAGCGTTGTCGGACCCTCACCTGGACCCTAAACCGTCCCCGTACCCTAACCCTAACCCTAGCCCGAACCCTAACCCTAACCCTTCCCCGAAGCCTGACCCTCACCCGTCCCCTAATCCTAACCCGTAGGCTCACACTAACCCGCGCCCTCACACGCACGCTCCCCCTAAAGCGTTGTCGGACCCTCACTTGGACCCTAAACCGTCCCCGTCCCCTAACCCTAACCCTAGCCCGAACCCTAACCTTAACCCTTCCCCAAAGCCTGACCCTCACCCGTCCCCTAATCCTAACCCGTAGGCTCACACTAACCCGCGCCCTCACACGCACGCTCCCCCTAAAGCGTTTTCGGACCCTCACCTGGACCCTAAACCGTTCCCGTCCCCTAACCCTAACCCTAGCCCGAACCCTAACCCTAAGCCTTCCCCGAAGCCTGACCCTCACCCGTCCCTTAATCCTAAACCGTAGGCTCACACTAACCCGCGCCCTCACACGCACGCTCCCCCTAAAGCGTTGTCGGACCCTCACCTGCACCCTAAACCGCCCCCGTCCTCTAACCCTAACCCTAGCCCGAACCCTAACCCTAACCCTTCCCCGAACCCTGACCCTCACCCGTCCCCTAATCCTAACCCGTACGCTAACACTAACCCACGCCCTCACACGCACGCTCCCCTAAAGCGTTGTCGGACCCTCACCTGGACCCTAAACCGTCCCCGTCCCCTAACCCTAACCCTAGCCCGAACCCTAACCCTAACACTTCCCCGAAGCCTGACCCTCACCCGTCCCCTAATCCTAACCCGTAGTCTCACACTAACCCGCGCCCTCACACGCACGCTCCCCCTAAAGCGTTGTCGGACCCTCACCTGGACCCTAAACCGTCCCCGTCCCCTAACCCTAACCCTAGCCCGAACCCTAACCCTAACCCTTCCCCGAAGCCTGACCCTCACCCATCCCCTAATCCTAACCCGTAGGCTCACACTAACCCGCGCCCTCACACGCACGCTCCCCCTAAAGCGTTGTCGGACCCTCACTTGGACCCTAAACCGTCCCCGTCCCCTAACCCTAACCCTAGCCCGAACCCTAGCCTTACACTTCCCCAAAGCCTGACGCTCACCCGTCCCCTAATCGTAACCCGTAGGCTCACACTAACCCGCGCCCTCACACGCACGCTCCCCCTAAAGCGTTGTCGGACCCTCACTTGGACCCTAAACCGTCCCCGTCCCCTAACCCTAACCCTAGCCCGAACCCTAACTTTAACCCTTCCCCAAAGCCTGACCCTCACCCGTCCCCTAATCCTAACCCGTAGGCTCACACTAACCCGCGCCCTCACACGCACGCTCCCCCTAAAGCGTTTTCGGACCCTCACCTGGACCCTAAACCGTTCCCGTCTCCTAACCCTAACCCTAGCCCGAACCCTAACCCTAACCCTTCCTCGAACCCTGACCCTCACCCGTCCCCTAATCCTAACCCGTACGCTAACACTAACCCACGCCTTCACACGCACGCTCCCCTAAAGCGTTGTCGGACCCTCACCTGGACCCTAAACCGTCCCCGTCCCCTAACCCTAACCCTAGCCCGAACCCTAATCCTAACCCTTCCCCGAAGCCTGACCCTCACCCGTCCCCTAATCCTAATCCGTAGGCTCACACTAACCCGCGCCCTCACACGCACGTTCCCCCTAAAGCGTTGTCGGACCCTCACCTGGACCCTAAACCATCCCCGTACCGTAACCCTAACCCTAGCCCGAACCCTAACCCTAACACTTCCCCGAAGCCTGACCCTCACCCGTCCCCTAATCCTAACCCGTACGCTAACACTAACCCGCGCCCTCACACGCACGCACCCCCTAAAGCGTTGTCGGACCCTCACCTGGACCCTAAACCGTCCCCGTCCCCTAACCCTAACCCTAGCCCGAACTCTAACCCTAACCCTTCCCCGAAGCCTGATCCTCACCCGTCCCCTAATCCTAACCCGTACGCTATCACTAATCTGCGCCCTCACACGCACGCTCCCCCTAAAGCGTTGTCGGACCCTCACCTGGACCCTAAACCGTCCCCGTCCCCTAACCCTAACCCTAGCCCGAACCCTAACACTAACCCTTCCCTGAACCCTGACCCTCACCCGTCCCCTAATCCTAACCCGTACGCTAACACTAACCCGCGCCCTCACACGCACGCTCCCCCTAAAGCGTTGTCGGACCCTCACCTGGACCCTAAACCGTCCCCGTCCCCTAACCCTAACCCTAGCCCGAACCCTAATCCTAACCCTTCCCCGAAGCCTGACCCTCACCCGTCCCCTAATCCTAATCCGTAGGCTCACACTAACCCTCGCCCACACACGCACGCTCCCTCTAAAGCGTTGTCGGACACTCACCTGGACCCTAAACCGTCCCCGTACCCTAACCCTAACCCTAGCCCGAACCCTAACCCTAAAACTTCCCCGAAGCCTGACCCTCACCCGTCCCCTAATCCTAACCCGTACGCTAACACTAACCCGCGCCCTCACACGCACGCTCCCCCTAAAGCGTTGTCGGACCCTCACCTGGACCCTAAACCGTCCCCGTACCCTAACCCTAACCCTAGCCCGAACCCTAACCCTAACCCTTCCCCGAAGCCTGACCCTCACCCGTCCCCTAATCCTAACCCGTAGGCTCACACTAACCCGCGCCCTCACACGCACGCTCCCCCTAAAGCGTTGTCGGACCCTCACTTGGACCCTAAACCGTCCCCGTCCCCTAACCCTAACCCTAGCCCGAACCCTAACCTTAACCCTTCCCCAAAGCCTGACCCTCACCCGTCCCCTAATCCTAACCCGTAGGCTCACACTAACCCGCGCCCTCACACGCACGCTCCCCCTAAAGCGTTTTCGGACCCTCACCTGGACCCTAAACCGTTCCCGTCCCCTAACCCTAACCCTAGCCCGAACCCTAACCCTAAGCCTTCCCCGAAGCCTGACCCTCACCCGTCCCTTAATCCTAAACCGTAGGCTCACACTAACCCGCGCCCTCACACGCACGCTCCCCCTAAAGCGTTGTCGGACCCTCACCTGCACCCTAAACCGCCCCCGTCCTCTAACCCTAACCCTAGCCCGAACCCTAACCCTAACCCTTCCCCGAACCCTGACCCTCACCCGTCCCCTAATCCTAACCCGTACGCTAACACTAACCCACGCCCTCACACGCACGCTCCCCTAAAGCGTTGTCGGACCCTCACCTGGACCCTAAACCGTCCCCGTCCCCTAACCCTAACCCTAGCCCGAACCCTAATCCTAACCCTTCCCCGAAGCCTGACCCTCACCCGTCCCCTAATCCTAATCCGTAGGCTCACACTAACCCACGCCCTCACACGCACGTTCCCCCTAAAGCGTTGTCGGACCCTCACCTGGCCCCTAAACCGTCCCCGTACCGTAAACCCAACCCTAGCCCGAACCCTAACCCTAACACTTCCCCGAAGCCTGACCCTCACCCGTCCCCTAATCCTAACCCGTACGCTAACACTAACCCGCGCCCTCACACGCACGCTCCCCCTAAAGCGTTGTCGGACCCTCATCTGGACCCTAAACCGTCCCCGTCCCCTAACCCTAACCCTAGCCCGAACTCTAACCCTAACCCTTCCCCGAAGCCTGACCCTCACCCGTCCCCTAATCCTAACCCGTACGCTAACACTAATCCGCGCCCTCACACGCACGCTCCCCCTAAAGCGTTGTCGGACCCTCACCTGGACCCTAAACCGTCCCCGTCCCCTAACCCTAACCCTAGCCCGAACCCTAACACTAACCCTTCCCTGAACCCTGACCCTCACCCGTCCCCTAATCCTAACCCGTACGCTAACACTAACCCGCGCCCTCACACGCACGCTCCCCCTAAAGCGTTGTCGGACCCTCACCTGGACCCTAAACCGTCCCCGTCCCCTAACCCTAACCCTAGCCGGAACCCTAATCCTAACCCTTCCCCGAAGCCTGACCCTCACCCGTCCCCTAATCCTAAACCGTAGGCTCACACTAACCCGCGCCCACACACGCACGCTCCCTCTAAAGCGTTGTCGGACCCTCACCTGGACCCTAAACCGTCCCCGTACCCTAACCCTAACCCTAGCCCGAACCCTAACCCTAAAACTTCCCCGAAGCCTGACCCTCACCCGTCCCCTAATCCTAACCCGTACGCTAACACTAACCCGCGCCCTCACACGCACGCTCCCCCTAAAGCGTTGTCGGACCCTCACCTGGACCCTAAACCGTCCCCGTCCCCTAACCCTAACCCTAGCCCGAACCCTAACCCTAACCCTTCCCCGAAGCCTGACCCTCACCCGTCCCCTAATCCTAACCCGTAGGCTCACACTAACCCGCGCCCTCACACGCACGCTCCCCCTAAAGCGTTTTCGGACCCTCACCTGGACCCTAAACCGTTCTCGTCCCCTAACCCTAACCCTAGCCCGAACCCTAACCCTAAGCCTTCCCCGAAGCCTGACCCTCACCCGTCCCCTAATCCTAAACCGTAGGCTCACACTAACCCGCGCCCTCACATGCACGCTCCCCCTAAAGTGTTGTCGGACCCTCACCTGCACCCTAAACCTTCCCCGTCCCCTAACCCTAACCCTAGCCCGAACCCTAACCCTAACCCTTCCCCGAACCCTGACCCTCACCCGTCCCCTAATCCTAACCCGTACGCTAACACTAACCCGCGCCCTCACACGCATGCTCCCCCTAAAGCGTTGTCGGACCCTCACCTGGACCCTAAACCGTCCCCGTCCCCTAACCCTAACCCTAGCCCGAACCCTAATCCTAACCCTTCCCCGAAGCCTGACCCTCACCCGTCCCCTAATCCTAATCCGTAGGCTCACACTAACCCGCGCCCTCACACGCACGTTCCCCCTAAAGCGTTGTCGGACCCTCACCTGGCCCCTAAACCGTCCCCGTACCGTAACCCTAACCCTAGCCCGAACCCTAACCCTAACTCTTCCCCGAAGCCTGACCCTCACCCGTCCCCTAATCCTAACCCGTACGCTAACACTAACCCGCGCCCTCACACGCACGCTCCCCCTAAAGCGTTGTCGGACCCTCACCTGGACCCTAAACCGTCCCCGTCCCCTAACCCTAACCCTAGCCCGAACCCTAACACTAACACTTCCCTGAACCCTGACCCTCACCCGTCCCCTAATCCTAGCCCGTACGCTAACACTAACTCGCGCCATCACACGCACGCTCCCCCTAAAGCGTTGTCGGACCCTCACCTGGACCCTAAACCGTCCCCGTCCCCTAAACCTAACCCTAGCCCGAACCCTAATCCTAACCCTTCCCCGAAGCCTGACCCTCACCCGTCCCGTAATCCTAATCCGTAGGCTCACACTAACCCACGCCCACACACGCACGCTCCCCCTAAAGCGTTGTCGGACCCTCACCTGGACCCTAAACCGTCCCCGTACCCTAACCCTAACCCTAGCCCGAACCCTAACCCTAACACTTCCCCGAAGCCTGACCCTCACCCGTCCCCTAATCCTAACCCGTACGCTAACACTAACCCGCGCCCTCACACGCACGCTCCCCCTAAAGTGTTGTCGGACCCTCACCTGGACCCTAAACCGTCCCCGTCCCCTAACCCTAACCCTAGCCCGAACCCTAAACCTAACCCTTCCCCGAAGCCTGACCCTCACCCGTCCCCTAATCCTAACCCGTACGCTAACACTAATCCGCGCCGTCACACGCACGCTCCCCCTAAAACGTTGTCGGACCCTCACCTGGATCCTAAACCGTCCCGTCCCCTAACCCTAACCCTAGCCCGAACCCTAACCCTAACCCTTCCCAGAAGCCTGACCATCACCCGTCCCCTAATCCTAACCCGTAGGCTCACACTAACCCGCGCATTCACACGCACGCTCCCCCTAAAGCGTTGTCGGACCCTCACCTGAACCCTAAACCGTCCCCGTCCCCTAACCCTAACCCTAGCCCGAACCGTAACCCTAACCCTTCCCCGAAGCCTGACTCTCACCCGTCCCCTAATCCTAACCCGTACGCTAACACTAACCCGCGCCCTCACACGCACGCTCTCCCTAAAGCGTTGTCGTACCCTCACCTGGACCCTAAACCGTCCCCGTCCCCTAACCCTAACCCTAGCCCGAACTCTAACCCTAACCCTTCCCCGAAGCCTGATCCTCACCCGTCCCCTAATCCTAACCCGTACGCTATCACTAATCTGCGCCCTCACACGCACGCTCCCCCTAAAGCGTTGTCGGACCCTCACCTGGACCCTAAACCGTCCCCGTCCCCTAACCCTAACCCTAGCCCGAACCCTAACACTAACCCTTCCCTGAACCCTGACCCTCACCCGTCCCCTAATCCTAACCCGTACGCTAACACTAACCCGCGCCCTCACACGCACGCTCCCCCTAAAGCGTTGTCGGACCCTCACCTGGACCCTAAACCGTCCCCGTCCCCTAACCCTAACCCTAGCCCGAACCCTAATCCTAACCCTTCCCCGAAGCCTGACCCTCACCCGTCCCCTAATCCTAATCCGTAGGCTCACACTAACCCTCGCCCACACACGCACGCTCCCTCTAAAGCGTTGTCGGACACTCACCTGGACCCTAAACCGTCCCCGTACCCTAACCCTAACCCTAGCCCGAACCCTAACCCTAAAACTTCCCCGAAGCCTGACCCTCACCCGTCCCCTAATCCTAACCCGTACGCTAACACTAACCCGCGCCCTCACACGCACGCTCCCCCTAAAGCGTTGTCGGACCCTCACCTGGACCCTAAACCGTCCCCGTACCCTAACCCTAACCCTAGCCCGAACCCTAACCCTAACCCTTCCCCGAAGCCTGACCCTCACCCGTCCCCTAATCCTAACCCGTAGGCTCACACTAACCCGCGCCCTCACACGCACGCTCCCCCGAAAGCGTTGTCGGACCCTCACTTGGACCCTAAACCGTCCCCGTCCCCTAACCCTAACCCTAGCCCGAACCCTAACCTTAACCCTTCCCCAAAGCCTGACCCTCACCCGTCCCCTAATCCTAACCCGTAGGCTCACACTAACCCGCGCCCTCACACGCACGCTCCCCCTAAAGCGTTTTCGGACCCTCACCTGGACCCTAAACCGTTCCCGTCCCCTAACCCTAACCCTAGCCCGAACCCTAACCCTAAGCCTTCCCCGAAGCCTGACCCTCACCCGTCCCTTAATCCTAAACCGTAGGCTCACACTAACCCGCGCCCTCACACGCACGCTCCCCCTAAAGCGTTGTCGGACCCTCACCTGCACCCTAAACCGCCCCCGTCCTCTAACCCTAACCCTAGCCCGAACCCTAACCCTAACCCTTCCCCGAACCCTGACCCTCACCCGTCCCCTAATCCTAACCCGTACGCTAACACTAACCCACGCCCTCACACGCACGCTCCCCTAAAGCGTTGTCGGACCCTCACCTGGACCCTAAACCGTCCCCGTCCCCTAACCCTAACCCTAGCCCGAACCCTAATCCTAACCCTTCCCCGAAGCCTGACCCTCACCCGTCCCCTAATCCTAATCCGTAGGCTCACACTAACCCACGCCCTCACACGCACGTTCCCCCTAAAGCGTTGTCGGACCCTCACCTGGCCCCTAAACCGTCCCCGTACCGTAACCCCAACCCTAGCCCGAACCCTAACCCTAACACTTCCCCGAAGCCTGACCCTCACCCGTCCCCTAATCCTAACCCGTACGCTAACACTAACCCGCGCCCTCACACGCACACTCCCCCTAAAGCGTTGTCGGACCCTCACCTGGACCCTAAACCGTCCCCGTCCCCTAACCCTAACCCTAGCCCGAACTCTAACCCTAACCCTTCCCCGAAGCCTGACCCTCACCCGTCCCCTAATCCTAACCCGTACGCTAACACTAATCCGCGCCCTCACACGCACGCTCCCCCTAAAGCGTTGTCGGACCCTCACCTGGACCCTAAACCGTCCCCGTCCCCTAACCCTAACCCTAGCCCGAACCCTAACACTAACCCTTCCCTGAACCCTGACCCTCACCCGTCCCCTAATCCTAACCCGTACGCTAACACTAACCCGCGCCCTCACACGCACGCTCCCCCTAAAGCGTTGTCGGACCCTCACCTGGACCCTAAACCGTCCCCGTCCCCTAACCCTAACCCTAGCCGGAACCCTAATCCTAACCCTTCCCCGAAGCCTGACCCTCACCCATCCCCTAATCCTAATCCGTAGGCTCACACTAACCCGCTCCCACACACGCACGCTCCCTCTAAAGCGTTGTCGGACCCTCACCTGGACCCTAAACCGTCCCCGTACCCTAACCCTAACCCTAGCCCGAACCCTAACCCTAAAACTTCCCCGAAGCCTGACCCTCACCCGTCCCCTAATCCTAACCCGTACGAAAACACTAACCCGCGCCCTCACACGCACGCTCCCCCTAAAGCGTTGTCGGACCCTCACCTGGACCCTAAACCGTCCCCGTCCCCTAACCCTAACCCTAGCCCGAACCCTAACCCTAACCCTTCCCCGAAGCCTGACCCTCACCCGTCCCCTAATCCTAACCCGTAGGCTCACACTAACCCGCGCCCTCACACGCACGCTCCCCCTAAAGCGTTTTCGGACCCTCACCTGGACCCTAAACCGTTCTCGTCCCCTAACCCTAACCCTAGCCCGAACCCTAACCCTAAGCCTTCCCCGAAGCCTGACCCTCACCCGTCCCCTAATCCTAAACCGTAGGCTCACACTAACCCGCGCCCTCACATGCACGCTCCCCCTAAAGTGTTGTCGGACCCTCACCTGCACCCTAAACCTTCCCCGTCCCCTAACCCTAACCCTAGCCCGAACCCTAACCCTAACCCTTCCCCGAACCCTGACCCTCACCCGTCCCCTAATCCTAACCCGTACGCTAACACTAACCCGCGCCCTCACACGCATGCTCCCCCTAAAGCGTTGTCGGACCCTCACCTGGACCCTAAACCGTCCCCGTCCCCTAACCCTAACCCTAGCCCGAACCCTAATCCTAACCCTTCCCCGAAGCCTGACCCTCACCCGTCCCCTAATCCTAATCCGTAGGCTCACACTAACCCGCGCCCTCACACGCACGTTCCCCCTAAAGCGTTGTCGGACCCTCACCTGGCCCCTAAACCGTCCCCGTACCGTAACCCTAACCCTAGCCCGAACCCTAACCCTAACTCTTCCCCGAAGCCTGACCCTCACCCGTCCCCTAATCCTAACCCGTACGCTAACACTAACCCGCGCCCTCACACGCACGCTCCCCCTAAAGCGTTGTCGGACCCTCACCTGGACCCTAAACCGTCCCCGTCCCCTAACCCTAACCCTAGCCCGAACCCTAACCCTAACCCTTCCCCGAAGCCTGACCCTCACCCGTCCCCTAATCCTAACCCGTACGCTAACACTAACCCGCGCCCTCACACGCACGCTCTCCCTAAAGCGTTGTCGGACCCTCACCTGGACCCTAAACCGTCCCCGTCCCCTAACCCTAACCCTAGCCCAAACCCTAAACTTAACACTTCCCCAAAGCCTGACCCTCACCCGTCCCCTAATCGTAACCCGTAGGCTCACTCTAACCCGCGCCCTCACACGCACGCTCCCCCTAAATCGTTGTCGGACCCTCACCTGGACCCTAAACCGTCCCCGTCCCCTAACCCTAACCCTAGCCCGAACCCTAATCCTAACCCTTCCCCGAAGCCTGACCCTCACCCGTCCCCTAATCCTAATCCGTAGGCTCACACTAACCCGCGCCCACACACGCACTCTCCCCCTAAAGCGTTGTCGGACCCTCACCTTGACCCTAAACCGTCCCCGTACCCTAACCCTAACCCTAGCCCGAACCCTAACCCTAACACTTACCCGAAGCCTGACCCTCACCCGTCCCCTAATCCTAACCCGTACGCTAACACTAACCCGCGCCCTCACACGCACGCTCCCCCTAAAGCGTTGTCGGACCCTCACCTGGATCCTAAACCGTCCCGTCCCCTAACCCTAACCCTAGCCCGAACCCTAACCCTAACCCTTCCCCGAAGCCTGACCCTCACCCGTCCCCTAATCCTAACCCGTAGGCTCACACTAAGCCGCGCCCTCACACGCACGCTCCCCCTAAAGCGTTGTCGGACCCTCACCTGGACCCTAAACCGTCCCCGTCCCCTAACCCTAACCCTAGCCCAAACCGTAACCCTAACCCTTCCCCGAAGCCTGACCCTAACCCGTCCCCTAATCCTAACCCGTACGCTAACACTAACCCGCGCCCTCACACGCACGCTCTCCCTAAAGCGTTGTCGTACCCTCACCTGGACCTTAAACCGTCCCCGTACCCTAACCCTAACCCTAGCCCGAACCCTAACCCTAACCCTTCCCCGAAGCCTGACCCTCACCCGTCCCCTAATCCTAACCCGTAGGCTCACACTAACCCGCGCCCTCACACGCACGCTCCCCCTAAAGCGTTGTCGGACCCTCACCTGGACCCTAAACCGTCCCCGTCCCTTAACCCTAACCCTAGCCCGAACCCTAACCCTAACCCTTCCCCGAAGCCTGACCCTCACCCATCCCCTAATCCTAACCCGTAGGCTCACACTAACCCGCGCCCTCACACGCACGCTCCCCATAAAGCGTTGTCGGACCCTCACTTGGACCCTAAACCGTCCCCGTCCCCTAACACTAACCCTAGCCCGAACCCTAACCTTAACACTTCCCCAAAGCCTGACCCTCACCCGTCCCCTAATCGTAACCTGTAGGCTCACACTAACCCGCGCCCTCACACGCACGCTCCCCCTAAAGCGTTTTCGGACCCTCACATGGACCCTAAACCGTCCCCGTACCCTAACCCTAACCCTAGCCCGAACCCTAACCCTAACACTTCCCCGAAGCCTGACCCTCACCCGTCCCCTAATCCTAACCCGTACGCTAACACTAACCCGCGCCCTCACACGCACGCTCCCCCTAAAGCGTTGTCGGACCCTCACCTGGACCCTAAACCGTCCCCGTCCCCTAACCCTAACCCTAGCCCGAAACCTAACCCTAACCCTTCCCCGAAGCCTGACCCTCACCCGTCCCCTAATCCTAACCCGTACGCTAACACTAACCCGCGCCGTCACACGCACGCTCCCCCTAAAGCATTGTCGGACCCTCACCTGGATCCTAAACCGTCCCGTCCCCTAACCCTAACCCTAGCCCGAACCCTAACCCTAAACCTTCCCCGAAGCCTGACCCTCACCCGTCCCCTAATCCTAACCCGTAGGCTCACACTAAGCCGCGCCCTCACACGCATGCTCCCCCTAAAGCGTTGTAGGACCCTCACCTGGACCCTAAACCGTCCCCGTCCCCTAACCCTAACCCTAGCCCGAACCCTAACCCTAACCCTTCCCCGAAGCCTCACCCTCACCCGTCCCCTAATCCTAACCCGTACGCTAACACTAACCCGCGCCCTCACACGCACGCTCTCCCTAAAGCGTTGTCGTACCCTCACCTGGACCCTAAACCGTCCCCGTCCCCTAACCCTAACCCTAGCCCGAACCCTAACCCTAACACTTCCCCGAAGCCTGACCCTCACCCGTCCCCTAATCATAACCCGTAGGATCACACTAACCCGCGCCCTCACACGCACGCTCCCCGTAAAGCGTTGTCGGACCCTCACCTGGACCCTAAACCGTCCCCGTACCCTAACCCTAACCCTAGCCCGAACCCTAACCCTAAGCCTTCCCCGAAGCCTGACCCTCACCCGTCCCCTAATCCTAACCCGTAGGCTCACACTAACCCGCGCCCTCACACGCACGCTCCCCCTAAAGCGTTGTCGGACCCTCACTTGGACCATAAACCGTCCCCGTCCCCTAACCCTAACCCTAGCCCGAACCCTAACCTTAACCCTTCCCCAAAGCCTGACCCTTACCCGTCCCCTAATCCTAACCCGTACGCTAACACTAACCCGCGCCCTCACACGCACGGTCTCCCTAAAGCGTTGTCGTACCATCACCTGGACCCTAAACCGTCCCCGTCCCCTAACCCTAACCCTAGCCCGAACCCTAACCCTAACACTTCCCCGAAGCCTGACCCTCACCCGTCCCCTAATCATAACCCGTAGGATCACACTAACCCGCGCCCTCACACGCACGCTCCCCGTAAAGCGTTGTCAGACCCTCACCTGGACCCTAAACCGTCCCCGTACCCTAACCCTAACCCTAGCCCGAACCCTAACCCTAACCCTTCCCCGAAGCCTGACCCTCACCCGTCCCCTAATCCTAACCCGTAGGCTCACACTAACCCACGCCCTCACACGCACGCTCCCCCTAAAGCGTTTTCGGACCCTCACCTGGACCCTAAACCGTTCCCGTCCCCTAACCCTAACCCTAGCCCGAACCCTAACCCTAAGCCTTCCCCGAAGCCTGACCCTCACCCGTCCCCTAATCCTAAACCGTAGGCTCACACTAACCCGCGCCCTCACACGCACGCTCCCCCTAAAGCGTTGTCGGACCCTCACCTGCACCCTAAACCGCCCCCGTCCCCTAACCCTAACCCTAACCCGAACCCTAACCCTAACCCTTCCCTGAACCCTGACCCTCACCTGTCCCCTAATCCTAACCCGTACGCTAACACTAACCCGCGCCCTCACACGCACGCTCCCCCTGAAGCGTTGTCGGACCCTCACCTGGACCCTAAACCGTCCCCGTCCCCTAACCCTAACCCTAGCCCGAACCCTAATCCTAACCCTTCCCCGAAGCCTGACCCTCACCCGTCCCCTAATCCTAATCCGTAGGCTCACACTAACCCGCTCCCTCACACGCACGTTCCCCCTAAAGCGTTGTCGGACCCTCACCTGGCCCCTAAACCGTCCCCGTACCGTAACCCTAACCCTAGCCCAAACCCTAACCCTAACCCTTCCCCGAAGCCTGACCCTCACCCGTCCCCTAATCCTAACCCGTACGCTAACACTAACCCGCGCCGTCACACGCACGCTCCCCCTAAAGCGTTGTCGGACCCTCACCTGGATCCTAAACCGTCCCATCCCCTAACCCTAACCCTAGCCCGAACCCTAACCCTAACACTTCCCCGAAGCCTGACCCTCACCCGTCCCCTAATCCTAACCCGTAGGCTCACACTAAGCCACGCCCTCACACGCACGCTCCCCCTAAAGCGTTGTAGGACCCTCACCTGGACCCTAAACCGTCCCCGTCCCCTAACCCTAACCCTAGCCCGAACCCTAACCCTAACACTTCCCAGAAGCCTGACCCTCACCCGTCCCCTAATCCTAACCCGTACGCTAACACTAACCCGCGCCCTCACACGCACGTTCTCCCTAAAGCGTTGTCGTACCCTCACCTGGACCCTAAACCGTCCCCGTCCCCTAACCGTAACCCTTGCCCGAACCCTAAGCCTAACACTTCCCCGAAGCCTGACCCTCACCAGTCCCCTAATCATAACCCGTAGGCTCTCACTAACCCGCGCCCTCACACGCACGCTCCCCCTAAAGCGTTGTCGGACCCTCACCTGGACCCTAAACCGTCCCCGTACCCTAACCCTAACCCTAGCCCGAACCCTAACCCTAACCCTTCCCCGAAGCCTGACCCTCACCCGTCCCCTAATCCTAACCCGTAGGCTCACACTAACCCGCGCCCTCACACGCACGCTCCCCCTAAAGCGTTGTCGGACCCTCACTTGGACCCTAAACCGTCCCCGTCCCCTAACCCTAACCCTAGCCCGAACCCTAACCTTAACCCTTCCCCAAAGCCTGACCCTCACCCGTCCCCTAATCCTAACCCGTAGGCTCACACTATCCCGCGCCCTCACACGCACGCTCCCCCTAAAGCGTTTTCGGACCCTCACCTGGACCCTAAACCGTTCCCGTCCCCTAACCCTAACCCTAGCCCGAACCCTAACCCTAAGCCTTCCCCGAAGCCTGACCCTCACCCGTCCCCTAATCCTAAACCGTAGGCTCACACTAACCCGCGCCCTCACACGCACGCTCCCCCTAAAGCGTTGTCGGACCCTCACCTGCACCCTAAACCGCCCCCGTCCCCTAACCCTAACCCTAGCCCGAACCCTAACCCTAACCCTTCCCCGAACCCTGACCCTCACCCGTCCCCTAATCCTAACCCGTACGCTAACACTAACACACGCCCTCACACGCACGCTCCCCTAAAGCATTGTCGGACCCTCACCTGGACCCTAAACCGTCCCCGTCCCCTAACCCTAACCCTAGCCCGAACCCTAATCCTAACCCTTCCCCGAAGCCTGACCCTCACCCGTCCCCTAATCCTAATCCGTAGGCTCACACTAACCCGCGCCCTCACACGCACGTTCCCCCTAAAGCGTTGTCGGACCCTCACTTGGCCCCTAAACCGTCCCCGTACCGTAACCCTAACCCTAGCCCGAACCCTAACCCTAACACTTCCCCGAAGCCTGACCCTCACCCGTCCCCTAATCCTAACCCGTACGCTAACACTAACCCGCGCCCTCACACGCACGCTCTCCCTAAAGCGTTGTCGTACCCTCACCTGGACCCTAAACCGTCCCCGTCCCCTAACCCTAACCCTAGCCCGAACCCTAACCCTAACCCTTCCCCGAAGCCTGACTCTCACCCGTCCCCTAATCCTAACCCGTACGCTAACACTAACCCGCGCCCTCACACGCACGCTCTCCCTAAAGCGTTGTCGTACCCTCACCTGGACCCTAAACCTTCCCCGTCCCCTAACCCTAACCCTAGCCCGAACCCTAACCCTAACACTTCCCCGAAGCCTGACCCTCACCCGTCCCCTAATCCTAACCCGTAGGCTCACACTAACCCGCGCCCTCACACGCACGCTCCCCCTAAAGCGTTGTCGGACCCTCACCTGGACCCTAAACCGTCCCCGTCCCCTAAGACTAACCCTAGCCCGAACCCTAACCCTAACCCTTCCCCGAAGCCTGACCCTCACCCATCCCCTAATCCTAACCCGTAGGCTCACACTAACCCGCGCCCTCACACGCACGCTCCCCCTAAAGCGTTGTCGTACCCTCACCTGGACCCTAAACCGTCCCCGTCCCCTAAGACTAACCCTAGCCCAAACCCTAACCCTAACCCTTCCCCGAAGCCTGACCCTCACCCATCCCCTAATCCTAACCCGTAGGCTCACACTAACCCGCGCCCTCACACGCACGCTCCCCCTAAAGCATTGTCGGACCCTCACTTGGACCCTAAACCGTCCCCGTCCCCTAACCCTAACCCTAGCCCGAACCCTAACCTTAACACTTCCCCAAAGCCTGACCCTCACCCGTCCCCTAATCGTAACCCGTAGGCTCACACTAACCCGCGCCCTCACACGCACGCTCCCCCTAAAGCGTTTTCGGACCCTCACCTGGACCCTAAACCGTCCCCGTCCCCTAACCCTAACCCTAGCCCGAACCCTAACCCTAACACTTCCCCGAAGCCTGACCCTCACCCGTCCCCTAATCCTAACCCGTACGCTAACACTAACCCGCGCCCTCACACGCACGCTCCCCCTAAAGCGTTGTCGGACCCTCACCTGGATCCTAAACCTTCCTGTCCCCTAACCCTAACCCTAGCCCGAACCCTAACCCTAAACCTTCCCCGAAGCCTGACCCTCACCCGTCCCCTAATCCTAACCCGTAGGCTCACACTAAGCCGCGCCCTCACACGCACGCTCCCCCTAAAGCGTTGTAGGACCCTCACCTGGACCCTAAACCGTCCCCTTCCCCTAAACCTAAACCTAGCCCGAACCCTAACCCTAACCCTTCCCCGAAGCCTGACCCTCACCCGTCCCCTAATCCTAACCCGTACGCTAACACTAACCCGCGCCCTCACACGCATGGTCTCCCTAAAGCGTTGTCGTACCCTCACCTGGACCCTATACCGTCCCCGTCCCCTAACCCTAACCCTAGCCCGAACCCTAACACTAACACTTCCCCGAAGCCTGACCCTCACCCGTCCACTAATCATAACCCGTAGGCTCACACTAACCCGCGCCCTCACACGCACGCTCCCCCTAAAGCGTTGTCGGACCCTCACCTGGACCCTAAACCGTCCCCGTCCCCTAACCCTAACCCTAGCCCGAACCCTAACCCTAACCCTTCCCCGAAGCCTGACCCTCACCCGTCCCCTAATCCTAACCCGTACGCTAACACTAACAAGCGCCCTCACACGCACCCTCCCCCTAAAGCGTTGTCGGACCCTCACCTGGACCCTAAACCGTCCCCGTCCCCTAACCCTAACCCTAGCCCAAACCCTAAACTTAACACTTCCCCAAAGCCTGACCCTCACCCGTCCCCTAATCGTAACCCGTAGGCTCACACTAACCCGCGCCCTCACACGCACGCTCCCCCTAAATCGTTGTCGGACCCTCACCTGGACCCTAAACCGTCCCCGACCCCTAACCCTAACCCTAGCCCGAACCCTAACCCTAACCCTTCCCCGAACCCTGACCCTCACCCATCCCCTAATCCTAACACGTAGGCTCACACTAACCCGCGCCCTCACACGCACGCTCCCCCTAAAGCGTTGTCGGACCCTCACCTGGACCCTAAACCGTCCCCGTCCCCTAACCCTAACCCTAGCCCGAACCCTAAACTTAACACTTCCCCAAAGCCTGACCCTCACCCGTCCCCTAATCGTAACCCGTAGGCTCACACTAACCCGCGCCCTCACACGCACGCTCCCCCTAAAGCGTTTTCGGACCCTCACCTGGACCCTAAACCGTCCCCGTACCCTGACCCTAACCCTAGCCCGAACCCTAACCCTAACACTTCCCCGAAGCCTGACCCTCACCCGTCCCCTAATCCTAAACCGTACGCTAACACTACCCCGCGCCCTCACACGCACGCTCCCCCTAAACCGTTGTCGGACCCTCACCTGGACCCTAAACCGTCCCCGTCCCCTAACCCTAACCCTAGCCCGAACCGTAACCCTAACCCTTCCCCGAAGAATGACACTCACCCTTCCCCTAATCCTAACCCGTACGCTAACACTAACCCGCGCCGTCACACGCACGCTCCCCCTAAAGCGTTGTCGGACACTCACCTGGATCCTAAACCGTCCCGTCCCCTAACCCTAACCCTAGCCCGAACCCTAACCCTAACACTTCCCCGAAGCCTGACCCTCACCCGTCCCCTAATCATAACCCGTAGGCTCACACTAACCCGCGCCCTCACACGCACGCTCCCCCTAAAGCGTTGTCGGACCCTCACCTTGACCCTAAACCGTCCCCGTACCCTAACCCTAACCCTAGCCCGAACCCTAACCCTAACCCTTCCCCGAAGCCTGACCCTCACCCGTCCCCTAATCCTAACCCGTAGGCTCACACTAACCCGCGCCCTCACACGCACGCTCCCCCTAAAGCGTTGTCGGACCCTCACTTGGACCCTAAACCGTCCCCGTCCCCTAACCCTAACCCTAGCCCGAACCCTAACCTTAACCCTTCCCCAAAGCCTGACCCTCACCCGTCCCCTAATCGTAACCCGTAGGCTCACACTAACCCGCGCCCTCACACGCACGCTCCCCCTAAAGCGTTTTCGGACCCTCACCTGGACCCTAAACCGTTCCCGTCCCCTAACCCTAACCCTAGCCCGAAACCTAACCCTAAGCCTTCCCCGAAGCCTGACCCTCACCCGTCCCCTAATCCTAAACCGTAGGCTCACACTAACCCGCGCCCTCACACGCACGCTCCCCCTAAAGCGTTGTCGGACCCTCACCTGGACCCTAAACCGTCCCCGTCCCCTAACCCTAACCCTAGCCCGAACCCTAATCCTAACCCTTCCCCGAAGCCTGACCCTCACCCGTCCCCTAATACTAAACCGTAGGCTCACACTAACCCGCGCCCTCACACGCACGTTCCCCCTAAAGCGTTGTCGGACCCTCACCTGGCCCCTAAACCGTCCCCGTACCGTAACCCTAACCCTAGCCCGAACCCTAACCCTAACACTTCCCCGAAGCCTGACCCTCACCCGTCCCCTAATCCTAAACCGTACGCTAACACTAACCCGCGCCCTCACACGCACGCTCCCCCTAAAGCGTTGTCGGACCCTCACCTGGACCCTAAACCGTCCCCGTCCCCTAACCCTAACCCTAGCCCGAACCCTAACCCTAACCCTTCCCCGAAGCCTGACCCTCACCCGTCCCGTAATCCTAACCCGTACGCTAACACTAATCCGCGCCCTCACACGCACGCCCCCCCTAAAGCGTTGTCGGACCCTCACCTGGACCCTAAACCGTCCCCGTCCCCTAACCCTAACCCTAGCCCGAACCCTAACACTAACCCTTCGCTGAACCCTGACCCTCACCCGTCCCCTAATCCTAACCCGTACGCTAACACTAACCCGCGCCCTCACACGCACGCTCCCCCTAAAGCGTTGTCGGACCCTCACCTGGACCCTAAACCGTCCCCGTCCCCTAACCCTAACCCTAGCCCGAACCCTAATCCTAACCCTTCCCCGAAGCCTGACCCTCACCCGTCCCCTAATACTAAACCGTAGGCTCACACTAACCCGCGCCCTCACACGCACGTTCCCCCTAAAGCGTTGTCGGACCCTCACCTGGCCCCTAAACCGTCCCCGTACCGTAACCCTAACCCTAGCCCGAACCCTAACCTTAACACTTCCCCGAAGCCTGACCCTCACCCGTCCCCTAATCCTAACCCGTAGGCTCACACTAAGCCACGCCCTCACACGCACGCTCCCCCTAAAGCGTTGTAGGACCCTCACCTGGACCCTAAACCGTCCCCGTCCCCTAACCCTAACCCTAGCCCGAACCCTAACCCTAACACTTCCCAGAAGCCTGACCCTCACCCGTCCCCTAATCCTAACCCGTACGCTAACACTAACCCGCGCCCTCACACGCACGTTCTCCCTAAAGCGTTGTCGTACCCTCACCTGGACCCTAAACCGTCCCCGTCCCCTAACCGTAACCCTTGCCCGAACCCTAAGCCTAACACTTCCCCGAAGCCTGACCCTCACCAGTCCCCTAATCATAACCCGTAGGCTCTCACTAACCCGCGCCCTCACACGCACGCTCCCCCTAAAGCGTTGTCGGACCCTCACCTGGACCCTAAACCGTCCCCGTACCCTAACCCTAACCCTAGCCCGAACCCTAACCCTAACCCTTCCCCGAAGCCTGACCCTCACCCGTCCCCTAATCCTAACCCGTAGGCTCACACTAACCCGCGCCCTCACACGCACGCTCCCCCTAAAGCGTTGTCGGACCCTCACTTGGACCCTAAACCGTCCCCGTCCCCTAACCCTAACCCTAGCCCGAACCCTAACCTTAACCCTTCCCCAAAGCCTGACCCTCACCCGTCCCCTAATCCTAACCCGTAGGCTCACACTATCCCGCGCCCTCACACGCATGCTCCCCCTAAAGCGTTTTCGGACCCTCACCTGGACCCTAAACCGTTCCCGTCCCCTAACCCTAACCCTAGCCCGAACCCTAACCCTAAGCCTTCCCCGAAGCCTGACCCTCACCCGTCCCCTAATCCTAAACCGTAGGCTCACACTAACCCGCGCCCTCACACGCACGCTCCCCCTAAAGCGTTGTCGGACCCTCACCTGCACCCTAAACCGCCCCCGTCCCCTAACCCTAACCCTAGCCCGAACCCTAACCCTAACCCTTCCCCGAACCCTGACCCTCACCCGTCCCCTAATCCTAACCCGTACGCTAACACTAACACACGCCCTCACACGCACGCTCCCCTAAAGCATTGTCGGACCCTCACCTGGACCCTAAACCGTCCCCGTCCCCTAACCCTAACCCTAGCCCGAACCCTAATCCTAACCCTTCCCCGAAGCCTGACCCTCACCCGTCCCCTAATCCTAATCCGTAGGCTCACACTAACCCGCGCCCTCACACGCACGTTCCCCCTAAAGCGTTGTCGGACCCTCACTTGGCCCCTAAACCGTCCCCGTACCGTAACCCTAACCCTAGCCCGAACCCTAACCCTAACACTTCCCCGAAGCCTGACCCTCACCCGTCCCCTAATCCTAACCCGTACGCTAACACTAACCCGCGCCCTCACACGCACGCTCTCCCTAAAGCGTTGTCGTACCCTCACCTGGACCCTAAACCGTCCCCGTCCCCTAACCCTAACCCTAGCCCGAACCCTAACCCTAACCCTTCCCCGAAGCCTGACTCTCACCCGTCCCCTAATCCTAACCCGTACGCTAACACTAACCCGCGCCCTCACACGCACGCTCTCCCTAAAGCGTTGTCGTACCCTCACCTGGACCCTAAACCTTCCCCGTCCCCTAACCCTAACCCTAGCCCGAACCCTAACCCTAACACTTCCCCGAAGCCTGACCCTCACCCGTCCCCTAATCCTAACCCGTAGGCTCACACTAACCCGCGCCCTCACACGCACGCTCCCCCTAAAGCGTTGTCGGACCCTCACCTGGACCCTAAACCGTCCCCGTCCCCTAAGACTAACCCTAGCCCGAACCCTAACCCTAACCCTTCCCCGAAGCCTGACCCTCACCCATCCCCTAATCCTAACCCGTAGGCTCACACTAACCCGCGCCCTCACACGCACGCTCCCCCTAAAGCGTTGTCGTACCCTCACCTGGACCCTAAACCGTCCCCGTCCCCTAAGACTAACCCTAGCCCAAACCCTAACCCTAACCCTTCCCCGAAGCCTGACCCTCACCCATCCCCTAATCCTAACCCGTAGGCTCACACTAACCCGCGCCCTCACACGCACGCTCCCCCTAAAGCATTGTCGGACCCTCACTTGGACCCTAAACCGTCCCCGTCCCCTAACCCTAACCCTAGCCCGAACCCTAACCTTAACACTTCCCCAAAGCCTGACCCTCACCCGTCCCCTAATCGTAACCCGTAGGCTCACACTAACCCGCGCCCTCACACGCACGCTCCCCCTAAAGCGTTTTCGGACCCTCACCTGGACCCTAAACCGTCCCCGTCCCCTAACCCTAACCCTAGCCCGAACCCTAACCCTAACACTTCCCCGAAGCCTGACCCTCACCCGTCCCCTAATCCTAACCCGTACGCTAACACTAACCCGCGCCCTCACACGCACGCTCCCCCTAAAGCGTTGTCGGACCCTCACCTGGATCCTAAACCTTCCTGTCCCCTAACCCTAACCCTAGCCCGAACCCTAACCCTAAACCTTCCCCGAAGCCTGACCCTCACCCGTCCCCTAATCCTAACCCGTAGGCTCACACTAAGCCGCGCCCTCACACGCACGCTCCCCCTAAAGCGTTGTAGGACCCTCACCTGGACCCTAAACCGTCCCCTTCCCCTAAACCTAAACCTAGCCCGAACCCTAACCCTAACCCTTCCCCGAAGCCTGACCCTCACCCGTCCCCTAATCCTAACCCGTACGCTAACACTAACCCGCGCCCTCACACGCATGGTCTCCCTAAAGCGTTGTCGTACCCTCACCTGGACCCTATACCGTCCCCGTCCCCTAACCCTAACCCTAGCCCGAACCCTAACACTAACACTTCCCCGAAGCCTGACCCTCACCCGTCCCCTAATCATAACCCGTAGGCTCACACTAACCCACGCCCTCACACGCACGCTCCCCCTAAAGCGTTGTCGGACCCTCACCTGGACCCTAAACCGTCCCCGTCCCCTAACCCTAACCCTAGCCCGAACCCTAACCCTAACCCTTCCCCGAAGCCTGACCCTCACCCGTCCCCTAATCCTAACCCGTACGCTAACACTAACAAGCGCCCTCACACGCACCCTCCCCCTAAAGCGTTGTCGGACCCTCACCTGGACCCTAAACCGTCCCCGTCCCCTAACCCTAACCCTAGCCCAAACCCTAAACTTAACACTTCCCCAAAGCCTGACCCTCACCCGTCCCCTAATCGTAACCCGTAGGCTCACACTAACCCGCGCCCTCACACGCACGCTCCCCCTAAATCGTTGTCGGACCCTCACCTGGACCCTAAACCGTCCCCGACCCCTAACCCTAACCCTAGCCCGAACCCTAACCCTAACCCTTCCCCGAACCCTGACCCTCACCCATCCCCTAATCCTAACACGTAGGCTCACACTAACCCGCGCCCTCACACGCACGCTCCCCCTAAAGCGTTGTCGGACCCTCACCTGGACCCTAAACCGTCCCCGTCCCCTAACCCTAACCCTAGCCCGAACCCTAAACTTAACACTTCCCCAAAGCCTGACCCTCACCCGTCCCCTAATCGTAACCCGTAGGCTCACACTAACCCGCGCCCTCACACGCACGCTCCCCCTAAAGCGTTTTCGGACCCTCACCTGGACCCTAAACCGTCCCCGTACCCTGACCCTAACCCTAGCCCGAACCCTAACCCTAACACTTCCCCGAAGCCTGACCCTCACCCGTCCCCTAATCCTAAACCGTACGCTAACACTACCCCGCGCCCTCACACGCACGCTCCCCCTAAACCGTTGTCGGACCCTCACCTGGACCCTAAACCGTCCCCGTCCCCTAACCCTAACCCTAGCCCGAACCGTAACCCTAACCCTTCCCCGAAGAATGACACTCACCCTTCCCCTAATCCTAACCCGTACGCTAACACTAACCCGCGCCGTCACACGCACGCTCCCCCTAAAGCGTTGTCGGACACTCACCTGGATCCTAAACCGTCCCGTCCCCTAACCCTAACCCTAGCCCGAACCCTAACCCTAACACTTCCCCGAAGCCTGACCCTCACCCGTCCCCTAATCATAACCCGTAGGCTCACACTAACCCGCGCCCTCACACGCACGCTCCCCCTAAAGCGTTGTCGGACCCTCACCTTGACCCTAAACCGTCCCCGTACCCTAACCCTAACCCTAGCCCGAACCCTAACCCTAACCCTTCCCCGAAGCCTGACCCTCACCCGTCCCCTAATCCTAACCCGTAGGCTCACACTAACCCGCGCCCTCACACGCACGCTCCCCCTAAAGCGTTGTCGGACCCTCACTTGGACCCTAAACCGTCCCCGTCCCCTAACCCTAACCCTAGCCCGAACCCTAACCTTAACCCTTCCCCAAAGCCTGACCCTCACCCGTCCCCTAATCGTAACCCGTAGGCTCACACTAACCCGCGCCCTCACACGCACGCTCCCCCTAAAGCGTTTTCGGACCCTCACCTGGACCCTAAACCGTTCCCGTCCCCTAACCCTAACCCTAGCCCGAAACCTAACCCTAAGCCTTCCCCGAAGCCTGACCCTCACCCGTCCCCTAATCCTAAACCGTAGGCTCACACTAACCCGCGCCCTCACACGCACGCTCCCCCTAAAGCGTTGTCGGACCCTCACCTGGACCCTAAACCGTCCCCGTCCCCTAACCCTAACCCTAGCCCGAACCCTAATCCTAACCCTTCCCCGAAGCCTGACCCTCACCCGTCCCCTAATACTAAACCGTAGGCTCACACTAACCCGCGCCCTCACACGCACGTTCCCCCTAAAGCGTTGTCGGACCCTCACCTGGCCCCTAAACCGTCCCCGTACCGTAACCCTAACCCTAGCCCGAACCCTAACCCTAACACTTCCCCGAAGCCTGACCCTCACCCGTCCCCTAATCCTAAACCGTACGCTAACACTAACCCGCGCCCTCACACGCACGCTCCCCCTAAAGCGTTGTCGGACCCTCACCTGGACCCTAAACCGTCCCCGTCCCCTAACCCTAACCCTAGCCCGAACCCTAACCCTAACCCTTCCCCGAAGCCTGACCCTCACCCGTCCCGTAATCCTAACCCGTACGCTAACACTAATCCGCGCCCTCACACGCACGCCCCCCCTAAAGCGTTGTCGGACCCTCACCTGGACCCTAAACCGTCCCCGTCCCCTAACCCTAACCCTAGCCCGAACCCTAACACTAACCCTTCGCTGAACCCTGACCCTCACCCGTCCCCTAATCCTAACCCGTACGCTAACACTAACCCGCGCCCTCACACGCACGCTCCCCCTAAAGCGTTGTCGGACCCTCACCTGGACCCTAAACCGTCCCCGTCCCCTAACCCTAACCCTAGCCCGAACCCTAATCCTAACCCTTCCCCGAAGCCTGACCCTCACCCGTCCCCTAATCCTAATCCGTAGGCTCACACTAACCCGTGCCGACACACGCACGCACCCCCTAAAGCGTTGTCGGACCCTCACCTTGACCCTAAACCGTCCCCGTACCCTAACCCTAACCCTAGCCCGAACCCTAACCCTAACACTTCCCCGAAGCCTGACCCTCACCCGTCCCCTAATCCTAACCCGTACGCTAACACTAACCCGCGCCCTCACACGCACGCTCCCCCTAAAGCGTTGTCGGACCCTCACCTGGATCCTAAACCGTCCCGTCCCCTAACACTAACCCTAGCCCGAACCCTAACCCTAACCCTTCCCCGAAGCCTGACCCTCACCCGTCCCCTAATCCTAACCCGTAGGCTCACACTAAGCCGCGCCCTCACACGCACGCTCCCCCTAAAGCGTTGTCGGACCCTCACCTGGACCCTAAACCGTCCCCGTCCCCTAACCCTAACCCTAGCCCGAACCGTAACCCTAACCCTTCCCCGAAGCCTGACCCTAACCCGTCCCCTAATCCTAACCCGTACGCTAACACTAACCCGCGCCCTCACACGCACGCTCTCCCTAAAGCATTGTCGTACCCTCACCTGGACCTTAAACCGTCCCCGTACCCTAACCCTAACCCTAGCCCGAACCCTAACCCTAACCCTTCCCCGAAGCCTGACCCTCACCCGTCCCCTAATCCTAACCCGTAGGCTCACACTAACCCGCGCCCTCACACGCACGCTCCCCCTAAAGCGTTGTCGGACCCTCACCAGGACCCTAAACCGTCCCCGTCCCTTAACCCTAACCCTAGCCCGAACCCTAACCCTAACCCTTCCCCGAAGCCTGACCCTCACCCATCCCCTAATCCTAACCCGTAGGCTCACACTAACCCGCGCCCTCACACGCACGCTCCCCCTAAAGCGTTGTCGGACCCTCACTTGGACCCTAAACCGTCCCCGTCCCCTAACCCTAACCCTAGCCCGAACCCTAACCTTAACACTTCCCCAAAGCCTGACCCTCACCCGTCCCCTAATCGTAACCCGTAGGCTCACACTAACCCGCGCCCTCACACGCACGCTCCCCCTAAAGCGTTTTCGGACCCTCACATGGACCCTAAACCGTCCCCGTACCCTAACCCTAACCCTAGCCCGAACCCTAACCCTAACACTTCCCCGAAGCCTGACCCTCACACGTCCCCTAATACTAACCCGTACGCTAACACTAACCCGCGCCCTCACACGCACGCTCCCCCTAAAGCGTTGTCGGACCCTCACCTGGACCCTAAACCGTCCCCGTCCCCTAACCCTAACCCTAGCCCGAAACCTAACCCTAACCCTTCCCCGAAGCCTGACCCTCACCCGTCCCCTAATCCTAACCCGTACGCTAACACTAACCCGCGCCGTCACACGCACGCTCCCCCTAAAGCATTGTCGGACCCTCACCTGGATCCTAAACCGTCCCGTCCCCTAACCCTAACCCTAGCCCGAACCCTAACCCTAACCATTCCCCGAAGCCTGACCCTCACCCGTCCCCTAATCCTAACCCGTAGGCTCACACTAAGCCGCGCCCTCACACGCACGCTCCCCCTAAAGCGTTGTAGGACCCTCACCTGGACCCTAAACCGTCCCCGTCCCCTAACCCTAACCCTAGCCCGAACCCTAACCCTAACCCTTCCCCGAAGCCTCACCCTCACCCGTCCCCTAATCCTAACCCGTACGCTAACACTAACCCGCGCCCTCACACGCACGCTCTCCCTAAAGCGTTGTCGTACCCTCACCTGGACCCTAAACCGTCCCCGTCCCCTAACCCTAACCCTAGCCCGAACCCTAACCCTAACACTTCCCCGAAGCCTGACCCTCACCCGTCCCCTAATCATAACCCGTAGGATCACACTAACCCGCGCCCTCACACGCACGCTCCCCGTAAAGCGTTGTCGGACCCTCACCTGGACCCTAAACCGTCCCCGTACCCTAACCCTAACCCTAGCCCGAACCCTAACCCTAAGCCTTCCCCGAAGCCTGACCCTCACCCGTCCCCTAATCCTAACCCGTAGGCTCACACTAACCCGCGCCCTCACACGCACGCTCCCCCTAAAGCGTTGTCGGACCCTCACTTGGACCATAAACCGTCCCCGTCCCCTAACCCTAACCCTAGCCCGAACCCTAACCTTAACCCTTCCCCAAAGCCTGACCCTTACCCGTCCCCTAATCCTAACCCGTACGCTAACACTAACCCGCGCCCTCACACGCACGGTCTCCCTAAAGCGTTGTCGTACCCTCACCTGGACCCTAAACCGTCCCCGTCCCCTAACCCTAACCCTAGCCCGAACCCTAACCCTAACACTTCCCCGAAGCCTGACCCTCACCCGTTCCCTAATCATAACCCGTAGGATCACACTAACCCGCGCCCTCACACGCACGCTCCCCGTAAAGCGTTGTCGGACCCTCACCTGGACCCTAAACCGTCCCCGTACCCTAACCCTAACCCTAGCCCGAACCCTAACCCTAACCCTTCCCCGAAGCCTGACCCTCACCCGTCCCCTAATCCTAATCCGTAGGCTCACACTAACCCGCGCCCTCACACGCACGCTCCCCCTAAAGCGTTGTCGGACCCTCACCTGGACCCTAAACCGTCCCCGTCCCCTAACCCTAACCCTAGCCCGAACCCTAACCCTAACCCTTCCCCGAAAGCTGACCCTCACCCATCCCCTAATCCTAACCCGTAGGCTCACACTAATCCGTGCCCTCACACGCACGCTCCCCCTAAAGCGTTGTCGGACCCTCACTTGGACCCTAAACCGTCCCCATCCCCTAACCCTAACCCTAGCCCGAACCCTAACCCTAACCCTTCCCCGAAGCCTGACCCTCACCCGTCCCCTAATCCTAACCCGTACGCTAACACTAACCCGCGCCCTCACACGCACGCTCCCCCTAAAGCGTTGTCGGACCCTCACCTGGACCCTAAACCGTCCCCGTCCCCTAACCCTAACCCTAGCCCGAACCCTAATCCTAACCCTTCCCCGAAGCCTGACCCTCACCCGTCCCCTAATCCTAATCCGTAGGCTCACACTAACCCGCGCCCTCACACGCACGCTCCCCCTAAAGCGTTGTCGGACCCTCACCTGGACCCTAAACCGTCCCCGTCCCCTAACCCTAACCCTAGCCCGAACCCTAACCGTAACCCTTCCCCGAAACCTGACCTTCACCCGTCCCCTAATCCTAACCCGTACGCCAACACTAACCCGCGCCCTCACACGCACGCTCCCCCTAAAGCGTTGTCGGACCCTCACCTGGACCCTAAACCGTCCCTGTCCCCTAACCCTAACCCTAGCCCGAACCCTAATCCTAACCCTTCCCCGAAGCCTGACCCTCACCCGTCCCCTAATCCTAATCCGTAGGCTCACACTAACCCGCGCCCACACACGCACACTCCCCCTAAAGCGTTGTCGGACCCTCACCTGGACCCTAAACCGTCCCCGTACCCTAACCCTAACCCTAGCCCGAACCCTAACCCTAACACTTCCCCGAAGCCTGACCCTCACCCGTCCCCTAATCCTAACCCGTACGCTAACACTAACCCACGCCCTCACACGCACGCTCCCCCTAAAGCATTGTCGGACCATCACTTGGACCCTAAACCGTCCCCGTCCCCTAACCCTAACCCTAGCCCGAACCCTAACCCTAACCCTTCCCCGAAACCTGACCCTCACCCGTCCCCTAAACCTAACCCGTACGCTAAAACTAACCCGCGCCGTCACACGCACGCTCCCCCTAAAGTGTTGTCGGACCCTCACCTGGATCTTAAACCGTCCCGTCCCCTAACCCTAACCCTAGCCCGAACCCTAACCCTAACCCTTCCCCGAAGCCTGACCCTCACCCGTCCCCTAATCCTAACCGGTAGGCTCACACTAAGCCGCGCCCTCACACGCACGCTCCCCCTAAAGCGTTGTCGGACCCTCACCTGGACCCTAAACCGTTCCCGTCCCCTAACCCTTACCCTAGCGCGAACCCTAACCCTAACCCTTCCCTGAAGCCTGACCCTCACCCGTCCCCTAATACTAACTCGTACGCTAACACTAACCCGCGCCCTCACACGCACGCTCTCCCTAAAGCGTTGTCGTACCCTCACCTGGACCCTAAACCGTCCCCGTCCCCTAACCCTCCCCCTAGCCAGAACCCTAACCCTAACACTTCCCCGAAGCCTGACCCTCACCCGTCCCCTAATCATAATCCGTAGGCTCACACTAACCCGCGCCCTCACACGCACGCTCCCCCTAAAGCGTTGTCGGACCCTCACCTGGACCCTAAACCGTCCCCGTCCCCTAACCCTAACCCTAGCCCGAACCCTAATCCTAACCCTTCCCCGAAACCTGACCCTCACCCGTCCCCTAATCCTAATCCGTAGGCTCACACTAACCCGCGCCCTCACACGCACGTTCCCCCTAAAGCGTTGTCGGACCCTCACCTGGACCCTAAACCGTCCCCGTCCCCTCACCCTAACCCTAGCCCGAACCCTAACCTTAACCCTTCCCCAAAGCCTGACTCTCACCCGTCCCCTAATCGTAACCCGTAGGCTCACGCTAACCCGCGCCCTCACACGCACGCTCCCCCTAAAGCGTTGTCGGACCCTCACCTGGACCCTAAACCGTCCCCGTCCCCTAACCCTAACCCTAGCCCGAACCCTAACCCTAACCCTTCCCCGAAGCCTGACCCTCACCCGTCCCCTTATCCTAACCCTTACGGTCACACTATCCCGCGCCCTCACACGCACGCTCCCCCTAAAGCATTGTCGGACCCTCAGCCGGACCTTAAACCGTCCCCGTCCCCTAACCCTAACCCTAGCCCGAACCCTAACCCTAACACTTCCCTGAAGCCTGACCCTCACCCGTCCCCTAATCCTAAACCGTAGGCTCACATTAACGCGCGCCCTCACACGCACGATCCCCCTAAAGCGTTGTCGGACCATCACCTGGACCCTAAACCGTCCCAGTCCTCTAACCCTAACCCTAGCACGAACCCTAATCCTAACACTTCCCCGAAGCCTGACCCTCACCCGTCCCCTAATCCTAACCCGTACGCTAACACTAACCCGCGCCCTCACACGCACGCTCCCCCTAAAGCGTTGTCGGACCCTCACCTGGACCCTAAACCGTCCCGTCCCCTAACCCTAACCCTAGCCCGAACCCTAACACTAACCCTTCCCCGAAGCCTGACCCTCACCCGTCCCCTAATCCTAACTCGTAGTCTCACACTAAGCCACGCCCTCACACGCACGCTCCCCCTAAAGCGTTGTCGGACCCTCACCTGGACGCTAAACCGTCCCCGTCCCCTAACCCTAACCCTAGCCCGAACCCTAACCCTAACCCTTCCCCGAAGCCTGACCCTCACCCGTCCCATAATCCTAACCCGTAGGCTCACACTAACCCGCGCCCTCACACGCACGCTCTCCCTAAAGCGTTGTCGTACCCTCACCTGGACCGTAAACCGTCCCCGTCCCCAACCCTAACCCTAGCCCGAACCCTAACCCTAACCCTTCCCCGAAGCCTGACCCTCACCCGTCCCCTAATCCTAACCCGTAGGCTCACACTAAGCCGCGCCCTCACACGCACGCTCCCCCTAAAGAGTTGTCGGACCCTCACCTGGACCCTAAACCGTCCCCGTCCCCTAACCCTAACCCTAGCCCGAACCCTAACGCTAACCCTTCCCCGAAGCCTGACCCTCACCCGTCCCCTAATCCTAACCCTTACGGTCACACTAACCCGCGCCCTCACACGCACGCTCCCCCTAAAGCGTTGTCGGACCCTCACCTGGACCCTAAACCGTCCCCGTCCCCTAACCCTAACCCTAGCCCGAACCCTAAACCTAACACTTCCCCGAAGCCTGACCCTCACCCGTCCCCTAATCCTAACCCGTAGGCTCACACTAACACGCGCCCTCACACGCACGCTCCCCCTAAAGCGTTGTCGCACCCTCTCCTGGACCCTAAACCGTCCCCGTCCCCTAACCCGACCCCTAGCCCGAACCCTAACCCTAAAACTTCCCCGAAGCCTGACCCTCACCCGTCCCCTAATCCTAACCCGTATACTAACACTAACCCGCGCCCTCACATGCACGCTCCCCCTAAAGCGTTGTCGGACCCTCACCTGGACCCTAAACCGTCCCCTTCCCCTAACCCTAACCCTAGCCCGAACCCTAACCCTAACCCTTCCCCGAAGCCTGACCCTCACCCGTCCCCTAATCCTAACCTGTACGCTAACACTAACCCGCGCACTCACACGCACGCTCCCCCTAAAGCGTTGTCGGACCCTCACCTGGATCCTAAACCGTCTCGTCCCCTAACCCTAACCCTACCCCGAACCCTAACCCTAACCCTTCCCCGAAGCCTGACCCTCACCCGTCCCCTAATCCTAACCCGTAGGCTCACACTAAGCCGTGCCCTCACACGCACGCTCCCCCTAAAGCGTTGTCGGACCCTCACCTGGACCCTAAACCGTCCCCGTCCCCTAACCCTAACCCTAGCCCGAACCCTAACCCTAACACTTCCCCGAAGCCTGACCCTCACCCGTCCCCTAATCCTAACCCGTAGGCTCACACTAACACGCGCCCTCACACGCACGCTCCCCCTAAAGCGTTGTCGCACCCTCTCCTGGACCCTAAACCGTCCCCGTCCCCTAACCCGACCCCTAGCCCGAACCCTAACCCTAAAACTTCCCCGAAGCCTGACCCTCACCCGTCCCCTAATCCTAACCCGTACACTAACACTAACCCGCGCCCTCACATGCACGCTCCCCCTAAAGCGTTGTCGGACCCTCACCTGGACCCTAAACCGTCCCCTTCCCCTAACCCTAACCCTAGCCCGAACCCTAACGCTAACCCTTCCCCAAAGCCTGACCCTCACCCGTCCCCTAATCCTAACACGTAGGCTCACACTAAGCCGCGCCCTCACACGCACGCTCCCCCTAAAGCGTTTTCGGACCCTCACCTGAACCCTAAACCGTCCCCGTTCCCTAACCCTAACCCTAGCCCGAACCCTAACCCTAAGCCTTCCCTGAAGCCTGACCCTCACCCGTCCCCTAATCCTAACCCGTACGCTAACACTAACCCGCGCCCTCACACGCACGCTCCCCCTAAAGCGTTGTCGGACCCTCACCTGGACGCTAAACCGTCCCCGTCCCCTAACCCTAACCCTAGCCGGAACCCTAACCCTAACACTTCCCCGAAGCCTGACCCTCACCCGTCCCCTAATCCTAATGCGTACGCTAACACTAACCCACTCCCTCACACGCACGCTCCCCCTAAAGCGTTGTCGGACCATCACCTGAACCCTAAACCGTCCCCATCCCCTAACCCTAACCCTAGACCGAACACTAACCCTAACCCTTCCCCGAAGCCTGACCCTCACCCGTCCCCTAATCCTAACACGTGCGCTCACACTAACCCGCGCCCTCACACGCACGCTCCCCATAAAGCGTTGTCGGACCCTCACCTGGACCCTAAACTGTCCCCGTCCCCTAACCCTACCCCTAGCCTGAACCCTAACCCTAACCCTTCCCCGAAGCCTGACCCTCACCCGTCCCCTAATCCTAACCCGTACGCTCACACTAACCCACGCCCTCACACGCACGCTCCCTCTAAAGCGTTGCCGGACCCTCACCTGGACCCTAAACCGTCCCCGTCCCCTAACCCTAACCCTAGCCCGAACCCTAACCCTATCCCTTCCCCGAAGCCTGACCCTCACCCGTCCCCTAATCCTAACCCGTACGCTAACACTAACCCACGCCCTCACAGGCACGCTCCCCCTAAAGCGTTGTTGGACCCTCACCTGGACCCTAAACCGTCCCCGTCCCCTAACCCTAACCCTAGCCCGAACCCTAACCCTAACCCTTCCCCGAAGCCTGACCCTCACCCGTCCCCTAATCCTAACCCGTACGCTAACACTAACCCACGCCCTCACAGGCACGCTCCCCCTAAAGCGTTGTTGGACCCTCACCTGCACCCTAAACCGTCCCCGTCCCCTAACCCTAACTCTAGCCCGAACCCTAACCCTAAGCCTTCCCCGAAGCCTGACCCTCACCCGTCCCCTAATCGTAAACCGTAGGCTCACACTAACCCGCGCCCTCACACGCACGCTCCCCCTAAAGCGTTGTCGGACCCTCACCTGGACCCTAAACCGTCCCCGTCCCCTAACCCTAACCCTAGCCAGAACCTTAACCCTAACACTTCCCCGAAGCCTGACCCTCACCCGTCCCCTAATCCTAACCCTTACGGTCACACTAACCTGCGCCCTCACACGCACGCTCCCCCTAAAGCGTTGTCGGACCCTCACCCGGACCCTAAACCGTCCCCGTCCCCTAACCCTAACCCTAGCTCGAAACCTAACCCTAACACTTCCCTGAAGCCTGACCCTCACCCGTTCCCTAATCCTAAACCGTAGGCTCACATTAACGCGCGCCCTCACACGCACGCTCCCCCTAAAGCGTTGTCGGACCCTCACCTGGACCCTAAACCGTCCCCGTCCCCTAACCCTAACCCTAGCCCGAACCCTAACCCTAACACTTCCCCGAAGCCTGACCCTCACCCGTCCCCTAATCCTAACCCGTAGGCTCACACTAACACGCGCCCTCACACGCACGCTCCCCCTAAAGCGTTGTCGCACCCTCTCCTGGACCCTAAACCGTCCCCGTCCCCTAACCCGACCCATAGCCCGAACCCTAACCCTAAAACTTCCCCGAAGCCTGACCCTCACCCGTCCCCTAATCCTAACCCGTACACTAACACTAACCCGCGCCCTCACATGCACGCTCCCCCTAAAGCGTTGTCGGACCCTCACCTGGACCCTAAACCGTCCCCTTCCCCTAACCCTAACCCTAGCCCGAACCCTAACCCTAACCCTTCCCCGAAGCCTGACCCTCACCCGTCCCCTAAACCTAACCTGTACGCTAACACTAACCCGCGCACTCACACGCACGCTCCCCCTAAAGCGTTGTCGGACCCTCACCTGGATCCTAAACCGTCTCGTCCCCTAACCCTAACCCTACCCCGAACCCTAACCCTAACCCTTCCCCGAAGCCTGACCCTCACCCGTCCCCTAATCCTAACCCGTAGGCTCACACTAAGCCGCGCCCTCACACGCACGCTCCCCCTAAAGCGTTGTCGGACCCTCACCTGGACCCTAAACCGTCCCCGTCCCCTAACCCTAACCCTAGCCCGAACCCTAACCCTAACACTTCCCCGAAGCCTGACCCTCACCCGTCCCCTAATCCTAACCCGTAGGCTCACACTAACACGCGCCCTCACACGCACGCTCCCCCTAAAGCGTTGTCGCACCCTCTCCTGGACCCTAAACCGTCCCCGTCCCCTAACCCGACCCCTAGCCCGAACCCTAACCCTAAAACTTCCCCGAAGCCTGACCCTCACCCGTCCCCTAATCCTAACCCGTACACTAACACTAACCCGCGCCCTCACATGCACGCTCCCCCTAAAGCGTTGTCGGACCCTCACCTGGACCCTAAACCGTCCCCTTCCCCTAACCCTAACCCTAGCCCGAACCCTAACGCTAACCCTTCCCCAAAGCCTGACCCTCACCCGTCCCCTAATCCTAACACATAGGCTCACACTAAGCCGTGCCCTCACACGCACGCTCCCCCTAAAGCGTTTTCGGACCCTCACCTGAACCCTAAACCGTCCCCGTTCCCTAACCCTAACCCTAGCCCGAACCCTAACCCTAAGCCTTCCCTGAAGCCTGACCCTCACCCGTCCCCTAATCCTAACCCGTACGCTAACACTAACCCGCGCCCTCACACACACGCTCCCCCTAAAGCGTTGTCGGACCCTCACCTGGACGCTAAACCGTCCCCGTCCCCTAACCCTAACCCTAGCCGGAACCCTAACCCTAACACTTCCCCGAAGCCTGACCCTCACCCGTCCCCTAATCCTAATGCGTACGCTAACACTAACCCACTCCCTCACACGCACGCTCCCCCTAAAGCGTTGTCGGACCATCACCTGAACCCTAAACCGTCCCCATCCCCTAACCCTAACCCTAGACCGAACACTAACCCTAACCCTTCCCCGAAGCCTGACCCTCACCCGTCCCCTAATCCTAACACGTGCGCTCACACTAACCCGCGCCCTCACACGCACGCTCCCAATAAAGCGTTGTCGGACCCTCACCTGGACCCTAAACCGTCCCCGTCCCCTAACCCTACCCCTAGCCTGAACCCTAACCCTAACCCTTCCCCGAAGCCTGACCCTCACCCGTCTCCTAATCCTAACCCGTACGCTCACACTAACCCACGCCCTCACACGCACGCTCCCTCTAAAGCGTTGCCGGACCCTCACCTGGACCCTAAACCGTCCCCGTCCCCTAACCCTAACCCTAGCCCGAACCCTAACCCTAAGCCTTCCCCGAAGCCTGACCCTCACCCGTCCCCTAATCCTAACCCGTACGCTAACACTAACCCACGCCCTCACACGCACGCTCCCCCTAAAGCGTTGTCGGACCCTCACCTGAACCTTAAACCGTCCCCGTCCCCTAACCCTAACCCTAGCCCGAACCCTAACCCTATCCCTTCCCCGAAGCCTGACCCTCACCCGTCCCCTAATCCTAACCCGTACGCTAACACTAACCCACGCCCTCACAGGCACGCTCCCCCTAAAGCGTTGTTGGACCCTCACCTGGACCCTAAACCGTCCCCGTCCCCTAACCCTAACCCTAGCCCGAACCCTAACCCTAACCCTTCCCCGAAGCCTGACCCTCACCCGTCCCCTAATCCTAACCCGTACGCTAACACTAACCCACGCCCTCACAGGCACGCTCCCCCTAAAGCGTTGTTGGACCCTCACCTGCACCCTAAACCGTCCCCGTCCCCTAACCCTAACTCTAGCCCGAACCCTAACCCTAAGCCTTCCCCGAAGCCTGACCCTCACCCGTCCCCTAATCGTAAACCGTAGGCTCACACTAACCCGCGCCCTCACAAGCACGCTCCCCCTAAAGCGTTGTCGGACCCTCACCTGGACCCTAAACCGTCCCCGTCCCCTAACCCTAACCCTAGCCAGAAACTTAACCCTAACACTTCCCCGAAGCCTGACCCTCACCCGTCCCCTAATCCTAACCCGTAGGCTCACACTAACCCGCGCCCTCACACGCACGCTCCCCCTAAAGCGTTGTCGGACCCTCACCTGGACCCTAAACCGTCCCCGTCCCCTAACCCTAACCCTAGCCCGAACCCTAAACCTAACCCTTCCCCGAAGCCTGACCCTGACCCGTCCCCTAATCCTAACCCGTACGCTCACACTAAACCGCGCCCTCACACGCACCCTCCCCTTAAAGCGTTGTCGGACCCTCACCTGGACCCTAAACCGTCCCCGTCCCCTAACCCTAACCCTAGCCCGAACCCTAACCCTAACCCTTCCCCGAAGCCTGACCCTCACCCGTCCCCTAATCCTAACCCGTACGCTCACACTAACCCGCGCCGTCACACGCACGCTCCCCCTAAAGCGTTGTCGGACCCTCACCTGGACCCTAAACCGTCCCCTTCCCCTAACCCTAACCCTAGCCCGAACCCTAAACCTAACCCTTCCCCGAAGCCTGACCCTCACCCGTCCCCTAATCCTAACCCGTACGCTAACAATAACCCACGCCCTCACACGCACGCTCCCCCTAAAACGTTGTCGGACCCTCACCTGGACCCTAAACTGTCCCCGTCCCCTAACCCTAACCCTAGCCCGAACCCTAACCCTAACCCTTCCCCGAAGCCTGACCCTCACCCGTCCCCTAATCCTAACCCGTAGGCTCACACTAACCCGCGCCCTCACACGCACGCTCCCCCTAAAGCGTTGTCGGACCCTCACCTGGACCCTAAACCGTCCCCGTCCCCTAACCCTAACCCTAGCCCGAACCCTAACCCTAACCCTTCCCCGAAGCCTGACCCTCACCCGTCCCCTAATCCTAAACCGTAGGCTCACACTAACCCGCGCCCTCACACGCATGCTCTCCCTAAAGCGTTGTCGTACCCTCACCTGGACCCTAAACCGTCCCCGTCCCCTAACCCTAACCCTAGCCCGAACAATAACCCTAACCCTTCCCCGAAGCCTGACCCTCACCCGTCCCCTAATCGTAACCCGTAGGCTCACACTAACCCGCGCCCTCACACGCACGCTCCCCCTAAAGCGTTGTCGGACCCTCACTTGGACCCTAAACCGTCCCCGTCCCCAACCCTAACCCTAGCCCGAACCCTAACCTTAACCCTTCCCCAAAGCTTGACCCTCACCCATCCCCTAATCGTAATCCGTAGGCTCACATTAACCCGCACCCTCACACACACGCTCCCCCTAAAGCGTTGTCGGACCCTCACCTGGACCCTAAACCGTCCCCGTCCCCTAACCCTAACCCTAGCCCGAACACTAACCCGAACCCTTCCCCGAAGCCTGACCCTCACTCGTCCCCTAATCCTAACACGCACGCTAACACTAACCCGCGCCCTCACACGCATGCTCCCCCTAAAGCGTTGTCGGACCCTCACCTGGACCCTAAACCGTCCCCGTGCCCTAACCCTAACCCTAGCCCGAACCCTAACCCTAACACTTCCCCGAAGCCTGACCCTCACCCGTCCCCTAATCCTAACCTGTAGGCTCACACTTACCCGCGCCCTCACACGCACGCTCCCCCTAAAGCGTTGTCGGACCCTCACCTGGACCCTAAACCGTCCCCGTCCCCTAACCCGAACCCTAGCCCGAAACCTAACCCTAACCCTTCCCAGAAGCCTAACCCTCACCCGTCCCCTAATCCTAACCCGTACGCTAACACTAATCCGCGCCCTCACACGCACGCTCCCCCTAAAGCGTTGTCGGACCCTCACCTGGACCCTAAACCGTCCCCGTCCCCTAACCCTAACCCTAGCCCGAACCCTAAACCTAACCCTTCCCCGAAGCCTGACCCTCACACGTCCCCTAATCCTAACCCGTACGCTAACAATAACCCACGCCCTCACACGCACGCTCCCCCTAAAGCGTTGTCGGACCCTCACATGGACCCTAAACCGTCCCCGTCCCCTAACCCTAACCCTAGCCCGAACCCTAACCCTAACCCTTCCCCGAAGCCTGACCCTCACCCGTCCCCTAATCCTAACCCGTACGCTAACACTAACCCGCGCCCTCACACGCATGCTCCCCCTAAAGCGTTGTCGGACCCTCACCTAGACCCTAAACCGTCCCCGTCCCCTAACCCTAACCCTAGCCCGAACCCTAACCCTAACACTTCCCCGAAGCCTGACCCCCACCCGTCCCCTAATCCTAACCCGTAGGCTCACACTAACCCGAGCCCTCACACGCACGCTCCCCCTAAAGCGTTGTCGGACCCTCACCTCGATCCTAAACCGTCCCCATCACCTAACCCTAAATCTAGCCCGAACCCTAACCCTAACCCTTCCCCGAAGCCTGACCCTCACCCGTCCCCTAATCCTAAACCGTAGGCTCACACTAACCCGCGCCCTCACACGCATGCTCTCCCTAAAGCGTTGTCGTACCCTCACTTGGACCCTAAACCGTCCCCGTCCCCTATCCCTAACCCTAGCCCGAACCCTAACCCTAACCCTTCCCCGAAGCCTGACCCTCACACGTCCCCTAACCCTAACCCGTACGCTAACACTAACCCGCGCCCTCACACGCACGCTCCCCCTAAAGCGTTGTTGGACCCTCACCTGGACCCTAAACCGTTCCCGTCCCCTAACCCTAACCCTAGCCCGAACCCTAACCCTAACCCTTCCCCGAAGCCTGACCCTCACCCGTCCCCTAATCCTAACCCGTACGCTAACACTAACCCACGCCCTCACAGGCACGCTCCCCCTAAAGCGTTGTTGGACCCTCACCTGGACCCTAAACCGTCCCCGTCCCCTAACCCTAACCCTAGCCCGAACCCTAACCCTAAGCCTTCCCCGAAGCCTGACCCTCACCCGTCCCCTAATCGTAAACCGTAGGCTCACACTAACCCGCGCCCTCACACGCACGCTCCCCCTAAAGCGTTGTCGGACCCTCACCTGGACCCTAAACCGTCCCCGTCCCCTAAGCCTAACCCTAGCCAGAACCTTAACCCTAACACTTCCCCGAAGCCTGACCCTCACCCGTCCCCTAATCCTAACCCGTAGGCTCACACTAACCCGCGCCCTCACACGCACGCTCCCCCTAAAGCGTTGTCGGACCCTCACATGGACCCTAAACCGTCCCCGTCCCCTAACCCTAACCCTAGCCCGAACCCTAAACCTAACCCTTCCCCGAAGCCTGACCCTGACCCGTCCCCTAATCCTAACCCGTACGCTCACACTAACCCGCGCCCTCACACGCACGCTCCCCTTAAAGCGTTGTCGGACCCTCACCTGGACCCTAAACCGTCCCCGTCCCCTAACCCTAACCCTAGCCCGAACCCTAACCCTAACCCTTCCCCGAAGCCTGACCCTCACCCGTCCCCTAATCCTAACCCGTACGCTCACACTAACCCGCGCCGTCACACGCACGCTCCCCCTAAAGCGTTGTCGGACCCTCACCTGGACCCTAAACCGTCCCCGTCCCCTAACCCTAACCCTAGCCCGAACCCTAAACCTAACCCTTCCCCGAAGCCTGACCCTCACCCGTCCCCTAATCCTAACCCGTACGCTAACAATAACCCACGCCCTCACACGCACGCTCCCCCTAAAACGTTGTCGGACCCTCACCTGTACCCTAAACCGTCCCCGTCCCCTAACCCTAACCCTAGCCCGAACCCTAACCCTAACCCTTCCCCGAAGCCTGACCCTCACCCGTCCCCTAATCCTAACCCGTAGGCTCACACTAACCCGCGCCCTCACACGCATGCTCCCCCTAAAGCGTTGTCGGACCCTCACCTGGACCCTAAACCGTCCCCGTCCCCTAACCCTAACCCTAGCCCGAACCCTAACCCTAACCCTTCCCTGAAGCCTGACCCTCACCCGTCCCCTAATCCTAAACCGTAGGCTCACACTAACCCGCGCCCTCACACGCATGCTCTCCCTAAAGCGTTGTCGTACCCTCACCTGGACTCTAAACCGTCCCCGTCCCCAAACCCTAACCCTAGCCCGAACCATAACCCTAACCCTTCCCTGAAGCCTGACCCTCACCCGTCCCCTAATCGTAACCCGTAGGCTCACACTAACCCGCGCCCTCACACGCACGCTCCCCCTAAAGCGTTGTCGGACCCTCACTTGGACCCTAAACCGTCCCCGTCCCCAACCCTAACCCTAGCCAGAACCCTAACCTTAACCCTTCCCCAAAGCTTGACCCTCACCCATCCCCTAATCGTAACCCGTAGGCTCACACTAACGCGCGCCCTCACACACACGCTCCCCCTAAAGCGTTGTCGGACCCTCACCTGGACCCTAAACCGTTCCCGTCCTCTAACCCTAACCCTAGCCCGAACCCTAACCCTAACCCTTCCCCGAAGCCTGACCCTCACCCGTCCCCTAATCCTAACCCGTAGGCTCACACTAACCCGCACCCTCACACGCACGCTCCCCCTGAAGCGTTGTCGGACCCTCACCTGGATCCTAAACCGTCCCCGTCCCGTAACCCTAACCCTAGCCCGAACCCAAACCCTAACACTTCCCCGAAGCCTGACCCTCACCCGTCCCCTAATCCTAACGCGTACGCTAACACTAACAAACGCCCTCACACACACGCTCCCCCTAAAGCGTTGTCGGACCCTCACCTGGACCCTAAAACGTCCCCATCCCCTAACCCTAACCCTAGCCCGAACACTAACCCTAACCCTTCCCCGAAGCCTGACCCTTACCCGTCCCCTAATCCTAACCCGTGCGCTCACACTAACCCGCGCCCTCACACGCACGCTCCCCCTAAAGCGTTGTCGGACCCTCACCTCGACCCTAAACCGTCCCCGTCCCCTAACCCTAACCCTAGCCCGAACCCTAACCCTAACCCTTCCCCGAAGCCTGACCTTCACCCGTCCCCTAATCCTAACCCGTACGCTAACACTAACCCGCGCCCTCACACGCACGCTCCCCCTAAAGCGTTGTCGGACCCTCACCTGGACCCTAAACCGTCCCCGTCCCCTAACCCTAACCCTAGCCCGAACCCTAACCCTAACCCTTCCCCGAAGCCTGACCCTCACCCGTCCCCTAATCCTAACCCGTACGCTAACACTAACCCGCGCCCTCACACGCACGCTCCCCCTAAAGCGTTTTCGGACCCTCACCTGGACCCTAAACCGTCCCCGTCCCCTAACCCTAACCCTAGCCCGAACCCTAACCCTAACCCTTCCCCGAAGCCTGACCCTCACCCGTCCCCTAATACTAACCCGTAGGCTCACATTAACCCGCGCCCTCACACACACGCTCCCCCTAAAGCGTTGTCGGACCCTCACCTGGAACCTAAACCGTCCCCGTCCCCTAACCCTAACCCTAGCCCGAACACTAACCCGAACCCTTCCCCGAAGCCTGACCCTCACTCGTCCCCTAATCCTAACCCGCACGCTAACACTAACCCGCGCCCTCACACGCATGCTCCCCCTAAAGCGTTGTCGGACCCTCACCTGGACCCTAAACCGTCCCCGTACCCTAACCCTAACCCTAGCCCGAACCCTAACCCTAACACTTCCCCGAAGCCTGACCCTCACCCGTCCCCTAATCCTAACCCGTAGGCTCACACTAACCCGCGCCCTCACACGCACGCTCCCCCTAAAGCGTTGTCGGACCCTCACCTGGACCCTAAACCGTCCCCGTCCCCTAACCCTAACCCTAGCCCGAACCCTAACCCTCACCCTTCCCCGAAGCCTGACCCTCACCCGTCCCCTAATCCTAACCCGTACGCTAACACTAACCCGCGCCCTCACACGCACGCTCCCCCTAAAGCGTTGTCGGACCCTCACCTGGACCCTAAACCGTCCCCGTCCCCTAACCCTAACCCTAGCCCGAACCCTAACCCTAACACTTCCCCGAAGCCTGACCCCCACCCGTCCCCTAATCCTAACCCGTAGGCTCACACTAACCCGAGCCCTCACACGCACGCTCCCCCTAAAGCGTTGTCGGACCCTCACCTCGATCCTAAACCGTCCCCATCCCCTAACCCTAAATCTAGCCCGAACCCTAACCCTAACCCTTCCCCGAAGCCTGACCCTCACCCGTCCCCTAATCCTAAACCGTAGGCTCACACTAACCCGCGCCCTCACACGCATGCTCTCCCTAAAGCGTTGTCGTACCCTCACCTGGATCCTAAACCGTCCCCGTCCCCTAACCCTAACCCTAGCCCGAACCATAACCCTAACACTTCCCCGAAGCCTGACCCTCACCCGTCCCCTAATCGTAACCCGTAGGCTCACACTAACCCGCGCCCTCACACGCACGCTCCCCCTAAAGCGTTGTCGGACCCTCACTTGGACCCTAAACCGTCCCAGTCCCCAACCCTAACCCTAGCCCTAATCCTAACCTTAACCCTTCCCCAAAGCTTGACCCTCACCCATCCCCTAATCGTAACCCGTAGGCTCACACTAACGCGCACCCTCACACACACGCTCCCCCTAAAGCGTTGTCGGACCCTCACCTGGACCCTAAACCGTTCCCATCCTCTAACCCTAACCCTAGCCCGAACCCTAACCCTAACACTTCCCCGAAGCCTGACCTTCACCCGTCCCCTAATCCTAACCCGTAGGCTCACACTAACCCGCACCCTCACACGCACGCTCCCCCTAAAGCGTTGTCGGACCCTCACCTGGATCCTAAACCGTCCCCGTCCCCTAACCCTAACCCTAGCCCGAACCCTAACCCTAACACTTCCCCGAAGCCTGACCCTCACCCGTCCCCTAATCCTAACGCGTACGCTAACACTAACCCACGCCCTCACACACACGCTCCCCCTAAAGCGTTGTCGGACCCTCACCTGGACCCTAAAACGTCCCCATCCCCTAACCCTAACCCTAGCCCGAACACTAACCCTAACCCTTCCCCGAAGCCTGACCCTCACCCGTCCCCTAATCCTAACCCGTGCGCTCACACTAACCCGCGCCCTCACACGCACGCTCCCCCTAAAGCGTTGTCGGACCCTCACCTGGACCCTAAACCGTCCCCGTACCCTAACCCTAACCCTAGCCCGAACCCTAACCCTAACCCTTCCCCGATGCCTGACCCTCACCCGTCCCCTAATCCTAAACCGTACGCTAACACTAACCCGCGCCCTCACACGCACGCTCCCCCTAAAGCGTTGTCGGACCCTCACCTGGACCCTAAACCGTCCCCGTCCCCTAACCCTAACCCGAGCCCGAACCCTAAACCTAACCTTTCCCCTAAGCCTGACCCTCACCCGTCCCCTAATCCTAACCCGTAGGCTCACACTAACCCGCGCCCTCACACGCACGCTCCCCCTAAAGCGTTGTCGGACCCTCACCTGGAACCTAAACCGTCCCCGTCCCCTAACCCTAACCCTAGCCCGAACACTAACCCGAACCCTTCCCCGAAGCCTGACCCTCACTCGTCCCCTAATCCTAACCCGCACGCTAACACTAACCCGCGCCCTCACACGCATGCTCCCCCTAAAGCGTTGTCGGACCCTCACCTGGACCCTAAACCGTCCCCGTCCCCTAACCCTAACCCTAGCCCGAACCCTAACCCTAACACTTCCCCGAAGGCTGACCCTCACCCGTCCCCTAATCCTAACCTGTAGGCTCACACTAACCCGCGCCCTCACACGCACGCTCCCCCTAAAGCGTTGTCGGACCCTCACCTGGACCCTAAACCGTCCCCGTCCCCTAACCCTAACCCTAGCCCGAACCCTAACCCTAACACTTCAACGAAGCCTGACCCTCACCCGTCCCCTAATCCTAACCCGTACGCTCACACTAACATGCGCCCTCACACGCACGCTCCCCCTAAAGAGTTGTCGGACCCTCACCTGGACCCTAAACCGTCCCCGTTCCCTAACCCTAATCCTAGCCCGAACCCTAACCCTAACACTTCCCCGAAGCCTGACCCTCACCCGTCCCCTAATCGTAACCCGTAGGCTCACACTAACCCGCGCCGTCACACGCACGCTCCCCCTAAAGCGTTGTCGGACCCTCACCTGGACCCTAAACCGTCCCCGTCCCCTAACCCGAACCCTAGCCCGAACCCTAACCCTAACCCTTCCCCGAAGCCTGACCCTCACCCGTCCCCTAATCCTAACCCGTACGCTAACACTAATCCGCGCCCTCACACGCACGCTCCCCCTAAAGCGTTGTCGGACCCTCACCTGGACCCTAAACCGTCCCCGTCCCCTAACCCTAACCCTAGCCCGAACCCTGACCCTAACACTTCCCCGAAGCCTGACCCTCACCAGTCCCCTAATCCTAACCCGTATGCTAACACTAACCCACGCCCTCACAAGCACGCTCCCCCTAAAGCGTTGTCGGACCCTCACCTGGACCCTAAACCTTCCCGTCCCCTAACCCTAACCCTAGCCCGAACACTAACCCTAACCCTTCCCCGAAGCCTGACCCTCACCCGTCCCCTAATCCTAACCCGTGCGCTCACACTATCCCGCGCCCTCACACGCACGCTCCCCCTAAAGCGTTGTCGGACCCTCACCTGGACCCTAAACCGTCCCCGTCCCCTAACCCTAACCCTAGCCCGAACCCTAACCCTAAGACTTCCCCGAAGCCTGACCCTCACACGTCCCCTAATCCTAACCCGTACGCTAACACTAACCCGCGCCCTCACACGCACGCTCCCCCTAAAGCGTTGTCGGACCCTCACCTGGACCCTAAACCGTCCCCGTACCCTAACCCTAACCCTAGCCCGAACCCTAACCCTAACCCTTCCCCGAAGCCTGACCATCACCCGTCCCCTAATCCTAACCCGTACGCTAACACTAACCCGCGCCCTCACACGCACGCTCCCCCTAAAGCGTTGTCGGACCCTCACCTGGACCCTAAACCGTCCCCGTCCCCTAACCCTAACCCTAGCCCGAACCCTAAACCTAAAACTTCCGCGAAGCCTGACCCTCACCCGTCCCCTAATCCTAACCCGTAGGCTCACACTAAACCGCGCCCTCACACGCACGCTCCCCCTAAAGCGTTGTAGGACCCTCACCTGGACCCTAAACCGTCCCCGTCCCCTAAACCTAACCCTAGCCCGAACCCTAACCCTAACCCTTCCCCGAAGCCTGACCCTCACCCGTCCCCTAATCCTAACCCGTAGGCTCACATTAACCCGCGCCCTCACACACACGCTCCCCCTAAAGCGTTGTAGGACCCTCACCTGGAACCTAAACCGTCCCCGTCCCCTAACCCTAACCCTAGCCCGAACACTAACCCTAACCCTTCCCCGAAGCCTGACCCTCACACGTCCCCTAATCCTAACCCGCACGCTAACACTAACCCGCGCCCTCACACGCATGCTCCCCCTAAAGCGTTGTCGGACCCTCACCTGGACCCTAAACCGTCCCCATCCCCTAACCCTAACCCTAGCCCGAACACTAACCCTAACCCTTCCCCGAAGCCTGACCCTCACCCGTCCCCTAATCCTAACCCGTGCGCTCACACTAACACGCGCCCTCACACGCACGCTCCCCCTAAAGCGTTGTCGGACCCTCACCTCGACCCTAAACCGTCCCCGTCCCCTAACCCTAACCCTAGCCCGAACCCTAACCCTAACCCTTCCCCGAAGCCTTACCCTCACCCGTCCCCTAATCCTAACCCGTACGCTAACACTAACCCGCGCCCTCACACGCACGCTCCCCCTAAAGCGTTGTCGGACCCTCACCTGGACCCTAAACCGTCCCCGTCCACTAAACCTAACCCTAGCCCGAACCCTAACCCTCACCCTTCCCCGAAGCCTGACCCTCACCCGTCCCCTAATCCTAACCCGTACGCTAACACTAATCCGCGCCCTCACACGCACGCTCCCCCTAAAGCGTTGTCGGACCCTCACCTGGACCCTAAACCGTCCCCGTCCCCTAACCCTAACCCTAGCCCGAACCCTAACCCTCACCCTTCCCCGAAGCCTGACCCTCACCCGTCCCCTAATCCTAACCCGTACGCTAACACTAACCCGCGCCCTCACACGCACGCTCCCCCTAAAGCGTTGTCGGACCCTCACCTGGACCCTAAACCGTCCCCGTCCCCTAACCCTAACCCTAGCCCGAACCCTAAACCTAACCCTTCAACGAAGCCTGACCCTCACCCGTCCCCTAATCCTAACCCGTAGGCTCACACTAACCCGCGCCCTCACACGCACGCTCCCCCTAAAGCGTTGTCGGACCCTCACCTGGACCCTAAACCGTCCCCGTCCCCTAACCCGAACCCTAGCCCGAACCCTAACCCTAACCCTTCCCCGAAGCCTGACCCTCACCCGTCCCCTAATCCTAACCCGTAAGCTCACATTAACCCGCGCCCTCACACACACGCTCCCCCTAAAGCGTTGTCGGACCCTCACCTGGAACCTAAACCGTACCCGTCCCCTAACCCTAACCCTAGACCGAACACTAACCCTAACCCTTCCCCGAACCCTGACCCTCACCCGTCCCCTAATCCTAACCCGCATGCTAACACTAACCCGCGCCCTCACACGCATGCTCCCCCTATAGCGTTGTCGGACCCTCACCTGGACCCTAAACCGTCCCCGTACCCTAACCCTAACCCTAGCCCGAACCCTAACCCTAACACTTCCCCGAAGCCTGACCCTCACCCGTCCCCTAATCCTAACCCGTAGGCTCACACTAACCCGCGCCCTCACACGCACGCTCCCCCTAAAGCGTTGTCGGACCCTCACCTTGACCCTAAACCGTCCCCGTCCCCTAACCCTAACCCTAGCCCGAACCCTAACCCTAACCCTTCCCCGAAGCCTGACCCTCACCCGTCCCCTAATCCTAACCCGTAGGCTCACATTAACCCGCGCCCTCACACACACGCTCCCCCTAAAGCGTTGTCGGACCCTCACCTGGAACCTAAACCGTCCCCGTCCCCTAACCCTAACCCTAGACCGAACACTAACCCTAACCCTTCCCCGAAGCCTGACCCTCACACGTCCCCTAATCCTAACCCGCACGCTAACACTAACCCGCGCCCTAACACGCATGCTCCCCCTAAAGCGTTGTCGGACCCTCACCTGGACCCTAAACCGTCCCCGTACCCTAACCCTAACCCTAGCCCGAACCCTAACCCTAACACTTCCCCGAAGCCTGACCCTCACCCGTCCCCTAATCCTAACCCGTAGGCTCACACTAACCCACGCCCTCACACGCACGCTCCCCCTAAAGCGTTGTCGGACCCTCACTTGGACCCTAAACCGTCCCCGTTCCCTAACCCTAATCCTAGCCCGAACCCTAACCCTAACACTTCCCCGAAGCATGACCCTCACCCGTCCCCTAATCGTAACCCGTAGGCTCACACTAACCCGCGCCCTCACACGCACGCTCCCCCTAAAGCGTTGTCGGACCCTCACCTGGACCCTAAACCGTCCCCGTCCCCTAACCCTAACGCTAGCCCGAACCCTAACCCTAACACTTCCCCGAAGCCTGACCCTCACCCGTCCCCAAATCCTAACGCGTACGCTAACACTATCCCGCGCCCTCACACGCACGCTCTCCCTAAAGCGTTGTCGGACCCTCACCTGGACCCTAAACCGTCCCCGTCCCCTAACCCTAACCCTAGCCCGAACACTAACCCTAACACTTCCCCGAAGCCTGACCCTCACCCGTCCCCTAATCCTAACCCGTGCGCTCACACTAACCCACGCCCTCACACGCACGCTCCCCCTAAAGCGTTGTCGGACCCTCACCTGGACCCTAAACCGTCCCCTAACCCTAACCCTAACCCTAGCCCGAACCCAGCCCTAACCCTTCCCCGAAGCCTTACCCTCACCCGTCCCCTAATCCTAACCCGTACGCTAACACTAACCCGCGCCCTCACACGCACGCTCCCCCTAAAGCGTTGTCGGACCCTCACCTGGACCCTAAACCGTCCCCATCCCCTAACCCTAACCCTAGCCCGAACCCTAAACCTAACACTTCCGCGAAGCCTGACCCTCACCCGTCCCCTAATCCTAACCCGTAGGCTCACACTAACCCGCGCCCTCACACGCACGCTCCCCCTAAAGCGTTGTAGGACCCTCACCTGGACCCTAAACCGTCCCCGTCCCCTAAACCTAACCCTAGCCCGAAGCCTAACCCTAACCCTTCCCCGAAGCCTGACCCTCACCCGTCCCCTAATCCTAACCCGTAGGCTCACATTAACCCGCGCCCTCACACACACGCTCCCCCTAAAGCGTTGTAGGACCCTCACCTGGAACCTAAACCGTCCCCGTCCCCTAACCCTAACCCTAGCCCGAACACTAACCCTAACCCTTCCCCGAAGCCTGACCCTCACACGTCCCCTAATCCTAACCCGCACGCTAACACTAACCCGCGCCCTCACACGCATGCTCCCCCTAAAGCGTTGCCGGACCCTCACCTGGACCCTAAACCGTCCCCATCCCCTAACCCTAACCCTAGCCCGAACACTAACCCTAACCCTTCCCCGAAGCCTGACCCTCACCCGTCCCCTAATCCTAACCCGTGCGCTCACACTAACACGCGCCCTCACACGCACGCTCCCCCTAAAGCGTTGTCGGACCCTCACCTCGACCCTAAACCGTCCCCGTCCCCTTACCCTAACCCTAGCCCGAACCCTAACCCTAACCCTTCCCCGAAGCCTTACCCTCACCCGTCCCCTAATCCTAACCCGTACGCTAACACTAACCCGCGCCCTCACACGCACGCTCCCCCTAAAGCGTTGTCGTTACCTCACCTGGACCCTAAACCGTCCCCGTCCCCTAAACCTAACCCTAGCCCGAACCCTAACCCTCACCCTTCCCCGAAGCCTGACCCTCACCCGTCCCCTAATCCTAACCCGTACGCTAACACTAATCCGCGCCCTCACACGCACGCTCCCCCTAAAGCGTTGTCGGACCCTCACCTGGACCCTAAACCGTCCCCGTCCCCTAACCCTAACCCTAGCCCGAACCCTAACCCTCACCCTTCCCCGAAGCCTGACCCTCACCCGTCCCCTAATCCTAACCCGTACGCTAACACTAACCCGCGCCCTCACACGCACGCTCCCCCTAAAGCGTTGTCGGACCCTCACCTGGACCCTAAACCGTCCCCGTCCCCTAACCCTAACCGTAGCCCGAACCCTAAACCTAAACCTTCAACGAAGCCTGACCCTCACCCGTCCCCTAATCCTAACCCGTAGGCTCACACTAACCCGCGCCCTCACACGCACGCTCCCCCTAAAGCGTTGTCGGACCCTCACCTGGACCCTAAACCGTCCCCGTCCCCTAACCCGAACCCTAGCCCGAACCCAAACCCTAACACTTCCCCGAAGCCTGACCCTCACCCGTCCCCTAATCCTAACCCGTAAGCTCACATTAACCCGCGCCCTCACACACACGCTCCCCCTAAAGCGTTGTCGGACCCTCACCTGGAACCTAAACCGTCCCCGTCCCCTAACCCTAACCCTAGACCGAACACTAACCCTAACCCTTCCCCGAATCCTGACCCTCACACGTCCCCTAATCCTAACCCGCATGCTAACACTAACCCGCGCCCTCACACGCATGCTCCCCCTATAGCGTTGTCGGACCCTCACCTGGACCCTAAACCGTCCCCGTACCCTAACCCTAACCCTAGCCCGAACCTTAACCCTAACACTTCCCCAAAGCCTGACCCTCACCCGTCCCCTAATCCTAACCCGTAGGCTCACACTAACCCGCGCCCTCACACGCACGCTCCCCCTAAAGCGTTGTCGGACCCTCACCTTGACCCTAAACCGTCCCCGTCCCCTAACCCTAACCCTAGCCCGAACCCTAACCCTAACCCTTCCCCGAAGCCTGACCCTCACCCGTCCCCTAATCCTAACCCGTAGGCTCACATTAACCCGCGCCCTCACACACACGCTCCCCCTAAAGCGTTTTCGGACCCTCACCTGGAACCTCAACCGTCCCCGTCCCCTAACCCTAACCCTAGACCGAACACTAACCCTAACCCTTCCCCGAAGCCTGACCCTCACACGTCCCCTAATCCTAACCCGCACGCTAACCCTAACCCGCGCCCTCACACGCATGCTCCCCCTAAAGCGTTGTCAGACCCTCACCTGGACCCTAAACCGTCCCCGTACCCTAACCCTAACCCTAGCCCGAACCCTAACCCTAACACTTCCCCGAAGCCTGACCCTCACCCGTCCCCTAATCCTAACCCGTAGGCTCACACTAACCCACGCCCTCACACGCACGCTCCCCCTAAAGCGTTGTCGGACCCTCACTTGGACCCTAAACCGTCCCCGTTCCCTAACCCTAATCCTAGCCCGAACCCTAACCCTAACACTTCCCCGAAGCCTGACCCTCACCCGTCCCCTAATCGTAAACCGTAGGCTCACACTAACCCGCGCCCTCACACGCACGCTCCCCCTAAAGCGTTGTCGGACCCTCACCTGGACCCTAAACCGTCCCCGTCCCCTAACCCTAACCCTAGCCCGAACCCTAACCCTAACACTTCCCCGAAGCCTGACCCTCACCCGTCCCCAAATCCTAACGCGTACGCTAACACTAACCCGCGCCCTCACACGCACGCTCTCCCTAAAGTGTTGTCGGACCCTCACCTGGACCCTAAACCGTCCCCGTCCCCTAACCCTAACCCTAGCCCGAACACTAACCCTAACCCTTCCTCGAAGCCTGACCCTCACCCGTCCCCTAATCCTAACCCGTGCGCTCACACTAACCCACGCCCTCACACGCACGCTCCCCCTAAGCGTTGTCGGACCCTCACCTGGACCCTAAACCGTCCCCGTCCCCTAACCCTAACCCTAGCCCGAACCCAGCCCTAACCCTTCCCCGAAGCCTTACCCTCACCCGTCCCCTAATCCTAACCCGTACGCTAACACTAACCCGCGCCCTCACACGCACGCTCCCCCTAAAGCGTTGTCGGACCCTCACCTGGACCCTAAACCGTCCCCGTCCCCTAACCCTAACCCTAGCCCGAACCCAGCCCTAACCCTTCCCCGAAGCCTGACCCTCACCCGTCCCCTAATCCTAACCCGTACGCTCACACTAACACGCGCCCTCACACGCACGCTCCCCCTAAAGCGTTGTCGGACCCTCACCTGGATCCTAAACCGACCCCGTCCCCTAACCCTAACCCTAGCCCGAACCCTAAACCTAACCCTTCCCCGAAGCCTGACCCTCACCCGTCCCCTAATCCTAACCCGTAGGCTCACACTAACCCGCGCCCTCACACGCACGCTCCCCCTAAAGCGTTGTCGGACCCTCACCTGGACCCTAAACCGTCCCCGTCCCCTAACACTAACCCTAGCCCGAACACTAACCCTAACCCTTCCCCGAAGCCTGACCCTCACCCGTCCCCTAATCCTAACCCGTACGCTAACACTAACCCGCGCCCTCACACGCACGCTCCCTCTAAAGCGTTGTCGGACCCTCACCTGGACCCTAAACCGTCCCCGTCCCCTAACCCTAACCCTAGCCCGAACCCTAAACCTAACCCTTCCCCGAAGCCTGACCCTCACCCGTCCCCTAATGCTAACCCGTAGGCTCACACTAACCCGCGCCCTCACACGCACGCTCCCCCTAAAGCGTTGTCGGACCCTCACTTGGACCCTAAACCGTCCCCGTCCCCTAACCCTAACCCTAGCCCGAACCCTAACCCTAACCCTTCCCCGAAGCCTGACTCTCACCCGTCCCCTAATCCTAACCCGTAGGCTCACATTAACCCGCGCCCTCACATACACGCTCCCCCTAAAGCGTTGTCAGACCCTCACCTGGAACCTAAACCGTCCCCGTCCCCTAACCCTAACCCTAGCCCGAACACTAACCCTAACCCTTCCCCGAAGCCTGACCCTCACACGTCCCCTAATCCTAACCCGCACGCTAACACTAACCCGCGCCTTCACACGCATGCTCCCCCTAAAGCGTTGTCGGACCCTCTCCTGGACCCTAAACCGTCCCCGTACCCTAACCCTAACCCTAGCCCGAACCCTAACCCTAACACTTCCCCGAAGCCTGACCCTCACCCGTCCCCTAATCCTAACCCGTAGGCTCACACTAACCCGCGCCCTCACAGGCACGCTCCTCCTAAAGCGTTGTCGGACCCTCACCTGGACCCTAAACCGTCCCCGAACCCTAACCCTAACCCTAGCCCGAACCCTAACCCTAAGCCTTCCCCGAACCCTGACCCTCACCCGTCCCCTAATTCTAAACCGTAGGCTCACACTAACCCGTGCCCTCACACGCACGCTCCCCCTAAAGCGTTGTCGGACCCTCACCTGGACCCTAAACCGTCCCCGTCCCCTAACCCGAACCCTAGCCCGAACCCTAACCCTAAACCTTCCCCGAAGCCTGACCCTCACCCGTCCCCTAATCCTAACCCGTACGCTCACACTAACACGCGCCCTCACACGCACGCTCCCCCTAAAGCGTTGTCGGACCCTCACCTGGATCCTAAACCGACCCCGTCCCCTAACCCTAACCCTAGCCCGAACCCTAAACCTAACCCTTCCCCGAAGCCTGACCCTCACCCGTCCCCTAATCCTAACCCGTAGGCTCACACTAACCCGCGCCCTCACACGCACGCTCCCCCTAAAGCGTTGTCGGACCCTCACCTGGACCCTAAACCGTCCCCGTCCCCTAACACTAACCCTAGCCCGAACCCTAACCCTAACCCTTCCCCGAAGCCTGACCCTCACCCGTCCCCTAATCCTAACCCGTACGCTAACACTAACCCGCGCCCTCACACGCACGCTCCCTCTAAAGCGTTGTCGGACCCTCACCTGGACCCTAAACCGTCCCCGTCCCCTAACCCTAACCCTAGCCCGAACCCTAAACCTAACCCTTCCCCGAAGCCTGACCCTCACCCGTCCCCTAATGCTAACCCGTAGGCTCACACTAACCCGCGCCCTCACACGCACGCTCCCCCTAAAGCGTTGTCGGACCCTCACCTGGACCCTAAACCGTCCCCGTCCCCTAACCCTATCCCTAGCCCGAACCCTAACCCTAACCCTTCCCCGAAGCCTGACCCTCACCCGTCCCCTAATCCTAACCCGTAGGCTCACATTAACCCGCGCCCTCACATACACGCTCCCCCTAAAGCGTTGTCGGACCCTCACCTGGAACCTAAACCGTCCCCGTCCCCTAACCCTAACCCTAGCCCGAACACTAACCCTAACCCTTCCCCGAAGCCTGACCCTCACACGTCCCCTAATCCTAACCCGCACGCTAACACTAACCCGCGCCGTCACACGCATGCTACCCCTAAAGCGTTGTCGGACCCTCACCTGGACCCTAAACCGTCCCCGTCCCGTAACCCTAACCCTAGCCCGAACCCTAACCCTAACACTTCCCCGAAGCCTGACCCTCACCCGTCCCATAATCCTAACCCGTAGGCTCACACTAACCCGCGCCCTCACACGCTCGCTCCTCCTAAAGCGTTGTCGGACCCTCACCTGGACCCTAAACCGTCCCCGTCCCCTAACCCTAACCCTAGCCCGAACCCTAACCCTAAGCCTTCCCCGAACCCTGACCCTCACCCGTCCCCTAATCCTAAACCGTAGGCTCACACTAACCCGCGCCCTCACACGCACGCTCCCCCTAAAGCGTTGTCGGACCCTCACCTGGACCCTAAACCGTCCCCGTCCCCTAACCCTAACCCTAGCCCGAACCCTAACCCTAACCCTTCCCCGAAGCCTGACCCTCACCCGTCCCCTAATCCTAACCCGTACGCTCACACTAACACGCGCCCTCACACGCACGCTCCCCCTAAAGCGTTGTCGGACCCTCACCTGGATCCTAAACCGACCCCGTCCCCTAAACCTAACCCTAGCCCGAACCCTAACCCTAACCCTTCCCCGAAGCCTGACCCTCACCCGTCCCCTAATCCTAACCCGTAGGCTCACACTAACCCGCGCCCTCACACGCACGCTCCCCCTAAAGCGTTGTCGGACCCTCACCTGGACCCTAAGCCGTCCCCGTCACCTAACCCTAACCCTAGCCCGAACCCTAACCCTAACCCTTCCCCGAAGCCTGACCCTCACCCGTCCCCTAATCCTAACCCGTACGCTCACACTAACCCGCGCCCTCACACGCACGCTCCCCGTAAAGCGTTGTCGGACCCTCACCTGGACCCTAAACCGTCCCCGTCCCCTAACCCTAACCCTAGCCAGAACCTTAACCCTAACACTTCCCCGAAGCCTGACCCTCACCCGTCCCCTAATCCTAACCCGTAGGCTCACACTAACCCGCGCCCTCACACGCACGCTTCCCCTAAAGCGTTGTCGGACCCTCACCTGGACCCTAAACCGTCCCCGTCCCCTAACCCTAACCTAGCCCGAACCCTAAACCTAACCCTTACCCGAAGCCTGACCCTGACCCTTCCCCTAATCCTAAACCGTACGCTCACACTAACCCGAGCCCTCACACGCACGCTCCCCCTAAAGCGTTGTCGGACCCTCACCTGGACCCTAAACCGTCCCCGTCCCCTAACCCTAACCCGAACCCTAACCTTAACCCTTCCCCGAAGCCTGACCCTCACCCGTCCCCTAATCCTAACCCGTACGCTAAAACTAATCCGCGCCCTCACACGCACGCTCCCCCTAAAGCGTTGTCGGACCCTCACCTGGACCCTAAACCGTCCCCGTCCCCTAACCCTAACCCTAGCCCGAACCCTAACCCTAACACTTCCCCGAAGCCTGACCCCCACCCGTCCCCTAATCCTAACCCGTAGGCTCACACTAACCCGAGCCCTCACACGCACGCTCCCCCTAAAGCGTTGTCGGACCCTCACCTCGATCCTAAACCGTCCCCATCCCCTAACCCTAAATCTAGCCCGAACCCTAACCCTAACCCTTCCCCGAAGCCTGACCCTCACCCGTCCCCTAATCCTAAACCGTAGGCTCACACTAACCCGCGCCCTCACACGCATGCTCTCCCTAAAGCGTTGTCGTACCCTCACCTGGATCCTAAACCGTCCCCGTCCCCTAACCCTAACCCTAGCCCGAACCATAACCCTAACACTTCCCCGAAGCCTGACCCTCACCCGTCCCCTAATCGTAACCCGTAGGCTCACACTAACCCGCGCCCTCACACGCACGCTCCCCCTAAAGCGTTGTCGGACCCTCACTTGGACCCTAAACCGTCCCAGTCCCCAACCCTAACCCTAGCCCTAATCCTAACCTTAACCCTTCCCCAAAGCTTGACCCTCACCCATCCCCTAATCGTAACCCGTAGGCTCACACTAACGCGCACCCTCACACACACGCTCCCCCTAAAGCGTTGTCGGACCCTCACCTGGACCCTAAACCGTTCCCATCCTCTAACCCTAACCCTAGCCCGAACCCTAACCCTAACACTTCCCCGAAGCCTGACCTTCACCCGACCCCTAATCCTAACCCGTAGGCTCACACTAACCCGCACCCTCACACGCACGCTCCCCCTAAAGCGTTGTCGGACCCTCACCTGGATCCTAAACCGTCCCCGTCCCCTAACCCTAACCCTAGCCCGAACCCTAACCCTAACACTTCCCCGAAGCCTGACCCTCACCCGTCCCCTAATCCTAACGCGTACGCTAACACTAACCCACGCCCTCACACACACGCTCCCCCTAAAGCGTTGTCGGACCCTCACCTGGACCCTAAAACGTCCCCATCCCCTAACCCTAAACCTAGCCCGAACACTAACCCTAACCCTTCCCCGAAGCCTGACCCTCACCCGTCCCCTAATCCTAACCCGTGCGCTCACACTAACCCGCGCCCTCACACGCACGCTCCCCCTAAAGCGTTGTCGGACCCTCACCTGGACCCTAAACCGTCCCCGTACCCTAACCCTAACCCTAGCCCGAACCCTAACCCTAACCCTTCCCCGATGCCTGACCCTCACCCGTCCCCTAATCCTAAACCGTACGCTAACACTAACCCGCGCCCTCACACGCACGCTCCCCCTAAAGCGTTGTCGGACCCTCACCTGGACCCTAAACCGTCCCCGTCCCCTAACCCTAACCCGAGCCCGAACCCTAAACCTAACCTTTCCCCTAAGCCTGACCCTCACCCGTCCCCTAATCCTAACCCGTAGGCTCACACTAACCCGCGCCCTCACACGCACGCTCCCCCTAAAGCGTTGTCGGACCCTCACCTGGAACCTAAACCGTCCCCGTCCCCTAACCCTAACCCTAGCCCGAACACTAACCCGAACCCTTCCCCGAAGCCTGACCCTCACTCGTCCCCTAATCCTAACCCGCACGCTAACACTAACCCGCGCCCTCACACGCATGCTCCCCCTAAAGCGTTGTCGGACCCTCACCTGGACCCTAAACCGTCCCCGTCCCCTAACCCTAACCCTAGCCCGAACCCTAACCCTAACACTTCCCCGAAGGCTGACCCTCACCCGTCCCCTAATCCTAACCCGTAGGCTCACACTAACCCGCGCCCTCACACGCACGCTCCCCCTAAAGCGTTGTCGGACCCTCACCTGGACCCTAAACCGTCCCCGTCCCCTAACCCTAACCCTAGCCCGAACCCTAACCCTAACACTTCAACGAAGCCTGACCCTCACCCGTCCCCTAATCCTAACCCGTACGCTCACACTAACATGCGCCCTCACACGCACGCTCCCCCTAAAGAGTTGTCGGACCCTCACCTGGACCCTAAACCGTCCCCGTTCCCTAACCCTAATCCTAGCCCGAACCCTAACCCTAACACTTCCCCGAAGCCTGACCCTCACCCGTCCCCTAATCCTAACCCGTAGGCTCACACTAACCCGCGCCGTCACACGCACGCTCCCCCTAAAGCGTTGTCGGACCCTCACCTGGACCCTAAACCGTCCCCGTCCCCTAACCCGAACCCTAGCCCGAACCCTAACCCTAACCCTTCCCCGAAGCCTGACCCTCACCCGTCCCCTAATCCTAACCCGTACGCTAACACTAATCCGCGCCCTCACACGCACGCTCCCCCTAAAGCGTTGTCGGACCCTCACCTGGACCCTAAACCGTCCCCGTCCCCTAACCCTAACCCTAGCCCGAACCCTGACCCTAACACTTCCCCGAAGCCTGACCCTCACCAGTCCCCTAATCCTAACCCGTATGCTAACACTAACCCACGCCCTCACAAGCACGCTCCCCCTAAAGCGTTGTCGGACCCTCACCTGGACCCTAAACCTTCCCGTCCCCTAACCCTAACCCTAGCCCGAACACTAACCCTAACCCTTCCCCGAAGCCTGACCCTCACCCGTCCCCTAATCCTAACCCGTGCGCTCACACTATCCCGCGCCCTCACACGCACGCTCCCCCTAAAGCGTTGTCGGACCCTCACCTGGACCCTAAACCGTCCCCGTCCCCTAACCCTAACCCTAGCCCGAACACTAACCCTAACACTTCCCCGAAGCCTGACCCTCACCCGTCCCCTAATCCTAACCCGTGCGCTCACACTAACCCACGCCCTCACACGCACGCTCCCCCTAAAGCGTTGTCGGACCCTCACCTGGACCCTAAACCGTCCCCTAACCCTAACCCTAACCCTAGCCCGAACCCAGCCCTAACCCTTCCCCGAAGCCTTACCCTCACCCGTCCCCTAATCCTAACCCGTACGCTAACACTAACCCGCGCCCTCACACGCACGCTCCCCCTAAAGCGTTGTCGGACCCTCACCTGGACCCTAAACCGTCCCCATCCCCTAACCCTAACCCTAGCCCGAACCCTAAACCTAACACTTCCGCGAAGCCTGACCCTCACCCGTCCCCTAATCCTAACCCGTAGGCTCACACTAACCCGCGCCCTCACACGCACGCTCCCCCTAAAGCGTTGTAGGACCCTCACCTGGACCCTAAACCGTCCCCGTCCCCTAAACCTAACCCTAGCCCGAACCCTAACCCTAACCCTTCCCCGAAGCCTGACCCTCACCCGTCCCCTAATCCTAACCCGTAGGCTCACATTAACCCGCGCCCTCACACACACGCTCCCCCTAAAGCGTTGTAGGACCCTCACCTGGAACCTAAACCGTCCCCGTCCCCTAACCCTAACCCTAGCCCGAACACTAACCCTAACCCTTCCCCGAAGCCTGACCCTCACACGTCCCCTAATCCTAACCCGCACGCTAACACTAACCCGCGCCCTCACACGCATGCTCCCCCTAAAGCGTTGCCGGACCCTCACCTGGACCCTAAACCGTCCCCATCCCCTAACCCTAACCCTAGCCCGAACACTAACCCTAACCCTTCCCCGAAGCCTGACCCTCACCCGTCCCCTAATCCTAACCCGTGCGCTCACACTAACACGCGCCCTCACACGCACGCTCCCCCTAAAGCGTTGTCGGACCCTCACCTCGACCCTAAACCGTCCCCGTCCCCTTACCCTAACCCTAGCCCGAACCCTAACCCTAACCCTTCCCCGAAGCCTTACCCTCACCCGTCCCCTAATCCTAACCCGTACGCTAACACTAACCCGCGCCCTCACACGCACGCTCCCCCTAAAGCGTTGTCGTTACCTCACCTGGACCCTAAACCGTCCCCGTCCCCTAAACCTAACCCTAGCCCGAACCCTAACCCTCACCCTTCCCCGAAGCCTGACCCTCACCCGTCCCCTAATCCTAACCCGTACGCTAACACTAATCCGCGCCCTCACACGCACGCTCCCCCTAAAGCGTTGTCGGACCCTCACCTGGACCCTAAACCGTCCCCGTCCCCTAACCCTAACCCTAGCCCGAACCCTAACCCTCACCCTTCCCCGAAGCCTGACCCTCACCCGTCCCCTAATCCTAACCCGTACGCTAACACTAACCCGCGCCCTCACACGCACGCTCCCCCTAAAGCGTTGTCGGACCCTCACCTGGACCCTAAACCGTCCCCGTCCCCTAACCCTAACCGTAGCCCGAACCCTAAACCTAAACCTTCAACGAAGCCTGACCCTCACCCGTCCCCTAATCCTAACCCGTAGGCTCACACTAACCCGCGCCCTCACACGCACGCTCCCCCTAAAGCGTTGTCGGACCCTCACCTGGACCCTAAACCGTCCCCGTCCCCTAACCCGAACCCTAGCCCGAACCCTAACCCTAACACTTCCCCGAAGCCTGACCCTCACCCGTCCCCTAATCCTAACCCGTAAGCTCACATTAACCCGCGCCCTCACACACACGCTCCCCCTAAAGCGTTGTCGGACCCTCACCTGGAACCTAAACCGTCCCCGTCCCCTAACCCTAACCCTAGACCGAACACTAACCCTAACCCTTCCCCGAATCCTGACCCTCACACGTCCCCTAATCCTAACCCGCATGCTAACACTAACCCGCGCCCTCACACGCATGCTCCCCCTATAGCGTTGTCGGACCCTCACCTGGACCCTAAACCGTCCCCGTACCCTAACCCTAACCCTAGCCCGAACCTTAACCCTAACACTTCCCCAAAGCCTGACCCTCACCCGTCCCCTAATCCTAACCCGTAGGCTCACACTAACCCGCGCCCTCACACGCACGCTCCCCCTAAAGCGTTGTCGGACCCTCACCTTGACCCTAAACCGTCCCCGTCCCCTAACCCTAACCCTAGCCCGAACCCTAACCCTAACCCTTCCCCGAAGCCTGACCCTCACCCGTCCCCTAATCCTAACCCGTAGGCTCACATTAACCCGCGCCCTCACACACACGCTACCCCTAAAGCGTTTTCGGACCCTCACCTGGAACCTCAACCGTCCCCGTCCCCTAACCCTAACCCTAGACCGAACACTAACCCTAACCCTTCCCCGAAGCCTGACCCTCACACGTCCCCTAATCCTAACCCGCACGCTAACCCTAACCCGCGCCCTCACACGCATGCTCCCCCTAAAGCGTTGTCAGACCCTCACCTGGACCCTAAACCGTCCCCGTACCCTAACCCTAACCCTAGCCCGAACCCTAACCCTAACACTTCCCCGAAGCCTGACCCTCACCCGTCCCCTAATCCTAACCCGTAGGCTCACACTAACCCACGCCCTCACACGCACGCTCCCCCTAAAGCGTTGTCGGACCCTCACTTGGACCCTAAACCGTCCCCGTTCCCTAACCCTAATCCTAGCCCGAACCCTAACCCTAACACTTCCCCGAAGCCTGACCCTCACCCGTCCCCTAATCGTAAACCGTAGGCTCACACTAACCCGCGCCCTCACACGCACGCTCCCCCTAAAGCGTTGTCGGACCCTCACCTGGACCCTAAACCGTCCCCGTCCCCTAACCCTAACCCTAGCCCGAACCCTAACCCTAACACTTCCCCGAAGCCTGACCCTCACCCGTCCCCAAATCCTAACGCGTACGCTAACACTAACCCGCGCCCTCACACGCACGCTCTCCCTAAAGTGTTGTCGGACCCTCACCTGGACCCTAAACCGTCCCCGTCCCCTAACCCTAACCCTAGCCCGAACACTAACCCTAACCCTTCCTCGAAGCCTGACCCTCACCCGTCCCCTAATCCTAACCCGTGCGCTCACACTAACCCACGCCCTCACACGCACGCTCCCCCTAAGCGTTGTCGGACCCTCACCTGGACCCTAAACCGTCCCCGTCCCCTAACCCTAACCCTAGCCCGAACCCAGCCCTAACCCTTCCCCGAAGCCTTACCCTCACCCGTCCCCTAATCCTAACCCGTACGCTAACACTAACCCGCGCCCTCACACGCACGCTCCCCCTAAAGCGTTGTCGGACCCTCACCTGGACCCTAAACCGTCCCCGTCCCCTAACCCTAACCCTAGCCCGAACCCAGCCCTAACCCTTCCCCGAAGCCTGACCCTCACCCGTCCCCTAATCCTAACCCGTACGCTCACACTAACACGCGCCCTCACACGCACGCTCCCCCTAAAGCGTTGTCGGACCCTCACCTGGATCCTAAACCGACCCCGTCCCCTAACCCTAACCCTAGCCCGAACCCTAAACCTAACCCTTCCCCGAAGCCTGACCCTCACCCGTCCCCTAATCCTAACCCGTAGGCTCACACTAACCCGCGCCCTCACACGCACGCTCCCCCTAAAGCGTTGTCGGACCCTCACCTGGACCCTAAACCGTCCCCGTCCCCTAACACTAACCCTAGCCCGAACACTAACCCTAACCCTTCCCCGAAGCCTGACCCTCACCCGTCCCCTAATCCTAACCCGTACGCTAACACTAACCCGCGCCCTCACACGCACGCTCCCTCTAAAGCGTTGTCGGACCCTCACCTGGACCCTAAACCGTCCCCGTCCCCTAACCCTAACCCTAGCCCGAACCCTAAACCTAACCCTTCCCCGAAGCCTGACCCTCACCCGTCCCCTAATGCTAACCCGTAGGCTCACACTAACCCGCGCCCTCACACGCACGCTCCCCCTAAAGCGTTGTCGGACCCTCACTTGGACCCTAAACCGTCCCCGTCCCCTAACCCTAACCCTAGCCCGAACCCTAACCCTAACCCTTCCCCGAAGCCTGACTCTCACCCGTCCCCTAATCCTAACCCGTAGGCTCACATTAACCCGCGCCCTCACATACACGCTCCCCCTAAAGCGTTGTCAGACCCTCACCTGGAACCTAAACCGTCCCCGTCCCCTAACCCTAACCCTAGCCCGAACACTAACCCTAACCCTTCCCCGAAGCCTGACCCTCACACGTCCCCTAATCCTAACCCGCACGCTAACACTAACCCGCGCCTTCACACGCATGCTCCCCCTAAAGCGTTGTCGGACCCTCTCCTGGACCCTAAACCGTCCCCGTACCCTAACCCTAACCCTAGCCCGAACCCTAACCCTAACACTTCCCCGAAGCCTGACCCTCACCCGTCCCCTAATCCTAACCCGTAGGCTCACACTAACCCGCGCCCTCACAGGCACGCTCCTCCTAAAGCGTTGTCGGACCCTCACCTGGACCCTAAACCGTCCCCGAACCCTAACCCTAACCCTAGCCCGAACCCTAACCCTAAGCCTTCCCCGAACCCTGACCCTCACCCGTCCCCTAATTCTAAACCGTAGGCTCACACTAACCCGTGCCCTCACACGCACGCTCCCCCTAAAGCGTTGTCGGACCCTCACCTGGACCCTAAACCGTCCCCGTCCCCTAACCCGAACCCTAGCCCGAACCCTAACCCTAAACCTTCCCCGAAGCCTGACCCTCACCCGTCCCCTAATCCTAACCCGTACGCTCACACTAACACGCGCCCTCACACGCACGCTCCCCCTAAAGCGTTGTCGGACCCTCACCTGGATCCTAAACCGACCCCGTCCCCTAACCCTAACCCTAGCCCGAACCCTAAACCTAACCCTTCCCCGAAGCCTGACCCTCACCCGTCCCCTAATCCTAACCCGTAGGCTCACACTAACCCGCGCCCTCACACGCACGCTCCCCCTAAAGCGTTGTCGGACCCTCACCTGGACCCTAAACCGTCCCCGTCCCCTAACACTAACCCTAGCCCGAACCCTAACCCTAACCCTTCCCCGAAGCCTGACCCTCACCCGTCCCCTAATCCTAACCCGTACGCTAACACTAACCCGCGCCCTCACACGCACGCTCCCTCTAAAGCGTTGTCGGACCCTCACCTGGACCCTAAACCGTCCCCGTCCCCTAACCCTAACCCTAGCCCGAACCCTAAACCTAACCCTTCCCCGAAGCCTGACCCTCACCCGTCCCCTAATGCTAACCCGTAGGCTCACACTAACCCGCGCCCTCACACGCACGCTCCCCCTAAAGCGTTGTCGGACCCTCACCTGGACCCTAAACCGTCCCCGTCCCCTAACCCTATCCCTAGCCCGAACCCTAACCCTAACCCTTCCCCGAAGCCTGACCCTCACCCGTCCCCTAATCCTAACCCGTAGGCTCACATTAACCCGCGCCCTCACATTACACGCTCCCCCTAAAGCGTTGTCGACCCTCACCTGGAACCTAAACCGTCCCCGTCCCCTAACCCTAACCCTAGCCCGAACACTAACCCTAACCCTTCCCCGAAGCCTGACCCTCACACGTCCCCTAATCCTAACCCGCACGCTAACACTAACCCGCGCCGTCACACGCATGCTACCCCTAAAGCGTTGTCGGACCCTCACCTGGACCCTAAACCGTCCCCGTCCCGTAACCCTAACCCTAGCCCGAACCCTAACCCTAACACTTCCCCGAAGCCTGACCCTCACCCGTCCCATAATCCTAACCCGTAGGCTCACACTAACCCGCGCCCTCACACGCTCGCTCCTCCTAAAGCGTTGTCGGACCCTCACCTGGACCCTAAACCGTCCCCGTCCCCTAACCCTAACCCTAGCCCGAACCCTAACCCTAAGCCTTCCCCGAACCCTGACCCTCACCCGTCCCCTAATCCTAAACCGTAGGCTCACACTAACCCGCGCCCTCACACGCACGCTCCCCCTAAAAGCGTTGTCGGACCCTCACCTGGACCCTAAACCGTCCCCGTCCCCTAACCCTAACCCTAGCCCGAACCCTAACCCTAACCCTTCCCCGAAGCCTGACCCTCACCCGTCCCCTAATCCTAACCCGTACGCTCACACTAACACGCGCCCTCACACGCACGCTCCCCCTAAAGCGTTGTCGAGACCCTCACCTGGATCCTAAACCGACCCCGTCCCCTAAACCTAACCCTAGCCCGAACCCTAACCCTAACCCTTCCCCGAAGCCTGACCCTCACCCGTCCCCTAATCCTAACCCGTAGGCTCACACTAACCCGCGCCCTCACACGCACGCTCCCCCTAAAGCGTTGTCGGACCCTCACCTGGACCCTAAACCGTCCCCGTCACCTAACCCTAACCCTAGCCCGAACCCTAACCCTAACCCTTCCCCGAAGCCTGACCCTCACCCGTCCCCTAATCCTAACCCGTACGCTCACACTAACCCGCGCCCTCACACGCACGCTCCCCGTAAAGCGTTGTCGGACCCTCACCTGGACCCTAAACCGTCCCCGTCCCCTAACCCTAACCCTAGCCAGAACCTTAACCCTAACACTTCCCCGAAGCCTGACCCTCACCCGTCCCCTAATCCTAACCCGTAGGCTCACACTAACCCGCGCCCTCACACGCACGCTTCCCCTAAAGCGTTGTCGGACCCTCACCTGGACCCTAAACCGTCCCCGTCCCCTAACCCTAACCTAGCCCGAACCCTAAACCTAACCCTTACCCGAAGCCTGACCCTGACCCTTCCCCTAATCCTAAACCGTACGCTCACACTAACCCGAGCCCTCACACGCACGCTCCCCCTAAAGCGTTGTCGGACCCTCACCTGGACCCTAAACCGTCCCACCCTAACCCTAACCCTAGCCCGAACCCTAACCCTAACACTTCCCCGAAGCCTGACCCTCACCCGTCCCCTAATCCTAACCCGTAGGCTCACACTAACCCGCGCCCTCACAGGCACGCTCCTCCTAAAGCGTTGTCGGACCCTCACCTGGACCCTAAACCGTCCCCGAACCCTAACCCTAACCCTAGCCCGAACCCTAACCCTAAGCCTTCCCCGAACCCTGACCCTCACCCGTCCCCTAATTCTAAACCGTAGGCTCACACTAACCCGTGCCCTCACACGCACGCTCCCCCTAAAGCGTTGTCGGACCCTCACCTGGACCCTAAACCGTCCCCGTCCCCTAACCCGAACCCTAGCCCGAACCCTAACCCTAAACCTTCCCCGAAGCCTGACCCTCACCCGTCCCCTAATCCTAACCCGTACGCTCACACTAACCCGCGCCCTCACACGCACGCTCCCCCTAAAGCGTTGTCGGACCCTCACCTGGACCCTAAACCGTCCCCGTCCCCTAACACTAACCCTAGCCCGAACCCTAACCCTAACCCTTCCCCGAAGCCTGACCCTCACCCGTCCCCTAATCCTAACCCGTACGCTAACACTAACCCGCGCCCTCACACGCACGCTCCCTCTAAAGCGTTGTCGGACCCTCACCTGGACCCTAAACCGTCCCCGTCCCCTAACCCTAACCCTAGCCCGAACCCTAAACCTAACCCTTCCCCGAAGCCTGACCCTCACCCGTCCCCTAATGCTAACCCGTAGGCTCACACTAACCCGCGCCCTCACACGCACGCTCCCCCTAAAGCGTTGTCGGACCCTCACCTGGCCCCTAAACCGTCCCCGTCCCCTAACCCTATCCCTAGCCCGAACCCTAACCCTAACCCTTCCCCGAAGCCTGACCCTCACCCGTCCCCTAATCCTAACCCGTAGGCTCACATTAACCCGCGCCCTCACATACACGCTCCCCCTAAAGCGTTGTCGGACCCTCACCTGGAACCTAAACCGTCCCCGTCCCCTAACCCTAACCCTAGCCCGAACACTAACCCTAACCCTTCCCCGAAGCCTGACCCTCACACGTCCCCTAATCCTAACCCGCACGCTAACACTAACCCGCGCCGTCACACGCATGCTACCCCTAAAGCGTTGTCGGACCCTCACCTGGACCCTAAACCGTCCCCGTCCCGTAACCCTAACCCTAGCCCGAACCCTAACCCTAACACTTCCCCGAAGCCTGACCCTCACCCGTCCCATAATCCCAACCCGTAGGCTCACACTAACCCGCGCCCTCACACGCTCGCTCCTCCTAAAGCGTTGTCGGACCCTCACCTGGACCCTAAACCGTCCCCGTCCCCTAACCCTAACCCTAGCCCGAACCCTAACCCTAAGCCTTCCCCGAACCCTGACCCTCACCCGTCCCCTAATCCTAAACCGTAGGCTCACACTAACCCGCGCCCTCACACGCACGCTCCCCCTAAAGCGTTGTCGGACCCTCACCTGGACCCTAAACCGTCCCCGTCCCCTAACCCTAACCCTAGCCCGAACCCTAACCCTAACCCTTCCCCGAAGCCTGACCCTCACCCGTCCCCTAATCCTAACCCGTACGCTCACACTAACACGCGCCCTCACACGCACGCTCCCCCTAAAGCGTTGTCGGACCCTCACCTGGATCCTAAACCGACCCCGTCCCCTAAACCTAACCCTAGCCCGAACCCTAACCCTAACCCTTCCCCGAAGCCTGACCCTCACCCGTCCCCTAATCCTAACCCGTAGGCTCACACTAACCCGCGCCCTCACACGCACGCTCCCCCTAAAGCGTTGTCGGACCCTCACCTGGACCCTAAACCGTCCCCGTCACCTAACCCTAACCCTAGCCCGAACCCTAACCCTAACCCTTCCCCGAAGCCTGACCCTCACCCGTCCCCTAATCCTAACCCGTACGCTCACACTAACCCGCGCCCTCACACGCACGCTCCCCCTAAAGCGTTGTCGGACCCTCACCTGGACCCTAAACCGTCCCCGTCCCCTAACCCTAACCCTAGCCAGAACCTTAACCCTAACACTTCCCCGAAGCCTGACCCTCACCCGTCCCCTAATCCTAACCCGTAGGCTCACACTAACCCGCGCCCTCACACGCACGCTTCCCCTAAAGCGTTGTCGGACCCTCACCTGGACCCTAAACCGTCCCCGTCCCCTAACCCTAACCTAGCCCGAACCCTAAACCTAACCCTTACCCGAAGCCTGACCCTGACCCTTCCCCTAATCCTAAACCGTACGCTCACACTAACCCGAGCCCTCACACGCACGCTCCCCCTAAAGCGTTGTCGGACCCTCACCTGGACCCTAAACCGTACCCGTCCCCTAACCCTAACCCTAGCCCGAACCCTAACCCTAACCCTTCCCCGAAGCCTGACCCTCACCCGTCCCCTAATCCTAACCCGTAAGCTCACATTAACCCGCGCCCTCACACACACGCTCCCCCTAAAGCGTTGTCGGACCCTCACCTGGAACCTAAACCGTCCCCGTCCCCTAACCCTAACCCTAGACCGAACACTAACCCTAACCCTTCCCCGAAGCCTGACCCTCACACGTCCCCTAATCCTAACCCGCACGCTAACACTAACCCGCGCCCTCACACGCATGCTCCCCCTAAAGCGTTGTCGGACCCTCACCTGGACCCTAAACCGTCCCCGTACCCTAACCCTAACCCTAGCCCGAACCCTAACCCTAACCCTTCCCCGAAGCCTGACCCTCACCCGTCCCCTAATCCTAACCCGTAGGCTCACACTAACCCGCCCCCTCACACGCACGCTCCCCCTAAAGCGTTGTCGGACCCTCACCTGGACCCTAAACCGTCCCCGTCCCCTAACCCTAACCCTAGCCCGAACCCTAACCCTAACCCTTCCCCGAAGCCTGACCCTCACCCGTCCCCTAATCCTAACCCGTAGGCTCACATTAACCCGCGCCCTCACACACACGCTCCCCCTAAAGCGTTGTCGGACCCTCACCTGGAACCTAAACCGTCCCCGTCCCCTAACCCTAACCCTAGACCGAACACTAACCCTAACCCTTCCCCGAAGCCTGACCCTCACACGTCCCCTAATCCTAACCCGCACGCTAACACTAACCCGCGCCCTCACACGCATGCTCCCCCTAAAGCGTTGTCGGACCCTCACCTGGACCCTAAACCGTCCCCGTACCCTAACCCTAATCCTAGCCCGAACCCTAACCCTAACACTTCCCCGAAGCCTGACCCTCACCCGTCCCCAAATCCTAACCCGTACGCTAACACTAACCCGCGCCCTCACACGCACGCTCTCCCTAAAGCGTTGTCGGACCCTCACCTGGACCCTAAACCGTCCCCGTCCCCTAACCCTAACCCTAGCCCGAACACTAACCCTAACCCTTCCCCGAAGCCTGACCCTCACCCGTCCCCTAATCCTAACCCGTGCGCTCACACTAACCCGCGCCGTCACACGCACGCTCCCCCTAAAGCGTTGTCGGACCCTCACCTGGACCCTAAACCGTCCCCGTCCCCTAACCCTAACCCTAGCCCGAACCCTAACCCTAACCCTTCCCCGAAGCCTTACCCTCACCCGTCCCTTAATCCTAACCCGTACGCTAACACTAACCCGCGCCCTCACACGCACGCTCCCCCTAAAGCGTTGTCGGACCCTCACCTGGACCCTCAACCGTCCCCGTACCCTAACCCTAACCCTAGCCCGAACCTTAACCCTAACACTTCCCCGAAGCCTGACCCTCACCCGTCCCCTAATCCTAACCCGTACGCTAACACTAACCCGCGCCCTCACACGCACGCTCCCTCTAAAGCGTTGTCGGACCCTCACCTGGACCCTAAACCGTCCCCGTCCCCTAACCCTAACCCTAGCCCGAACCCTAAACCTAACCCTTCCCCGAAGCCTGACCCTCACCCGTCCCCTAATGCTAACCCGTAGGCTCACACTAACCCGCGCCCTCACACGCACGCTCCCCCTAAAGCGTTGTCGGACCCTCACCTGGACCCTAAACCGTCCCCGTCCCCTAACCCTAACCCTAGCCCGAACCCTAACCCTAACCCTTCCCCGAAGCCTGACCCTCACCCGTCCCCTAATCCTAACCCGTAGGCTCACATTAACCCGCGCCCTCACATACACGCTCCCCCTAAAGCGTTGTCGGACCCTCACCTGGAACCTAAACCGTCCCCGTCCCCTAACCCTAACCCTAGCCCGAACACTAACCCTAACCCTTCCCCGAAGCCTGACCCTCACACGTCCCCTAATCCTAACCCGCACGCTAACACTAACCCGCGCCTTCACACGCATGCTCCCCCTAAAGCGTTGTCGGACCCTCACCTGGACCCTAAACCGTCCCCGTACCCTAACCCTAACCCTAGCCCGAACCCTAACCCTAACACTTCCCCGAAGCCTGACCCTCACCCGTCCCGTAATCCTAACCCGTAGGCTCACACTAACCCGCGCCCTCACAGGCACGCTCCTCCTAAAGCGTTGTCGGACCCTCACCTGGACCCTAAATCGTCCCCGAACCCTAACCCTAACCCTAGCCCGAACCCTAACCCTAAGCCTTCCCCGAACCCTGACCCTCACCCGTCCCCTAATCCTAAACCGTAGGCTCACACTAACCCGCGCCCTCACACGCACGCTCCCCCTAAAGCGTTGTCGGACCCTCACCTGGACCCTAAACCGTCCCCGTCCCCTAACCCTAACCCTAGCCCGAACCCTAACCCTAACCCTTCCCCGAAGCCTGACCCTCACCCGTCCCCTAATCCTAACCCGTACGCTCACACTAACACGCGCCCTCACACGCACGCTCCCCCTAAAGCGTTGTCGGACCCTCACCTGGATCCTAAACCGACCCCGTCCCCTAACCCTAACCCTAGCCCGAACCCTAAACCTAACCCTTCCCCGAAGCCTGACCCTCACCCGTCCCCTAATCGTAACCCGTAGGCTCACACTAACCCGCGCCCTCACACGCACGCTCCCCCTAAAGCGTTGTCTGACCCTCACCTGGACCGTAAACCGTCCCCGTCCCCTAACACTAACCCTAGCCCGAACCCTAACCCTAACCCTTCCCCGAAGCCTGACCCTCACCCGTCCCCTAATCCTAACCCGTAGGCTCACATTAACCCGCACCCTCACATACACGCTCCCCCTAAAGCGTTGTCGGACCCTCACCTGGAACCTAAACTGTCCCCGTCCCCTAACCCTAAACCTAGCCCGAACACTAACCCTAACCCTTCCCCGAAGCCTGACCCTCACACGTCCCCTAATCCTAACCCGCACGCTAACACTAACCCACGCCTTCACACGCATGCTACCCCTAAAGCGTTGTCGGACCCTCACCTGGACCCTAAACCGTCCCCGTACCCTAACCCTAACCCTAGCCCGAACCCTAACCCTAACCCTTCCCCGAAGCCTGACCCTCACACGTCCCATAATCCTAACCCGTAGGCTCACACTAACCCGCGCCCTCACACGCACGCTCCTCCTAAAGCGTTGTCGGACACTCACGGGGACCCTAAACCGTCCCCGTACCCTAACCCTAACCCTAGCCCGAACCCTAACCCTAAGCCTTCCCCGAACCCTGACCCTCACCGGTCCCCTAATCCTAAACCGTAGGCTCACACTAACCCGCGCCCTCACACGCACGCTCCCCCTAAAGCGTTGTCGGACCCTCACCTGGACCCTAAACCGTCCCCGTCCCCTAACCCTAACCCTAGCCCGAACCCTAACCCTAACCCTTCCCCGAAGCCTGACCCTCACCCGTCCCCTAATCCTAACCCGTTCGCTCACACTAACACGCGCCCTCACACGCACGCTCCCCCTAAAGCGTTGTCGGACCCTCACCTGGATCCTAAACCGACCCCGTCCCCTAACCCTAACCCTAGCCCGAACCCTAACCCTAACCCTTCCCCGAAGCCTGACCCTCACCCGTCCCCTAATCCTAACCCGTAGGCTCACACTAACCCGCGCCCTCACACGCACGCTCCCCCTAAAGCGTTGTCGGACCCTCACCTGGACCCTAAACCGTCCCCGTCACCTAACCCTAACCCTAGCCCGAACCCTAACCCTAACCCTTCCCCGAAGCCTGACCCTCACCCGTCCCCTAATCCTAACCCGTACGCTCACACTAACCCGCGCCCTCACACGCACGCTCCCCCTAAAGAGTTGTCGGACCCTCACCTGGACCCTAAACCGTCCCCGTACCCTAACCCGAACCCTAGCCCGAACCCTAACCCTAACCCTTCCCCGAAGCCTGACCCTCACCCGTCCCCTAATCCTAAACCGTAGGCTCACACTAACCCGCGCCCTCACACGCATGCTCTCCCTAAAGCGTTGTCGTACCCTCACTTGGACCCTAAACCGTCCCCGTCCCCTAACCCTAACCCTAGCCCGAACCCTAACCCTAACCCTTCCCCGAAGCCTGACCCTCACCCGTCCCCTAATCCTAACCCGTACGCTAACACTAACCCGCGCCCTCACACGAACGCTCCCCCTAAAGCGTTGTTGGACCCTCACCTGGACCCTAAACCGTTCCCGTCCCCTAACCCTAACCCTAGCCCGAACCCTAACCCTAACCCTTCCCCGAAGCCTGACCCTCACCCGTCCCTTAATCCTAACCCGTACGCTAACACTAACCCACGCCCTCACAGGCACCCTCCCCCTAAAGCGTTGTTGGACCCTCACCTGGACCCTAAACCGTCCCCGTCCCCTAACCCTAACCCTAGCCCGAACCCTAACCCTAAGCCTTCCCCGAAGCCTGACCCTCACCCGTCCCCTAATCGTAAACCGTAGGCTCACACTAACCCGCGCCCTCACACGCACGCTCCCCCTAAAGCGTTGTCGGACCCTCACCTGGACCCTAAACCGTCCCCGTCCCCTAAGCCTAACCCTAGCCAGAACCTTAACCCTAACACTTCCCCGAAGCCTGACCCTCACCCGTCCCATAATCCTAACCCGTAGGCTCACACTAACCCGCGCCCTCACACGCACGCTCCCCCTAAAGCGTTGTCGGACCCTCACATGGACCCTAAACCGTCCCCGTCCCCTAACCCTAACCCTAGCCCGAACCCTAAACCTAACCCTTCCCCGAAGCCTGACCCTGACCCGTCCCCTAATCCTAACCCGTACGCTCACACTAACCCGCGCCCTCACACGCACGCTCCCCTTAAAGCGTTGTCGGACCCTCACCTGGACCCTAAACCGTCCCCGTCCCCTAACCCTAACCCTAGCCCGAACCCTAACCCTAACCCTTCTCCGAAGCCTGACCCTCACCCGTCCCCTAATCCTAACCCGTACGCTCACACTAACCCGCGCCGTCACACGCACGCTCCCCCTAAAGCGTTGTCGGACCCTCACCTGGACCCTAAACCGTCCCCGTCCCCTAACCCTAACCCTAGCCCGAACCCTAAACCTAACCCTTCCCCGAAGCCTGACCCTCACCCGTCCCCTAATCCTAACCCGTACGCTAACAATAACCCACGCCCTCACACGCACGCTCCCCCTAAAACGTTGTCGGACCCTCACCTGTACCCTAAACCGTCCCCGTCCCCTAACCCTAACCCTAGCCCGAACCCTAAACCTAACCCTTCCCCGAAGCCTGACCCTCACCCGTCCCCTAATCCTAACCCGTAGGCTCACACTAACCCGCGCCCTCACACGCACGCTCCCCCTAAAGCGTTGTCGGACCCTCACCTGGACCCTAAACCGTCCCCGTCCCCTAACCCTAACCCTAGCCCGAACCCTAACCCTAACCCTTCCCCGAAGCCTGACCCTCACCCGTCCCCTAATCCTAAACCGTAGGCTCACACTAACCCGCGCCCTCACACGCATGCTCTCCCTAAAGCGTTGTCGTACCCTCACCTGGACTCTAAACCGTCCCCGTCCCCTAACCCTAACCCTAGCCCGAACCATAACCCTAACCCTTCCCCGAAGCCTGACCCTCACCCGTCCCCTAATCGTAACCCGTAGGCTCACACTAACCCGCGCCCTCACACGCACGCTCCCCCTAAAGCGTTGTCGGACCCTCACTTGGACCCTAAACCGTCCCCGTCCCCAACCCTAACCCTAGCCCGAACCCTAACCTTAACCCTTCCCCAAAGCTTGACCCTCACCCATCCCCTAATCGTAACCCGTAGGCTCACACTAACGCGCGCCCTCACACACACGCTCCCCCTAAAGCGTTGTCGGACCCTCACCTGGACCCTAAACCGTTCCCGTCCTCTAACCCTAACCCTAGCCCGAACCCTAACCCTAACCCTTCCCCGAAGCCTGACCCTCACCCGTCCCCTAATCGTAACCCGTAGGCTCACACTAACCCGCGCCCTCACACGCACGCTCCCCCTAAAGCGTTGTCGGACCCTCACTTGGACCCTAAACCGTCCCAGTCCCCAACCCTAACCCTAGCCCGAACCCTAACCTTAACCCTTCCCCAAAGCTTGACCCTCACCCATCCCCTAATCGTAACCCGTAGGCTCACACTAACGCGCGCCCTCACACACACGCTCCCCCTAAAGCATTGTCGGACCCTCACCTGGACCCTAAACCGTTCCCGTCCTCTAACCCTAACCCTAGCCCGAACCCTAACCCTAACCCTTCCCCGAAGCCTGACCCTCACCCGTCCCCTAATCCTAACCCGTAGGCTCACACTAACCCGCACCCTCACACGCACGCTCCCCCTAAAGCGTTGTCGGACCCTCACCTGGATCCTAAACCGTCCCCGTCCCCTAACCCTAACCCTAGCCCGAACCCTAACCCTAACACTTCCCCGAAGCCTAACCCTCACCCGTCCCCTAATCCTAACCCGTGCGCTCACACTAACCCGCGCCCTCACACGCACGCTCCCCCTAAAGCGTTGTCGGACCCTCACCTGGACCCTAAACCGTCCCCGTACCCTAACCCTAACCCTAGCCCGAACACTAACCCTAACCCTTCCCCGAAGCCTGACCCTCACCCGTCCCCTAATCCTAACCCGTGCGCTCACACTAACACGCGCCCTCACACGCACGCTCCCCCTAAAGCGTTGTCGGACCCTCACCTCGACCCTAAACCGTCCCCGTCCCCTAACCCTAACCCTAGCCCGAACCCTAACCCTAACCCTTCCCCGAAGCCTTACCCTCACCCGTCCCCTAATCCTAACCCGTACGCTAACACTAACCCGCGCCCTCACACGCACGCTCCCCCTAAAGCGTTGTCGGACCCTCACCTGGACCCTAAACCGTCCCCGTCCCCTAAACCTAACCCTAGCCCGAACCCTAACCCTCACCCTTCCCCGAAGCCTGACCCTCACCCGTCCCCTAATCCTAACCCGTACGCTAACACTAATCCGCGCCCTCACACGCACGCTCCCCCTAAAGCGTTGTCGGACCCTCACCTGGACCCTAAACCGTCCCCGTCCCCTAACCCTAACCCTAGCCCGAACCCTAACCCTCACCCTTCCCCGAAGCCTGACCCTCACCCGTCCCCTAATCCTAACCCGTACGCTAACACTAACCCGCGCCCTCACACGCACGCTCCCCCTAAAGCGTTGTCGGACCCTCACCTTGACCCTAAACCGTCCCCGTCCCCTAACCCTAACCCTAGCCCGAACCCTAAACCTAACCCTTCAACGAAGCCTGACCCTCACCCGTCCCCTAATCCTAACCCGTAGGCTCACACTAACCCGCGCCCTCACACGCACGCTCCCCCTAAAGCGTTGTCGGACCCTCACCTGGACCCTAAACCGTCCCCGTCCCCTAACCCGAAACCTAGCCCGAACCCTAACCCTAACCCTTCCCCGAAGCCTGACCCTCACCCGTCCCCTAATCCTAACCCGTAAGCTCACATTAACCCGCGCCCTCACACACACGCTCCCCCTAAAGCGTTGTCGGACCCTCACCTGGAACCTAAACCGTCCCCGTCCCCTAACCCTAACCCTAGACCGAACACTAACCCTAACCCTTTCCCGAACCCTGACCCTCACACGTCCCCTAATCCTAACCCGCATGCTAACACTAACCCGCGCCCTCACACGCATGCTCCCCCTATAGCGTTGTCGGACCCTCACCTGGACCCTAAATCGTCCCCGTACCCTAACCCTAACCCTAGCCCGAACCCTAACCCTAACACTTCCCCGAAGCCTGACCCTCACCCGTCCCCTAATCCTAACCCGTAGGCTCACACTAACCCGCGCCCTCACACGCACGCTCCCCCTAAAGCGTTGTCGGACCCTCACCTTGACCCTAAACCGTCCCCGTCCCCTAACCCTAACCCTAGCCCGAACCCTAACCCTAACCCTTCCCCGAAGCCTGACCCTCACCCGTCCCCTAATCCTAACCCGTAGGCTCACATTAACCCGCGCACTCACACACACGCTCCCCCTAAAGCGTTGTCGGACCCTCACCTGGAACCTAAACCGTCCCCGTCCCCTAACCCTAACCCTAGACCGAACACTAACCCTAACCCTTCCCCGAAGCCTGACCCTCACACGTCCCCTAATCCTAACCCGCACGCTAACACTAACCCGCGCCCTCACACGCATGCTCCCCCTAAAGCGTTGTCGGACCCTCACCTGGACCCTAAACCGTCCCCGTACCCTAACCCTAACCCTAGCCCGAACCCTAACCCTAACACTTCCCCGAAGCCTGACCCTCACCCGTCCCCTAATCCTAACCCGTAGGCTCACACTAACCCACGCCCTCACACGCACGCTCCCCCTAAAGCGTTGTCGGACCCTCACTTGGACCCTAAACCGTCCCCGTTCCCTAACCCTAATCCTAGCCCGAACCCTAACCCTAACACTTCCCCGAAGCCTGACCCTCACCCGTCCCCTAATCGTAACCCGTAGGCTCACACTAACCCGCGCCCTCACACGCACGCTCCCCCTAAAGCGTTGTCGGACCCTCACCTGGACCCTAAACCGTCCCCGTCCCCTAACCCTAACCCTAGCCCGAAACCTAACCCTAACACTTCCCCGAAGCCTGACCCTCACCCGTCCCCAAATCCTAACGCGTACGCTAACACTAACCCGCGCCCTCACACGCACGCTCTCCCTAAAGCGTTGTCGGACCCTCACCTGGACCCTAAACCGTCCCCGTCCCCTAACCCTAACCCTAGCCCGAACACTAACCATAACCCTTCCCCGAAGCCTGACCCTCACCCGTCCCCTAATCCTAACCCGTGCGCTCACACTAACCCACGCCCTCACACGCACGCTCCCCCTAAAGCGTTGTCGGACCCTCACCTGGACCCTAAACCGTCCCCGTCCCCTAACCCTAACCCTAGCCCGAACCCAGCCCTAACCCTTCCCCGAAGCCTTACCCTCACCCGTCCCCTAATCCTAACCCGTACGCTAACACTAACCCGCGCCCTCACACGCACGCTCCCCCTAAAGCGTTGTCGGACCCTCACCTGGACCCTAAACCGTCCCCGTCCCCTAACCCTAACCCTAGCCCGAACCCTAAACCTAACACTTCCGCGAAGCCTGACCCTCACCCGTCCCCTAATCCTAACCCGTAGGCTCACACTAACCCGCGCCCTCACACGCACGCTCCCCCTAAAGCGTTGTAGGACCCTCACCTGGACCCTAAACCGTCCCCGTCCCCTAAACCTAACCCTAGCCCGAACCCTAACCCTAACCCTTCCCCGAAGCCTGACCCTCACCCGTCCCCTAATCCTAACCCGTAGGCTCACATTAACCCGCGCCCTCACACACACGCTCCCCCTAAAGCGTTGTAGGACCCTCACCTGGAACCTAAACCGTCCCCGTCCCCTAACCCTAACCCTAGCCCGAACACTAACCCTAACCCTTCCCCGAAGCCTGACCCTCACACGTCCCCTAATCTAACCCGCACGCTAACACTAACCCGCGCCCTCACACGCATGCTCCCCCTAAAGCGTTGTCGGACCCTCACCTGGACCCTAAACCGTCCCCATCCCCTAACCCTAACCCTAGCCCGAACACTAACCCTAACCCTTCCCCGAAGCCTGACCCTCACCCGTCCCCTAATCCTAACCCGTGCGCTCACACTAACACGCGCCCTCACACGCACGCTCCCCCTAAAGCGTTGTCGGACCCTCACCTCGACCCTAAACCGTCCCCGTCCCCTAACCTTAACCCTAGCCCGAACCCTAACCCTAACCCTTCCCCGAAGCCTTACCCTCACCCGTCCCCTAATCCTAACCCGTACGCTAACACTAACCCGCGCCCTCACACGCACGCTCCCCCTAAAGCGTTGTCGGACCCTCACCTGGACCCTAAACCGTCCCCGTCCCCTAAACCTAACCCTAGCCCGAACCCTAACCCTCACCCTTCCCCGAAGCCTGACCCTCACCCGTCCCCTAATCCTAACCCGTACGCTAACACTAATCCGCGCCCTCACACGCACGCTCCCCCTAAAGCGTTGTCGGACCCTCACCTGGACCCTAAACCGTCCCCGTCCCCTAACCCTAACCCTAGCCCGAACCCTAACCCTCACCCTTCAACGAAGCCTGACCCTCACCCGTCCCATAATCCTAACCCGTAGGCTCACACTAACCCGCGCCCTCACACGCACGCTCCCCCTAAAGCGTTGTCGGACCCTCACCTGGACCCTAAACCGTCCCCGTCCCCTAACCCGAACCCTAGCCCGAACCCTAACCCTAACCCTTCCCCGAAGCCTGACCCTCACCCGTCCCCGAATCCTAACCCGTAAGCTCACATTAACCCGCGCCCTCACACACACGCTCCCCCTAAAGCGTTGTCGGACCCTCACCTGGAACCTAAACCGTCCCCGTCCCCTAACCCTAACCCTAGACCGAACCCTAACCCTAACCCTTCCCCGAATCCTGACCCTCACACGTCCCCTAATCCTAACCCGCATGCTAACACTAACCCGCGCCCTCACACGCATGCTCCCCCTATAGCGTTGTCGGACCCTCACCTGGACCCTAAACCGTCCCCGTACCCTAACCCTAACCCTAGCCCGAACCCTAACCCTAACACTTCCCCGAAGCCTGACCCTCACCCGTCCCCTAATCCTAACCCGTAGGCTCACACTAACCCGCGCCCTCACACGCACGCTCCCCCTAAAGCGTTGTCGGACCCTCACCTTGACCCTAAACCGTCCCCGTCCCCTAACCCTAACCCTAGCCCGAACCCTAACCCTAACCCTTCCCCGAAGCCTGACCCTCACCCGTCCCCTAATCCTAACCCGTAGGCTCACATTAACCCGCGCCCTCACACACACGCTCCCCCTAAAGCGTTGTCGGACCCTCACCTGGAACCTAAACCGTCCCCGTCCCCTAACCCTAACCCTAGACCGAACACTAACCCTAACCCTTCCCCGAAGCCTGACCCTCACACGTCCCCTAATCCTAACCCGCACGCTAACACTAACCCGCGCCCTCACACGCATGCTCCCCCTAAAGCGTTGTCGGACCCTCACCTGGACCCTAAACCGTCCCCGTACCCTAACCCTAACCCTAGCCCGAACCCTAACCCTAACACTTCCCCGAAGCCTGACCCTCACACGTCCCCTAATCCTAACCCGTAGGCTCACACTAACCCACGCCCTCACACGCACGCTCCCCCTAAAGCGTTGTCGGACCCTCACTTGGACCCTAAACCGTCCCCGTTCCCTAACCCTAATCCTAGCCCGAACCCTAACCCTAACACTTCCCCGAAGCCTGACCCTCACCCGTCCCCTAATCGTAAACCGTAGGCTCACACTAACCCGCGCCCTCACACGCACGCTCCCCCTAAAGCGTTGTCGGACCCTCACCTGGACCCTAAACCGTCCCCGTCCCCTAACCCTAACCCTAGCCCGAACCCTAACCCTAACACTTCCCCGAAGCCTGACCCTCACCCGTCCCCAAATCCTAACGCGTACGCTAACACTAACCCGCGCCCTCACACGCACGCTCTCCCTAAAGCGTTGTCGGACCCTCACCTGGACCCTAAACCGTCCCCGTCCCCTAACCCTAACCCTAGCCCGAACACTAACCCTAACCCTTCCCCGAAGCCTGACCCTCACCCGTCCCCTAATCCTAACCCGTGCGCTCACACTAACACACGCCCTCACACGCACGCTCCCCCTAAAGCGTTGTCGGACCCTCACCTGGACCCTAAACCGTCCCCGTCCCCTAACCCTAACCCTAGCCCGAACCCAGCCCTAACCCTTCCCCGAAGCCTTACCCTCACCCGTCCCCTAATCCTAACCCGTACGCTAACACTAATCCGCGCCCTCACACGCACGCTCCCCCTAAAGCGTTGTCGGACCCTCACCTGGACCCTAAACCGTCCCCGTCCCCTAACCCTAACCCTAGCCCGAACCCTAAACCTAACACTTCCGCGAAGCCTGACCCTCACCCGTCCCCTAATCCTAACCCGTAGGCTCACACTAACCCGCGCCCTCACACGCACGCTCCCCCTAAAGCGTTGTAGGACCCTCACCTGGACCCTAAACCGTCCCCGTCCCCTAAACCTAACCCTAGCCCGAACCCTAACCCTAACCCTTCCCCGAAGCCTGACCCTCACCCGTCCCCTAATCCTAACCCGTAGGCTCACATTAACCCGCGCCCTCACACACACGCTCCCCCTAAAGCGTTGTAGGACCCTCACCTGGAACCTAAACCGTCCCCGTCCCCTAACCCTAACCCTAGCCCGAACACTAACCCTAACCCTTCCCCGAAGCCTGACCCTCACACGTCCCCTAATCCTAACCCGCACGCTAACACTAACCCGCGCCCTCACACGCATGCTCCCCCTAAAGCGTTGTCGGACCCTCACCTGGACCCTAAACCGTCCCCATCCCCTAACCCTAACCCTAGCCCGAACACTAACCCTAACCCTTCCCCGAAGCCTGACCCTCACCCGTCCCCTAATCCTAACCCGTGCGCTCACACTAACACGCGCCCTCACACGCACGCTCCCCCTAAAGCGTTGTCGGACCCTCACCTCGACCCTAAACCGTCCCCGTCCCCTAACCTTAACCCTAGCCCGAACCCTAACCCTAACCCTTCCCCGAAGCCTTACCCTCACCCGTCCCCTAATCCTAACCCGTACGCTAACACTAACCCGCGCCCTCACACGCACGCTCCCCCTAAAGCGTTGTCGGACCCTCACCTGGACCCTAAACCGTCCCCGTCCCCTAAACCTAACCCTAGCCCGAACCCTAACCCTCACCCTTCCCCGAAGCCTGACCCTCACCCGTCCCCTAATCCTAACCCGTACGCTAACACTAATCCGCGCCCTCACACGCACGCTCCCCCTAAAGCGTTGTCGGACCCTCACCTGGACCCTAAACCGTCCCCGTCCCCTAACCCTAACCCTAGCCCGAACCCTAACCCTCACCCTTCAACGAAGCCTGACCCTCACCCGTCCCCTAATCCTAACCCGTAGGCTCACACTAACCCGCGCCCTCACACGCACGCTCCCCCTAAAGCGTTGTCGGACCCTCACCTGGACCCTAAACCGTCCCCGTCCCCTAACCCGAACCCTAGCCCGAACCCTAACCCTAACCCTTCCCCGAAGCCTGACCCTCACCCGTCCCCGAATCCTAACCCGTAAGCTCACATTAACCCGCGCCCTCACACACACGCTCCCCCTAAAGCGTTGTCGGACCCTCACCTGGAACCTAAACCGTCCCCGTCCCCTAACCCTAACCCTAGACCGAACACTAACCCTAACCCTTCCCCGAACCCTGACCCTCACACGTCCCCTAATCCTAACCCGCATGCTAACACTAACCCGCGCCCTCACACGCATGTTCCCCCTATAGCGTTGTCGGACCCTCACCTGGACCCTAAACCGTCCCCGTACCCTAACCCTAACCCTAGCCCGAACCCTAACCCTAACACTTCCCCGAAGCCTGACCCTCACCCGTCCCCTAATCCTAACCCGTAGGCTCACACTAACCCGCGCCCTCACACGCACGCTCCCCCTAAAGCGTTGTCGGACCCTCACCTTGACCCTAAACCGTCCCCGTCCCCTAACCCTAACCCTAGCCCGAACCCTAACCCTAACCCTTCCCCGAAGCCTGACCCTCACCCGTCCCCTAATCCTAACCCGTAGGCTCACATTAACCCGCGCCCTCACACACACGCTCCCCCTAAAGCGTTGTCGGACCCTCACCTGGAACCTAAACCGTCCCCGTCCCCTAACCCTAACCCTAGACCGAACACTAACCCTAACCCTTCCCCGAAGCCTGACCCTCACACGTCCCCTAATCCTAACCCGCACGCTAACACTAACCCGCGCCCTCACACGCATGCTCCCCCTAAAGCGTTGTCGGACCCTCACCTGGACCCTAAACCGTCCCCGTACCCTAACCCTAACCCTAGCCCGAACCCTAACCCTAACACTTCCCCGAAGCCTGACCCTCACCCGTCCCCTAATCCTAACCCGTAGGCTCACACTAACCCACGCCCTCACACGCACGCTCCCCCTAAAGCGTTGTCGGACCCTCACTTGGACCCTAAACCGTCCCCGTTCCCTAACCCTAATCCTAGCCCGAACCCTAACCCTAACACTTCCCCGAAGCCTGACCCTCACCCGTCCCCTAATCGTAAACCGTAGGCTCACACTAACCCGCGCCCTCACACGCACGCTCCCCCTAAAGCGTTGTCGGACCCTCACCTGGACCCTAAACCGTCCCCGTCCCCTAACCCTAACCCTAGCCCGAACCCTAACTCTAACACTTCCCCGAAGCCTGACCCTCACCCGTCCCCAAATCCTAACGCGTACGCTAACACTAACCCGCGCCCTCACACGCACGCTCTCCCTAAAGCGTTGTCGGACCCTCACCTGGACCCTAAACCGTCCCCGTCCCCTAACCCTAACCCTAGCCCGAACACTAACCCTAACCCTTCCCCGAAGCCTGACCCTCACCCGTCCCCTAATCCTAACCCGTGCGCTCACACTAACCCACGCCCTCACACGCACGCTCCCCCTAAAGCGTTGTCGGACCCTCACCTGGACCCTAAACCGTCCCCGTCCCCTAACCCTAACCCTAGCCCGAACCCAGCCCTAACCCTTCCCCGAAGCCTTACCCTCACCCGTCCCCTAATCCTAACCCGTACGCTAACACTAACCCGCGCCCTCACACGCACGCTCCCCCTAAAGCGTTGTCGGACCCTCACCTGGACCCTAAACCGTCCCCGTCCCCTAACCCTAACCCTAGCCCGAACCCAGCCCTAACCCTTCCCCGAAGCCTGACCCTCACCCGTCCCCTAATCCTAACCCGTACGCTCACACTAACACGCGCCCTCACACGCACGCTCCCCCTAAAGCGTTGTCGGACCCTCACCTGGATCCTAAACCGACCCCGTCCCCTAACCCTAACCCTAGCCCGAACCCTAAACCTAACCCTTCCCCGAAGCCTGACCCTCACCCGTCCCCTAATCCTAACCCGTAGGCTCACACTAACCCGCGCCCTCACACGCACGCTCCCCCTAAAGCGTTGTCGGACCCTCACCTGGACCCTAAACCGTCCCCGTCCCCTAACACTAACCCTAGCCCGAACACTAACCCTAACCCTTCCCCGAAGCCTGACCCTCACCCGTCCCCTAATCCTAACCCGTACGCTAACACTAACCCGCGCCCTCACACGCACGCTCCCTCTAAAGCGTTGTCGGACCCTCACCTGGACCCTAAACCGTCCCCGTCCCCTAACCCTAACCCTAGCCCGAACCCTAAACCTAACCCTTCCCCGAAGCCTGACCCTCACCCGTCCCCTAATCCTAACCCGTAGGCTCACATTAACCCGCGCCCTCACATACACGCTCCCCCTAAAGCGTTGTCAGACCCTCACATGGAACCTAAACCGTCCCCGTCCCCTAACCCTAACCCTAGCCCGAACACTAACCCTAACCCTTCCCCGAAGCCTGACCCTCACACGTCCCCTAATCCTAACCCGCACGCTAACACTAACCCGCGCCTTCACACGCATGCTCCCCCTAAAGCGTTGTCGGACCCTCACCTGGACCCTAAACCGTCCCCGTACCCTAACCCTAACCCTAGCCCGAAGCCTAACCCTAACACTTCCCCGAAGCCTGACCCTCACCCGTCCCCTAATCCTAACCCGTAGGCTCACACTAACCCGCGCCCTCACAGGCACGCTCCTCCTAAAGCGTTGTCGGACCCTCACCTGGATCCTAAACCGTCCCCGAACCCTAACCCTAACCCTAGCCCGAACCCTAACCCTAAGCCTTCCCCGAACCCTGACCCTCACCCGTCCCCTAATTCTAAACCGTAGGCTCACACTAACCCGTGCCCTCACACGCACGCTCCCCCTAAAGCGTTGTCGGACCCTCACCTGGACCCTAAACCGTCCCCGTCCCCTAACCCTAACCCTAGCCCGAACCCTAACCCTAACCCTTCCCCGAAGCCTGACCCTCACCCGTCCCCTAATCCTAACCCGTGCGCTCACACTAACACACGCCCTCACACGCACGCTCCCCCTAAAGCGTTGTCGGACCCTCACCTGGACCCTAAACCGTCCCCGTCCCCTAACAGTAACCCTAGCCCGAACCCTAACCCTAACCCTTCCCCGAAGCCTGACCCTCACCCGTCCCCTAATCCTAACCCGTACGCTAACACTAACCCGCGCCCTCACACGCACGCTCCCTCTAAAGCGTTGTCGGACCCTCACCTGGACCCTAAACCGTCCCCGTCCCCTAACCCTAACCCTAGCCCGAACCCTAAACCTAACCCTTCCCCGAAGCCTGACCCTCACCCGTCCCCTAATGCTAACCCGTAGGCTCACACTAACCCGCGCCCTCACACGCACGCTGCCCCTAAAGCGTTGTCGGACCCTCACCTGGACCCTAAACCGTCCCCGTCCCCTAACCCTAACCCTAGCCCGAACCCTAAACCTAACCCTTCCCCGAAGCCTGACCCTCACCCGTCCCCTAATCCTAACCCGTAGGCTCACATTAACCCGCGCCCTCACATACACGCTCCCCCTAAAGCGTTGTCGGACCCTCACCTGGAACCTAAACCGTCCCCGTCCCCTAACCCTAACCCTAGCCCGAACACTAACCCTAACCCTTCCCCGAAGCCTGACCCTCACACGTCCCCTAATCCTAACCCGCACGCTAACACTAACCCGCGCCGTCACACGCATGCTACCCCTAAAGCGTTGTCGGACCCTCACCTGGACCCTAAACCGTCCCCGTACCCTAACCCTAACCCTAGCCCGAACCCTAACCCTAACACTTCCCCGAAGCCTGACCCTCACCCGTCCCATAATCCTAACCCGTAGGCTCACACTAACCCGCGCCCTCACACGCACGCTCCTCCTAAAGCGTTGTCGGACCCTCACCTGGACCCTAAACCGTCCCCGTCCCCTAACCCTAACCCTAGCCCGAACCCTAACCCTAAGCCTTCCCCGAACCCTGACCCTCACCCGTCCCCTAATCCTAAACCGTAGGCTCACACTAACCCGCGCCCTCACACGCACGCTCCCCCTAAAGCGTTGTCGGACCCTCACCTGGACCCTAAACCGTCCCCGTCCCCTAACCCTAACCCTAGCCCGAACCCTAACCCTAACCCTTCCCCGAAGCCTGACCCTCACCCGTCCCCTAATCCTAACCCGTACGCTCACACTAACACGCGCCCTCACACGCACGCTCCCCCTAAAGCGTTGTCGGACCCTCACCTGGATCCTAAACCGACCCCGTCCCCTAACCCTAACCCTAGCCCGAACCCTAACCCTAACCCTTCCCCGAAGCCTGACCCTCACCCGTCCCCTAATCCTAACCCGTAGGCTCACACTAACCCGCGCCCTCACACGCACGCTCCCCCTAAAGCGTTGTCGGACCCTCACCTGGACCCTAAACCGTCCCCGTCACCTAACCCTAACCCTAGCCCGAACCCTAACCCTAACCCTTCCCCGAAGCCTGACCCTCACCCGTCCCCTAATCCTAACCCGTACGCTCACACTAACCCGCGCCCTCACACGCACGCTCCCCCTAAAGCGTTGTCGGACCCTCACCTGGACCCTAAACCGTCCCCGAACCCTAACCCTAACCCTAGCCCGAACCTTAACCCTAACACTTCCCCGAAGCCTGACCCTCACCCGTCCCCTAATCCTAACCCGTAGGCTCACACTAACCCGCGCCCTCACACGCACGCTTCCCCTAAAGCGTTGTCGGACCCTCACCTGGACCCTAAACCGTCCCCGTCCCCTAACCCTAACCCTAGCCCGAACCCTAACCCTAACCCTTCCCCGAAGCCTGACCCTCACCCGTCCCCTAATCCTAACCCGTGCGCTCACACTAACACACGCCCTCACACGCACGCTCCCCCTAAAGCGTTGTCGGACCCTCACCTGGACCCTAAACCGTCCCCGTCCCCTAACAGTAACCCTAGCCCGAACCCTAACCCTAACCCTTCCCCGAAGCCTGACCCTCACCCGTCCCCTAATCCTAACCCGTAGGCTCACATTAACCCGCGCCCTCACACACACGCTCCCTCTAAAGCGTTGTCGGACCCTCACCTGGAACCTAAACCGTCCCCGTCCCCTAACCCTAACCCTAGCCCGAACCCTAAACCTAACCCTTCCCCGAAGCCTGACCCTCACCCGTCCCCTAATGCTAACCCGTAGGCTCACACTAACCCGCGCCCTCACACGCACGCTGCCCCTAAAGCGTTGTCGGACCCTCACCTGGACCCTAAACCGTCCCCGTCCCCTAACCCTAACCCTAGCCCGAACCCTAAACCTAACCCTTCCCCGAAGCCTGACCCTCACCCGTCCCCTAATCCTAACCCGTAGGCTCACATTAACCCGCGCCCTCACATACACGCTCCCCCTAAAGCGTTGTCGGACCCTCACCTGGAACCTAAACCGTCCCCGTCCCCTAACCCTAACCCTAGCCCGAACACTAACCCTAACCCTTCCCCGAAGCCTGACCCTCACACGTCCCCTAATCCTAACCCGCACGCTAACACTAACCCGCGCCGTCACACGCATGCTACCCCTAAAGCGTTGTCGGACCCTCACCTGGACCCTAAACCGTCCCCGTACCCTAACCCTAACCCTAGCCCGAACCCTAACCCTAACACTTCCCCGAAGCCTGACCCTCACCCGTCCCATAATCCTAACCCGTAGGCTCACACTAACCCGCGCCCTCACACGCACGCTCCTCCTAAAGCGTTGTCGGACCCTCACCTGGACCCTAAACCGTCCCCGTCCCCTAACCCTAACCCTAGCCCGAACCCTAACCCTAAGCCTTCCCCGAACCCTGACCCTCACCCGTCCCCTAATCCTAAACCGTAGGCTCACACTAACCCGCGCCCTCACACGCACGCTCCCCCTAAAGCGTTGTCGGACCCTCACCTGGACCCTAAACCGTCCCCGTCCCCTAACCCTAACCCTAGCCCGAACCCTAACCCTAACCCTTCCCCGAAGCCTGACCCTCACCCGTCCCCTAATCCTAACCCGTACGCTCACACTAACACGCGCCCTCACACGCACGCTCCCCCTAAAGCGTTGTCGGACCCTCACCTGGATCCTAAACCGACCCCGTCCCCTAACCCTAACCCTAGCCCGAACCCTAACCCTAACCCTTCCCCGAAGCCTGACCCTCACCCGTCCCCTAATCCTAACCCGTAGGCTCACACTAACCCGCGCCCTCACACGCACGCTCCCCCTAAAGCGTTGTCGGACCCTCACCTGGACCCTAAACCGTCCCCGTCACCTAACCCTAACCCTAGCCCGAACCCTAACCCTAACCCTTCCCCGAAGCCTGACCCTCACCCGTCCCCTAATCCTAACCCGTACGCTCACACTAACCCGCGCCCTCACACGCACGCTCCCCCTAAAGCGTTGTCGGACCCTCACCTGGACCCTAAACCGTCCCCGTCCCCTAACCCTAACCCTAGCCAGAACCTTAACCCTAACACTTCCCCGAAGCCTGACCCTCACCCGTCCCCTAATCCTAACCCGTAGGCTCACACTAACCCGCGCCCTCACACGCACGCTTCCCCTAAAGCGTTGTTGGACCCTCACCTGGACCCTAAACCGTCCCCGTCCCCTAACCCTAACCCTAGCCCGAACCCTAAACCTAACCCTTACCCGAAGCCTGACCCTGACCCTTCCCCTAATCCTAAACCGTACGCTCACACTAACCCGCGCCCTCACACGCACGCTCCCCCTAAAGCGTTGTCGGACCCTCACCTGGACCCTAAACCGTACCCGTCCCCTAACCCTAACCCTAGCCCGAACCCTAACCCTAACCCTTCCCCGAAGCCTGACCCTCACCCGTCCCCTAATCCTAACCCGTAGGCTCACATTAACCCGCGCCCTCACACACACGCTCCCCCTAAAGCGTTGTCGGACCCTCACCTGGAACCTAAACCGTCCCCGTCCCCTAACCCTAACCCTAGACCGAACACTAACCCTAACCCTTCCCCGAAGCCTGACCCTCACACGTCACCTAATCCTAACCCGCACGCTAACACTAACCCGCGCCCTCACACGCATGCTCCCCCTAAAGCGTTGTCGGACCCTCACCTGGACCCTAAACCGTCCCCGTACCCTAACCCTAACCCTAGCCCGAACCCTAACCCTAACACTTCCCCGAAACCTGACCCTCACCCGTCCCCAAATCCTAACCCGTACGCTAACACTAACCCGCGCCCTCACACGCACGCTCTCCCTAAAGCGTTGTCGGACCCTCACCTGGACCCTAAACCGTCCCCGTCTTCTAACCGTAACCCTAGCCCGAACACTAACCCTAACCCTTCCCCGAAGCCTGACCCTCACCCGTCCCCTAATCCTAACCCGTGCGCTCACACTAACCCGCGCCCTCACACGCACGCTCCCCCTAAAGCGTTGTCGGACCCTCACCTGGACCCTAAACCGTCCCCGTCCCCTAACCTTAACCCTAGCCCGAACCCTAACCCTAACCCTTCCCCGAAGCCTTACCCTCACCCGTCCCCTAATCCTAACCCGTACGCTAACACTAACCCGCGCCCTCACACGCACGCTCCCCATAAAGCGTTGTCGGACCCTCACCTGGACCCTAAACCGTCCCCGTCCCCTAAACCTAACCCTAGCCCGAACCCTAACCCTCACCCTTCCCCGAAGCCTGACCCTCACCCGTCCCCTAATCCTAACCCGTACGCTAACACTAATCCGCGCCCTCACACGCACGCTCCCCCTAAAGCGTTGTCGGACCCTCACCTGGACCCTAAACCGTCCCCGTCCCCTAACCCTAACCCTAGCCCGAACCCTAACCCTCACCCTTCAACGAAGCCTGACCCTCACCCGTCCCCTAATCCTAACCCGTAGGCTCAAAACTAACCCGCGCCCTCACACGCACGCTCCCCCTAAAGCGTTGTCGGACCCTCACCTGGACCCTAAACCGTCCCCGTCCCCTAACCCGAACCCTAGCCCGAACCCTAACCCTAACCCTTCCCCGAAGCCTGACCCTCACCCGTCCCCGAATCCTAACCCGTAAGCTCACATTAACCCGCGCCCTCACACACACGCTCCCCCTAAAGCGTTGTCGGACCCTCACCTGGAACCTAAACCGTCCCCGTCCCCTAACCCTAACCCTAGACCGAACACTAACCCTAACCCTTCCCCGAACCCTGACCCTCACACGTCCCCTAATCCTAACCCGCATGCTAACACTAACCCGCGCCCTCACACGCATGTTCCCCCTATAGCGTTGTCGGACCCTCACCTGGACCCTAAACCGTCCCCGTACCCTAACCCTAACCCTAGCCCGAACCCTAACCCTAACACTTCCCCGAAGCCTGACCCTCACCCGTCCCCTAATCCTAACCCGTAGGCTCACACTAACCCGCGCCCTCACACGCACGCTCCCCCTAAAGCGTTGTCGGACCCTCACCTTGACCCTAAACCGTCCCCGTCCCCTAACCCTAACCCTAGCCCGAACCCTAACCCTAACCCTTCCCCGAAGCCTGACCCTCACCCGTCCCCTAATCCTAACCCGTAGGCTCACATTAACCCGCGCCCTCACACACACGCTCCCCCTAAAGCGTTGTCGGACCCTCACCTGGAACCTAAACCGTCCCCGTCCCCTAACCCTAACCCTAGACCGAACACTAACCCTAACCCTTCCCCGAAGCCTGACCCTCACACGTCCCCTAATCCTAACCCGCACGCTAACACTAACCCGCGCCCTCACACGCATGCTCCCCCTAAAGCGTTGTCGGACCCTCACCTGGACCCTAAACCGTCCCCGTACCCTAACCCTAACCCTAGCCCGAACCCTAACCCTAACACTTCCCCGAAGCCTGACCCTCACCCGTCCCCTAATCCTAACCCGTAGGCTCACACTAACCCACGCCCTCACACCCACGCTCCCCCTAAAGCGTTGTCGGACCCTCACTTGGACCCTAAACCGTCCCCGTTCCCTAACCCTAATCCTAGCCCGAACCCTAACCCTAACACTTCCCCGAAGCCTGACCCTCACCCGTCCCCTAATCGTAAACCGTAGGCTCACACTAACCCGCGCCCTCACACGCACGCTCTCCCTAAAGCGTTGTCGGACCCTCACCTGGACCCTAAACCGTCCCCGTCCCCTAACCCTAACCCTAGCCCGAACACTAACCCTAACCCTTCCCCAAAGCCTGACCCTCACCCGTCCCCTAATCCTAACCCGTGCGCTCACACTAACCCACGCCCTCACACGCACGCTCCCCCTAAAGCGTTGTCGGACCCTCACCTGGACCCTAAACCGTCCCCGTCCCCTAACCCTAACCCTAGCCCGAACCCAGCCCTAACCCTTCCCCGAAGCCTTACCCTCACCCGTCCCCTAATCCTAACCCGTACGCTAACACTAACCCGCGCCCTCACACGCACGCTCCCCCTAAAGCGTTGTCGGACCCTCACCTGGACCCTAAACCGTCCCCGTCCCCTAACCCTAACCCTAGCCCGAACCCAGCCCTAACCCTTCCCCGAAGCCTGACCCTCACCCGTCCCCTAATCCTAACCCGTACGCTCACACTAACACGCGCCCTCACACGCACGCTCCCCCTAAAGCGTTGTCGGACCCTCACCTGGATCCTAAACCGACCCCGTCCCCTAACCCTAACCCTAGCCCGAACCCTAAACCTAACCCTTCCCCGAAGCCTGACCCTCACCCGTCCCCTAATCCTAACCCGTAGGCTCACACTAACCCGCGCCCTCACACGCACGCTCCCCCTAAAGCGTTGTCGGACCCTCACCTGGACCCTAAACCGTCCCCGTCCCCTAACACTAACCCTAGCCCGAACACTAACCCTAACCCTTCCCCGAAGCCTGACCCTCACCCGTCCCCTAATCCTAACCCGTACGCTAACACTAACCCGCGCCCTCACACGCACGCTCCCTCTAAAGCGTTGTCGGACCCTCACCTGGACCCTAAACCGTCCCCGTCCCCTAACCCTAACCCTAGCCCGAACCCTAAACCTAACCCTTCCCCGAAGCCTGACCCTCACCCGTCCCCTAATGCTAACCCGTAGGCTCACACTAACCCGCGCCCTCACACGCACGCTCCCCCTAAAGCGTTGTCGGACCCTCACCTGGACCCTAAACCGTCCCCGTCCCCTAACCCTAACCCTAGCCCGAACCCTAACCCTAACCCTTCCCCGAAGCCTGACCCTCACCCGTCCCCTAATCCTAACCCGTAGGCTCACATTAACCCGCGCCCTCACATACACGCTCCCCCTAAAGCGTTGTCAGACCCTCACATGGAACCTAAACCGTCCCCGTCCCCTAACCCTAACCCTAGCCCGAACACTAACCCTAACCCTTCCCCGAAGCCTGACCCTCACACGTCCCCTAATCCTAACCCGCACGCTAACACTAACCCGCGCCTTCACACGCATGCTCCCCCTAAAGCGTTGTCGGACCCTCACCTGGACCCTAAACCGTCCCCGTACCCTAACCCTAACCCTAGCCCGAAGCCTAACCCTAACACTTCCCCGAAGCCTGACCCTCACCCGTCCCCTAATCCTAACCCGTAGGCTCACACTAACCCGCGCCCTCACAGGCACGCTCCTCCTAAAGCGTTGTCGGACCCTCACCTGGACCCTAAACCGTCCCCGAACCCTAACCCTAACCCTAGCCCGAACCCTAACCCTAAGCCTTCCCCGAACCCTGACCCTCACCCGTCCCCTAATTCTAAACCGTAGGCTCACACTAACCCGTGCCCTCACACGCACGCTCCCCCTAAAGCGTTGTCGGACCCTCACCTGGACCCTAAACCGTCCCCGTCCCCTAACCCTAACCCTAGCCCGAACCCTAACCCTAACCCTTCCCCGAAGCCTGACCCTCACCCGTCCCCTAATCCTAACCCGTACGCTCACACTAACACGCGCCCTCACACGCACCCTCCCCCTAAAGCGCTGTCGGACCCTCACCTGGATCCTAAACCGACCCCGTCCCCTAACCCTAACCCTAGCCCGAACCCTAAACCTAACCCTTCCCCGAAGCCTGACCCTCACCCGTCCCCTAATCCTAACCCGTAGGCTCACACTAACCCGCGCCCTCACACGCACGCTCCCCCTAAAGCGTTGTCGGACCCTCACCTGGACCCTAAACCGTCCCCGTCCCCTAACACTAACCCTAGCCCGAACCCTAACCCTAACCCTTCCCCGAAGCCTGACCCTCACCCGTCCCCTAATCCTAACCCGTACGCTAACACTAACCCGCGCCCTCACACGCACGCTCCCTCTAAAGCGTTGTCGGACCCTCACCTGGACCTTAAACCGTCCCCGTCCCCTAACCCTAACCCTAGCCCGAACCCTAAACCTAACCCTTCCCCGAAGCCTGACCCTCACCCGTCCCCTAATGCTAACCCGTAGGCTCACACTAACCCGCGCCCTCACACGCACGCTGCCCCTAAAGCGTTGTCGGACCCTCACCTGGACCCTAAACCGTCCCCGTCCCCTAACCCTAACCCTAGCCCGAACCCTAACCCTAACCCTTCCCCGAAGCCTGACCCTCACCCGTCCCCTAATCCTAACCCGTAGGCTCACATTAACCCGCGCCCTCACATACACGCTCCCCCTAAAGCGTTGTCGGACCCTCACCTGGAACCTAAACCGTCCCCGTCCCCTAACCCTAACCCTAGCCCGAACACTAACCCTAACCCTTCCCCGAAGCCTGACCCTCACACGTCCCCTAATCCTAACCCGCACGCTAACACTAACCCGCGCCGTCACACGCATGCTACCCCTAAAGCGTTGTCGGACCCTCACCTGGACCCTAAACCGTCCCCGTACCCTAACCCTAACCCTAGCCCAAACCCTAACCCTAACACTTCCCCGAAGCCTGACCCTCACCCGTCCCATAATCCTAACCCGTAGGCTCACACTAACCCGCGCCCTCACACGCACGCTCCTCCTAAAGCGTTGTCGGACCCTCACCTGGACCCTAAACCGTCCCCGTCCCCTAACCCTAACCCTAGCCCGAACCCTAACCCTAAGCCTTCCCCGAACCCTGACCCTCACCCGTCCCCTAATCCTAAACCGTAGGCTCACACTAACCCGCGCCCTCACACGCACGCTCCCCCTAAAGCGTTGTCGGACCCTCACCTGGACCCTAAACCGTCCCCGTCCCCTAACCCTAACCCTAGCCCGAACCCTAACCCTAACCCTTCCCCGAAGCCTGACCCTCACCCGTCCCCTAATCCTAACCCGTACGCTCACACTAACACGCGCCCTCACACGCACGCTCCCCCTAAAGCGTTGTCGGACCCTCACCTGGATCCTAAACCGACCCCGTCCCCTAACCCTAACCCTAGCCCGAACCCTAACCCTAACCCTTCCCCGAAGCCTGACCCTCACCCGTCCCCTAATCCTAACCCGTAGGCTCACACTAACCCGCGCCCTCACACGCACGCTCCCCCTAAAGCGTTGTCGGACCCTCACCTCGACCCTAAACCGTCCCCGTCACCTAACCCTAACCCTAGCCCGAACCCTAACCCTAACCCTTCCCCGAAGCCTGACCCTCACCCGTCCCCTAATCCTAACCCGTACGCTCACACTAACCCGCGCCCTCACACGCACGCTCCCCCTAAAGCGTTGTCGGACCCTCACCTGGACCCTAAACCGTCCCCGTCCCCTAACCCTAACCCTAGCCAGAACCTTAACCCTAACACTTCCCCGAAGCCTGACCCTCACCCGTCCCCTAATCCTAACCCGTAGGCTCACATTAACCCGCGCCCTCACACGCACGCTTCCCCTAAAGCGTTGTCGGACCCTCACCTGGACCCTAAACCGTCCCCGTACCCTAACCCTAACCCTAGCCCGAACCCTAAACTAACCCTTCCCCGAAGCCTGACCCTGACCCTTCCCCTAATCCTAACCCGTACGCTCACACTAACCCGCGCCCTCACACGCACGCTCCCCCTAAAGCGTTGTCGGACCCTCACCTGGACCCTAAACCGTCCCCGTCCCCTAACCCTAACCCTAGCCCGAACCCTAACCCTAAACCATTCCCGAAGCCTGACCCTCACCCGTCCTCTAATCCTAACCCGTATGCTCACACTAACCCGCGCCCTCACACGCACGCTCCCCCTAAAGCGTTGTCGGACCCTCACCTGGACCCTAAACCGTCCCCGTCCCCTAACCCTAACCCTAGCCCGAACCCTAACCCTAACCCTTCCCCGAAGCCTGACCCTCACCCGTCCCCTAATCCTAACCCGTACGCTAACACTAACCCACGCCCTCACACGCACGCTCCCCCTAAAGCGTTGTCGGACCCTCACCTGGACCCTAAACCGTCCCCGTCCCCTAACCCTAACCCTAGCCCGAACCCTAACCCTAACACTTTCCCGAAGCCTGACCCTCACCCGTCCTCTAATCCTAACCCGTACGCTCACACTAACCCGCGCCCTCACACGCACGCTCCCCCTAAAGCGTTGTCGGACCCTCACCTGGACCCTAAACCGTGCCCGTCCCCTAACCCTAACCCTAGCCCGAACCCTAACCCTAACCCTTCCCCGAAGCCTGACCCTCACCCGTCCCCTAATCCTAACCCGTACGCTAACACTAACCCACGCCCTCACACGCACGCTACCCCTAAAGCGTTGTCGGACCCTCACCTGGACCCTAAACCGTCCCCGTCCCCTAACCCTAACCCTAGCCCGAACCCTAACCCTAACCCTTCCCCGAAGCCTAACCCTCACCCGCCCCCTAATCCTAACCCGTACGCTAACACTAACCCGCGCCCTCACACGCACGCTCCCCCTAAAGCGTTGTCAGACCCTCACCTGGACCCTAAACCGTCCCCGTACCCTAACCCTAACCCTAGCCCGAACCCTAACCCTAACACTTCCCCGAAGCCTGACCCTCACCCGTCCCCTAATCCTAAACCGTAGGCTCACAGTAACCCGCGCCCTCACACGCACGCTCCTCCTAAAGCGTTGTCGGACCCTCACCTGGACCCTAAACCGTCCCCGTACCCTAACCCTAACCCTAGCCCGAACCCTAACCCTAAGCCTTCCCCGAACCCTGACCCTCACCCGTCCCCTAATCCTAAACCGTAGGCTCACACTAACCCGCGCCCTCACACGCATGCTCTCCCTAAAGCGTTGTCGTACCCTCACCTGGACCCTAAACCGTCCCCGTCCCCTAACCCTAACCCTAGCCCGAACCATAACCCTAACCCTTCCCCGAAGCCTGACCTTCACCCGTCCCCTAATCGTAACCCGCAGGCTCACACTAACCCGCACACTCACACGCACGCTCCCCCTAAAGCGTTGTCGGACCCTCACTTGGACCCTAAACCGTCCCCGTCCCCAACCCTAACCCTAGCCAGAACCCTAACCTTAACCCTTCCCCAAAGCTTGACCCTCACCCATCCCCTAATCGTAACCCGTAGGCTCACACTAACGCGCGCCCTCACACACACGCTCCCCCTAAAGCGTTGTCGGACCCTCACCTGTACCCTAAACCGTTCCCGTCCCCTAACCCTAACCCTAGCCCGAACCCTAACCCTAAACCTTCCCCGAAGCCTGACCCTCACCCGTACCCTAATCCTAACCCGTAGGCTCACACTAACCCGCGCCCTCACACGCACGCTCCCCCTAAAGCGTTGTCGGACCCTCACCTGGATCCTAAACCGTCCCCGTCCCCTAACCCTAACCCTAGCCCGAACACTAACCGTAACACTTCCCCGAAGCCTGACCCTCACCCGTCCCCTAATCCTAACACGTGCGCTCACACTAACCCGCGCCCTCACACGCACGCTCCCCCTAAAGCGTTGTCGGACCCTCACCTGGACCCTAAACCATCCCCGTCCCCTAACCCTAACCCTAGCCTGAACCCTAACCCTAACCCTTCCCCGAAGCCTGACCCTCACCCGTCCCCTAATCCTAACCCGCACGCTAACACTAACCCGCGCCCTCACACGCACGCTCCCCCTAAAGCGTTGTCGGACCCTCACCTGAACCCTAAACCGTACCCGTCCCCTAACCCTAACCCAAGCCCGAACGCTAACCCTAACCCTTCCCCCAAGCCTGACCCTCACCCGTCCCCTATTCCTAACCCGTACGCTAACACTAACCCACGCCCTCACACGCACGCTCCCCCTAAAGCGTTGTCGGACCCTCACCTGGACCCTAAACCGTCCCCGTACCCTAACCCTAACCCTAGCCCGAACCCTAACCCTAACCCTTCCCCGAAGCCTGACCCTCACCCGTCCCCTAATCCTAACCCGTACGCTCACACTAACCCGCGCCCTCACACGCACGCTCCCCCTAAAGCGTTGTCGGACCCTCACCTGGACCCTAAAGCGTCCCCGTCCCCTAACCCTAACCCTAGCCCGAACCCTAACCCTAACCCTTCCCCAAAGCCTGACCCTCACCTGTCCCTTAATCCTAACCCGTACGCTCACACTCACCTGCGCCCTCACACGCACGCTCCCCCTAAAGCGTTGTCGGACCCTCACCTGGACCCTAAACCGTCTCTGTCCCCTAACCCTAACCCTAGCCCGAACCCTAACCCTAACCCTTCCCCGAAGCCTGACCCTCACCCGTCCCCTAATCCTAACCCGTACGCTAACACTAACCCGCGCCCTCACACGCACGCTCCCCCTAAAGCGTTGTCGGACCCTCACCTGAACCCTAAACCGTACCCGTCCCCTAACCCTAACCCTAGCCCGAACCCTAACCCTAACCCTTCCCCGAAGCCTGACCCTCACCCGTCCCCTAATCCTAACCCGTACGCTAACACTAACCCACGCCCTCACACGCACTCTCCCCCTAAAGCGTTGTCGGACACTCACCTGGACCCTAAACCGTCCCCGTACCCTAACCCTAACCCTAGCCCGAACCCTAACCCTAACCCTTCCCCGAAGCCTGACCCTCACCCGTCCCCTAATCCTAACCCGTACGCTCACACTAACCCGCGCCCTCACACGCACGCTCCCCCTAAAGCGTTGTCGGACCCTCACCTGGACCCTAAAGCGTCCCCGTCCCCTAACCCTAACCCTAGCCCGAACCCTAACCTTAACCATTCCCCAAAGCCTGACCCTCACCTGTCCCTTAATCCTAACCCGTACGCTCACACTAACCTGCGCCCTCACACGCACGCTCCCCCTAAAGCGTTGTCTGACCCTCACCTGGACCCTAAACCGTCTCTGTCCCCTAACCCTAACCCTAGCCCGAACCCTAACCCTAACCCTTCCCCGAAGCCTGACACTCACCCGTTCCCTAATCCTAACCCGTACGCTAACACTAACCCGCGCCCTCACACGCACGCTCCCCCTAAAGCGTTGTCGGACCCTCACCTGGACCCTAAACCGTCCCCGTCCCCTAACCCTAACCCTAGCCCGAACCCTAACCCTAACCCTTCCCCGAAGCCTGACCCTCATCCGTCCCCTAATCCTAACCCATACGCTAACACTAATTCGCGCCCTCACACGCACGCTCCCCCTAAAGCGTTGTCGGACCCTCACCTGGACCCTAAACCGTCCCCGTACCCTAACCCTAACCCTAGTCCGAACCCTAACCCTAACCCTTCTCCAAAGCCTGACCCTCACCCGTCCCCTAATCCTAACCTGTAGGCTCACACTAACCCGCGCCCTCACACGCACGCTCCTCCTAAAGCGTTGTCGGTCCCTCACCTGGACCCTAAACCGTCCCCGTCCCCTAACCCGAACCCTAGCCCGAACCCTAACCCTAAGCCTTCCCCGAAACCTGACCCTCACCCGTCCCCTAATCCTAAACCGTAGGCTCACACTAACCCGCGCCCTCACACGCATGCTCTCCCTAAAGCGTTGTCGTACCCTCACCTGGACCCTAAACCGTCCCCGTCCCCTAACCCTAACCCTAGCCCGAACCATAACCCTAACCCTTCCCCGAAGCCTGACCCTCACCCGTCCCCTAATCGTAACCAGCAGGCTCACACTAACCCGCGCCCTCACACGCACGCTCCCCCTAAAGCGTTTTCGGACCCTCACTTGGACCCTAAACCGTCCCCGTCCCCAACCCTAACCCTAGCCAGAACCCTAACCTTAACCCTTCCCCAAAGCTTGACCCTCACCCATCCCCTAATCGTAACCCGTAGGCTCACACTAACGCGCGCCCTCACACACACGCTCCCCCTAAAGCGTTGTCGGACCCTCACCTGTACCCTAAACCGTTCCCGTCCCCTAACCCTAACCCTAGCCCGAACCCTAACCCTAACCCTTCCCCGAAGCCTGACCCTCACCCGTCCCCTAATCCTAACCCGTAGGCTCACACTAACCCGCGCCCTCACACGCACGCTCCCCCTAAAGCGTTGTCGGACCCTCACCTGGATCCTAAACCGTCCCCGTCCCCTAACCCTAACCCTAGCCCGAACCCTAACCCTAACCCTTCCCCGAAGCCTGACCCTCACCCGTCCCCTAATCCTAACGCGTACGCTAACACTAACCCACGCCCTCACACGCACGCTCCCCCTAAAGCGTTGTCGGACCCTCACCTGGACCCTAAACCGTCCCCATCCCCTAACCCTAACCCTAGCCCGAACACTAACCCTAACCCTTCCCCGAAGCCTGACCCTCACCCGTCCTCTAATCCTAACGCGTGCGCTCACACTAACCCGCGCCCTCACACGCACGCTCCCCCTAAAGCGTTGTCGGACCCTCACCTGGACCCAAAACGTCCCCATCCCCTAACCCTAACCCTAGCCGGTACCCTAACCCTAACCCTTCCCCGAAGCCTGACCCTCACCCGTCCCCTAATCCTAACCCGTAGCCTCACACTAAGCCGCGCCCTCACACGCACGCTCCCTCTAAAGCGTTGTCGGACCCTCACCTGGACCCTAAACCGTCCCCGTACCCTAACCCTAACCCTAGCCCGAACCCTAACCCTAAGCCTTCCCTGAAGCCTGAACCTCACCCGTCCCCTAATCCTAACCCGTACTCTAACACTAACCCGCGCCCTCATACGCACGCTCCCCCTAAAGCATTGTCGGACTCTCACCTGAACCCTAAACCGTCCCCGTCCCCTAACCCTAACCCTAGCCCGAACCCTAACCCTAACCCTTCCCCGAAGCCTGACCCTCACCCGTCCCCTAATCCTAACCCGTAGGCTAACACTAACCCGCGACCTCACACGCACGCTCCCCCTAAAGCGTTGTCGGACCCTCACCTCGACCCTAAACCGTCCCCGTCCCCTAACCCTAACCCTAGCCCGAACCCTAACCCTAACCCTTCCCCGAAGCCTGACCCTCACCCGTCCCCTAATCCTAACCCGTACGCTAACACTAACCCGCGCCCTCACACGCACGCTCCCCCTAAAGCGTTGTCGGACCCTCACCTGGACCCTAAACCGTCCCCGTCCCCTAACCCTAACCCTAGCCCGAACCCTAACCCTAACCCTTCCCCGAAGCCTGACCCTCACCCGTCCCCTAATCCTAACCCGTATGCTAACACTAACCCGCGCCCTCACACGCACGCTCCCGCTAAAGCGTTGTCGGACCCTCACCTGGACCCTAAACCGTCCCCGTCCCCTAACCCTAACCCGAGCCCGAACCCTAAACCTAACCCTTCCCCGAAGCCTGACCCTCACCCGTCCCCTAATCCTAACCCGTAGGCTCACACTAACCCGCGCCCTCACACGCACGCTCCCCCTAAAGCGTTGTCGGACCCTCACCTGGACCCTAAACCGTCCCCGTCCCCTAATCCTAACCCTAGCCCAAACCCTAACCCTAACCCTTCCCCGAAGCCTGACCCTCACCCGTCCCCTAATCCTAACCCGTAGGCTCACATTAACCCGCGCCCTCACACACACGCTCCCCCTAAAGCGTTGTCGGACCCTCACCTGGAACCTAAACCGTCCCCGTCCCCTAACCCTAACCCTAGCCCGAACACTAACCCGAACCCTTCCCCGAAGCCTGACCCTCACACGTCCCCTAATCCTAACCCGCACGCTAACACTAACCCGCGCCCTCACACTCATGCTCCCCCTAAAGCGTTGTCGGACCCTCACCTGGACCCTAAACCGTCCCCGTACCCTAACCATAACCCTAGCCCGAACCCTAACCCTAAAACTTCCCCGAAGCCTGACCCTCACCCGTCCCCTAATCCTAACCCGTAGGCTCACACTAACCCGCGCCCTCACACGCACGCTCCCCCTAAAGCGTTGTCGGACCCTCACTTGGACCCTAAACCGTCCCCGTTCCCTAACCCTAATCCTAGCCCGAACCCTAACCCTAACACTTCCCCGAAGCCTGACCCTCACCCGTCCCCTAATCGTAACCCGTAGGCTCACACTAACCCGCGCCCTCACACGCACGCTCCCCCTAAAGCGTTGTCGGACCCTCACCTGGACCCTAAACCGTCCCCGTACCCTAACCCGAACCCTAGCCCGAACCCTAACCCTAACCCTTCCCCGAAGCCTGACCCTCACCCGTCCCCTAATCCTAACCCATACGCTAACACTAATCCGCGCCCTCACACGCACGCTCCCCCTAAAGCGTTGTCGGACCATCACCTGGACCCTAAACCGTCCCCGTACCCTAACCCTAACCCTAGTCCGAACCCTAACCCTAACCCTTCTCCGAAGCCTGACCCTCACCCGTCCTTAATCCTAACCCGTACGCTAACACTAACCCGCGCACTCACATGCACGCTCCCCCTAAAGCGTTGTCGGACCCTCACCTGGACCCTAAACCGTCCCCGTACCCTAACCCTAACCCTAGCCCGAACCCTAACCCTAACACTTCCCCGAAGCCTGACCCTCACCCGTCCCCTAATCCTAACCCGTAGGCTCACACTAACCCGCGCCCTCACACGCACGCTCCTCCTAAAGCGTTGTCGGACCCTCACCTGGACCCTAAACCGTCCCCGTACCCTAACCCTAACCCTAGCCCGAACCCTAACCCTAAGCCTTCCCCGAACCCTGACCCTCACCCGTCCCCTAATCCTAACCCGTAGGCTCACACTAACCCGCGCCCTCACACGCACGCTCCCCCTAAAGCGTTGTCGGACCCTCACCTGGACCCTAAACCGTCCCCGTCCCCTATCCCTAACCCTAGCCCGAACCCTAACCCTAAACCTTCCCCGAAGCCTGACCCTCACCCGTCCCCTAATGCTAACCCGTACGCTCACACTAACACGCGCCCTCACACGCACGCTCCCCCTAAAGCGTTGTCGGACCCTCACCTGGATCCTAAACCGACCCCGTCCCCTAACCCTAACCCTAGCCCGAACCCTAACCCTAACCCTTCCCCGAAGCCTGACCCTCACCCGTCCCCTAATCCTAACCCGTAGGCTCACACTAACCCGCGCCCTCACACGCACGCTCCCCCTAAAGTGTTGTCGGACCCTCACCTGGACCCTAAACCGTCCCCGTCCCCTAACCCTAACCCTAGCCCGAACCCTAAACCTAACCCTTCCCCGAAGCCTGACCCTGACCCGTCCCCTAATCCTAACCCGTACGCTCACACTAACCCACGCCCTCACACGCACGCTCCCCCTAAAGCGTTGTCGGACCCTCACCTGGACCCTAAACCGTCCCCGTCCCCTAACCCTAACCCTAGCCCGAACCCTAACCCTAACACTTCACCGAAGCCTGACCCTCACCCGTCCTCTAATCCTAACCCGTACGCTCACACTAACCCGCGCCCTCACACGCACGCTCCCCCTAAAGCGTTGTCGGACCCTCACCTGGACCCTAAACCGTCCCCGTCCCCTAACCCTAACCCTAGCCCGAACCCTAACCCTAACCCTTCCCCGAAGCCTGACCCTCACCCGTCCCCTAATCCTAACCCGTACGCTAACACTAACCCACGCCCTCACACGCACGCTCCCCCTAAAGCGTTGTCGGACCCTCACCTGGACCCTAAACCGTCCCCGTCCCCTAACCCTAACCCTAGCTCGAACCCTAACCCTAACCCTTCCCCGAAGCCTGACCCTGACCCTTCCCCTAATCCTAACCCGTACGCTCACACTAACCCGCGCCCTCACACGCACGCTCCCCCTAAAGCGTTGTCGGACCCTCACCTGGACCCTAAACCGTCCCCGTCCCCTAACCCTAACCCTAGCCCGAACCCTAACCCTAACCCTTCCCCGAAGCCTGACCCTCACCCGTCCCCTAATCCTAAACCGTAGGCTCACACTAACCCGCGCCCTCACACGCATGCTCTCCCTAAAGCGTTGTCGTACCCTCACCTGGACCCTAAACCGTCCCCGTCCCCTAACCCTAACCCTAGCCCGAACCATAACCCTAACCCTTCCCCGAAGCCTGACCCTCACCCGTCCCCTAATCGTAACCCGTAGGCTCACACTAACCCGCGCCCTCACACGCACGCTCCCCCTAAAGCGTTGTCGGACCCTCACTTGGACCCTAAACCGTCCCCGTCCCCAAGCCTAACCCTAGCCCGAACCCTAACCTTAACTCTTCCCCAAAGCTTGACCCTCACCCATCCCCTAATCGTAACCAGTAGGCTCACACTAACGCGCGCACTCACACACACGCTCCCCCTAAAGCGTTTTTGGACCCTCACCTGTACCCTAAACCGTTCCCGTCCCCTAACCCTAACCCTAGCCCGAACCCTAACCCTAACCCTTCCCCGAAGCCTGACCCTCACCCGTCCCCTAATCCTAACCCGTAGGCTCACACTAACCCGCGCCCTCACACGCACGCTCCCCCTAAAGCATTGTCGGACCCTCACCTGGATCCTAAACCGTCCCCGTCCCCTAACCCTAACCCTAGCCCGAACACTAACCCTAACCCTTCCCCGAAGCCTGACCCTCACCCGTCCCCTAATCCTAACACGTGCGCTCACACTAACCCGCGCCCTCACACGCACGCTCCCCCTAAAGCGTTGTCGGACCCTCACCTGGACCCTAAACCGTCCCCATCCCCTAACCCTAACCCTAGCCCGAACACTAACCCTAACCCTTCCCCGAAGCCTGACCCTCACCCGTCCCCTAATCCTAACACGTGCGCTCACACTAACCCGCGCCCTCACACGCACGCTCCCCCTAAAGCGTTGTCGGACCCTCACCTGGACCCTAAACCGTCCCCGTCCCCTAACCCTAACCCTAGCCTGAACCCTAACCCTAACCCTTCCCCGAAGCCTGACCCTCACTCGTCCCCTAATCCTAACCCGTACGCTAACACTAACCCGCGCCCTCACACGCACGCTCCCCCTAAAGTGTTGTCGGACCCTCATCTGAACCCTAAACCGTACCCGTCCCCTAACCCTAACCCTAGCCCGAACCCTAACCCTAACCCTTCCCCGAAGCCTGACCCTCACCCGTCCCCTAATCCTAACCCGTACGCTAACACTAACCCACGCCCTCACACGCACGCTCCCCCTAAAGCGTTGTCGGACCCTCACCTGGACCCTAAACCGTCCCCGTACCCTAACCCTAACCCTAGGCCGAATCCTAACCCTAACACTTCCCCGAAGCCTGACCCTCACCCGTCCCCTAATCCTAACCCGTACGCTCACACTAACCCGCGCCCTCACACGCACGCTCCCCCTAAAGCGTTGTCGGACCCTCACCTGGACCCTAAACCGTCCCCGTCCCCTAACCCTAACCCTAGCCCGAACCCTAACCCTAACCCTTCCCCGAAGCCTGACCCTCACCTGTCCCTTAATCCTAACCCGTACGCTCACACTAACCTGCGCCCTCACACGCACGCTCCCCCTAAAGCATTGTCGGACCCTCACCTGGACCCTAAACCGTCTCCGTCCCCTAACCCTAACCCTAGCCGGAACCCTAACCCTAACGCTTCCCCGAAGCCTGACACTCACCCGTTCCCTAATCCTAACCCGTACGCTAACACTAACCCGCGCCCTCACACGCACGCTCCTCCTAAAGCGTTGTCGGACCCTCACCTGGACCCTAAACCGTCCCCGTACCCTAACCCTAACCCTAGCCCGAACCCTAACCCTAAGCCTTCTCCGAACCCTGACCCTCACCCGTCCCCTAATCCTAAACCGTAGGCTCACACTAACCCGCGCCCTCACTCGCATGCTCTCCCTAAAGCGTTGTCGTACCCTCACCTGGACCCTCTACCGTCCCCGTCCCCTAACCCTAACCCTAGCCAGAACCCTAACCTTAACCCTTCCCCAAAGCTTGACCCTCACCCATCCCCTAATCGTAACCCGTAGGCTCACACTAACGCGCGCCCTCACACACACGCTCCCCCTAAAGCGTTGTTGGACCCTCACCTGTACCCTAAACCGTTCCCGTCACCTAACCCTAACCCTAGCCCGAACCATAACCCTAACCCTTCCCCGAAGCCTGACCCTCACCCGTCCCCTAATCCTAACCCGTAGGCTCACACTAACCCGCGCCCTCACACGCACGCTCCCCCTAAAGCGTTGTCGGACCCTCACCTGGATCCTAAACCGTCCCCGTCCCCTAACCCTAACCCTAGCCCGAACCCTAACCCTAACACTTCCCCGAAGCCTGACCCTCACCCGTCCCCTAATCCTAACGCGTACGCTAACACTAACCCACGCCCTCACACGCACGCTCCCCCTAAAGCGTTGTCGGACCCTCACCTGGACCCTAAACCGTCCCCGTCCCCTAACCCTAACCCTAGCCTGAACCCTAAACCTAACCCTTCTCCGAAGCCTGACCCTCACCCGTCCCCTAATCCTAACCCGTACGCTAACACTAACCCGCGCCCTCACACGCACGCTCCCCCTAAAGCGTTGTCGGACCCTCACCTGAACCCTAAACCGTACCCGTCCCCTAACCCTAACCCTAGCCCGAACCCTAACCCTAACCCTTCCCCGAAGCCTGACACTCACCCATCCCCTAATCCTAACCCGTACGCTAACACTAACCCACGCCGTCACACGCACGCTCCCCCTAAAGCGTTGTCGGACCCTCACCTGGACCCTAAACCGTCCCCGTACCCTAACCCTAACCCTAGCCCGAACCCTAAACCTAACCCTTCCCCGAAGCCTGACCCTCACCCGTCCCCTAATCCTAACCCGTACGCTCACACTAACCAGCGCCCTCACACGCACGCTCCCCCTAAAGCGTTGTCGGACCCTCACCTGGACCCTAAACCGTCCCCGTCCCCTAACCCTAACCCTAGCCCGAACCCTAACCCTAACCCTTCCCCGAAGCCTGACCCTCACCCGTCCCCTAATCCTAACCAGTAGTCTCACACTAACCCGCGCCCTCACACGCACGCTCCCCCTAAAGCGTTGTCGGACCCTCACCTGGACCCTAAACCGTCCCCGTACCCTAACCCTAACCCTAGCCCGAACCCTAACCCTAAGCCTTCCCCGAAGACTGAACCTCACCCGTCCCCTAATCCTAACCCGTACTCTAACACTAACCCACGCCCTCACACGCACGCTCCCCCTAAAGCATTGTCGGACTCTCACCTGAACCCTAAACCGTCCCCGTCCCCTAAACCTAACCCGAGCCCGAACCCTAACCCTAACCCTTCCCCGAAGCCTGACCCTCACCCGTCCCCTAATCCTAACCTGTAGGCTAACACTAACCCGTGCCCTCACACGCACGCTCCCCCTAAAGCGTTGTCGGACCCTCACCTCGACCCTAAACCGTCCCCGTCCCCTAACCCTAACCCTAGCCCGATCCCTAACCCTAACCCTTCCCCGAAGCCTGACCCTCACCCGTCCCCTAATCCTAACCCGTACGCTAACACTAACCCGCGCCCTCACACGCACGCTCCCCCTAAAGCGTTGTCGGACCCTCACCTGGACCCTAAACCGTCCCCGTACCCTAACCCTAACCCTAGCCCGAACCCTAACCCTAACCCTTCCCCGAAGCCTGACCCTCACCCGTCCCCTACTCCTAACCCGTATGCTAACACTAACCCGCGGCCTCACACGCACGCTCCCCCTAAAGCGTTGTCGGACCCTCACCTGGACCCTAAACCGTCCCCGTCCCCTAACCCTAACCCTAGCCCGAACCCTAACCCTAACCCTTCCCCGAAGCCTGACCCTCACCCGTCCCCTAATCCTAACCCGTAGGCTCACACTAACCCGCGCCCTCACACGCACGCTCCCCCTAAAGCGTTGTCGGACCCTCACCTGGACCCTAAACCGTCCCCGTCCCCTAACCCTAACCCTAGCCCGAACCCTAACCCTAACACTTCACCGAAGCCTGACCCTCACCCGTCCTCTAATCCTAACCCGTACGCTCACACTAACCCGCGCCCTCACACGCACGCTCCCCCTAAAGCGTTGTCGGACCCTCACCTGGACCCTAAACCGTCCCCGTCCCCTAACCCTAACCCTAGCCCGAACCCTAACCCTAACCCTTCCCCGAAGCCTGACCCTCACCCGTCCCCTAATCCTAACCCGTACGCTAACACTAACCCACGCCCTCACACGCACGCTCCCCCTAAATCGTTGTCGGACCCTCACCTGGACCCTAAACCGTCCCCGTCCCCTAACCCTAACCCTAGCCCGAACCCTAACCCTAACCCTTCCCCGAAGCCTGACCCTGACCCTTCCCCTAATCCTAACCCGTACGCTCACACTAACACGCGCCCTCACACGCACGCTCCCCCTAAAGCGTTGTCGGACCCTCACCTGGACCCTAAACCGTCCCCGTCCCCTAACCCTAACCCTAGCCCGAACCCTAACCCTAACCCTTCCCCGAAGCCTGACCCTCACCCGTCCCCTAATCCTAAACCGTAGGCTCACACTAACCCGCGCCCTCACACGCATGCTCTCCCTAAAGCGTTGTCGTACCCTCACCTGGACCCTAAACCGTCCCCGTCCCCTAACCCTAACCCTAGCCCGAACCATAACCCTAACCCTTCCCCGAAGCCTGACCCTCACCCGTCCCCTAATCGTAACCCGTAGGCTCACACTAACCCGCGCCCTCACACGCACGCTCCCCCTAAAGCGTTGTCGGACCCTCACCTGGACCCTAAACCGTCCCCATCCCCTAACCCTAACCCTAGCCCGAACACTAACCCTAACCCTTCCCCGAAGCCTGACCCTCACCCGTCCCCTAATCCTAACACGTGCGCTCACACTAACCCGCGCCCTCACACGCACGCTCCCCCTAAAGCGTTGTCGGACCCTCACCTGGACCCTAAACCGTCCCCGTCCCCTAACCCTAACCCTAGCCTGAACCCTAACCCTAACCCTTGCCCGAAGCCTGACCCTCACTCGTCCCCTAATCCTAACCCGTACGCTAACACTAACCCGCGCCCTCACACGCACGCTCCCCCTAAAGCGTTGTCGGACCCTCATCTGAACCCTAAACCGTACCCGTCCCCTAAGCCTAACCCTAGCCCGAACCCTAACCCTAACACTTCCCCGAAGCCTGACCCTCACCCGTCCCCTAATCCTAACCCGTACGCTAACACTAACCCACGCCCTCACACGCACGCTCCCCCTAAAGCGTTGTCGGACCCTCACCTGGACCCTAAACCGTCCCCGTCCCCTAACCCTAACCCTAGCCCGAACCCTAACCCTAACCCTTCCCCGAAGCCTGACCCTCACCCGTCCCCTAATCCTAACCCGTACGCTCACACTAACCCGCGCCCTCACACGCACGCTC